>NW_024501459.1:5542122-5735647 GCF_017590055.1 Onychostruthus taczanowskii
TATATATATATATATATTATATATATATGCAACTTCTTTGGTTTCAAATCTGATTTCAGTTTTTGTGTTGGCAGGTCTTATCCTGGCTAAGTACATAAGACAAATATCTGCATCATCTGAACCATGAAGATCATAAATTGCCACCAAAATGACTCATGTTCATTCATTTGCATACCATGGCTGCTTCAATGAGTGTAAGAGTATTCTGCTGACAGATTTTGTGCTTTTCAGTAGGTTTAGACATCTAATGGCACTTCAGGAGCTCTACTAGCTATTGTAGCTTGGAGCATTCTGTGCATCATGGAAGTGATACATGTTTTCCTCAGTAGCTGAAAGCCCCCCCTCACCACTTATCAAATAAAGCAAAATTGGTAAGCAAGCTGGACCTGCGTAGAAAACACAAAAAGGGAGATTGATCACTAAATCTGGTAACTCCTAACTGCTTTATCACATGCATTTGGTAATATGTTCCCTGACACAAAATAAACCTGGTTTCAAAACACTAGTTTACAAACACATTGTTTTATTTGCTATGAGTATAATTTAATGTACTTTTAAAAACTTTTATATAACAAATTAAAGAAGTAATTATGTGAAAAATCTAATTATGGGGAAAAATAAGTCTGAAGGTCTCTCAGTCTAAAATATCTCAGGTCCGTACAGTTTGATACCTAACATATTTTTTAGTCCACAGTCAGCATTTCTGTAGGGATCTGATCAGAATAATCCTTGGTTTGCTTCAAATAAACCTCTGTTCTCCTGTACTGAGCTGTGCAATAGCTTTTTTCAAGAAACACTGCCTGGAAGGAGCACAGTAACAGGGGTCAAGTCGAACCATGAACTTTATGAATTGTTTAGTTGCACATTAAAGGACAGCATCAAGTTCAGTTATAAGCTTTGAAATGATCTTATTTCTAGCCTGTTCAGGTGGTTGTTTCCCCGTACATTTGATTCACTTGGTCAAGACTTAACCCATTGTCTCTTGCAGCTCTCCCTTATACAAAAGTCTCTGCCTTATGCTTTTATTACTTTATAAGTGTTTAAAAAAAAAAAAAGGGGGTAAAAAACTGAAGAGTGTTTAAGATGCAGGGATATTGATACACACAAAGCTGTTTCTTAGCTTTTTGACTGCAGCCCCAAGCTCAGGAGGAAGGCCTGTCTCCCCAGGGCTCTTCTAAAACATAGAATCCTCTAGATTCATGTGATGACACATAGGGTGCTTCAGGCTCAAACATAACAAAAAGAAGACTCTTGCTTTCTTTGGTGTTGATTCTTTCAAAACCTTGAAGAATTATAGCAGAGTTACCAGTATTAGGGACTTGCAGTTACAGGTAACTGAAATGTATGGGATCTGCTTTGCCAATTTTTTCAAGTATGTACTCTAAAAGACCAAAGACTTTAATCTTTCAGTTCCGACTTCCACATTTTCAGTGCCACTACCTAGCTACCTCAGAGATGCTAAATTCAGCCTTGGAAAAAGCTCTAATGCCAAGGTCCGTCTGAGTCCTCATGGAAGTTTCAGCGTGCTTGTTCCCTGGGCAAATTCAGGTTCGCTTCCATATCATCCTTAGAGTTCAAAATTGACCTCTTATGGTGGATGTGGAACCAAACAAAGAGGATAACAGTCAAGACCTCATTAACAGAAATTAATAAGTCAAAATCCAGTTTCTCTATATTTAAAATTCATGTTCTGATTCATTCTTCAGCTTTATCTGGGAATGTTGAGCCAAGAAGTTTGCATGATACTAAGAGAGAAGAGCATGACCTGTGCAATGCAAACATGACTGGCTAGTCATGTTGTGATAGCAGTGTAATCCCACAGTGCCTTACTGTACTAATCACATTCAGTATATCCATATAGACCATATCCATGCATTTTTTTTTCCTTTTATGTAGTTATTTATTTTCTTTTTCTTTTCCTGCTGCTAAACTTCTGGCAAAAGGAGGGATGTCGGTAGCATGAGATCCATCAGGACTAGTCTGCTGCTTCCATCTACTGCTGTTGCTGATGTATCATTCCTCCTCAGATAAGACATATTTTCTGGGCCAAATCTGCATTAACATTTACAGAGTAGTAACACCAGTGCTGGAAGCTTAGACATGTCTCTCTTTAGCATCTAAAGGAGCTGAAATGGGTATTGAGGCTTACAGGAGTGTTGGAGGAGACCAGTGTGACTAACTGAATTTTTTGATCAGTTGGATAAAGAATAATCAACTGGGGAAATAATTTGTACATTTTTAATATTCCCAAAGTAAAGAGATCTGAGACTTTACTTTCAGGTTGACCAAAATATTAAATATTCAGGGGAACATCTAAAAAGGTGCTAAATTTTTCTAAATGAAAAGTTGTTTTGAAATGAAAAAAATCAAAACATTTCACTTGAAAATGTCAGAGTGAAGTGTTTTGACTTCTTAAAATGTTTTTGCTGGAAAATGATAAATTATACATGAATTTTTGAATTGTTTCATCATCTCAAATATGCTTTTTAGTTAAAAGAAAGTTACAGCTCCCTTCATAGTGTTAGGAGGTTTTTTTAACATCATGTCTCTGGCCTAAGAAATCAAGTGTTTTTTTCCCAGTTTTTGGATTTTAATTTGTTTGATATTTAATATCTTTAATGATCATAAATCTCAAAGACTTGAACCATATGGATGTGGTAGGAGTATATCTGACTTCACTGAAAAGAAGTACTTACAGTCATAGACACTTTAACGCATGCAAACACACCCAAAGAAAGGGGCAATTTCTCCTCTAAGTGACAATAATTTAGAACTGAATAATTATTCTAAATTGGGCTGAGTTATTTCAGAATCCGAACTATAAGACATCAAGATCATTGTGCTTATTGGAAATTGTAGTTATTGGAAAAGCTGTGATAAATCATGGTATGAGCTATTGAGTGCTCAACAACATCTGAATAATTACTGCAATGATTGTTGCAATGCTCTCTGTACTGTATTACATGATATAGTTTCAATGATAGAAACTAAATACTGTCAAAATGTTATATCTGTTTTCAAAGAGTTGTTTGGACTGCTAGGAAAATGAGGTAGCATTCAATTTTAGGTTTTAAGTTAAAATACAATTGAGATCAGTGATTATTAAAAATCATTACTCAGATTGAGCCTGTTATTTCCTCCTGTATTTCTTAATTTATCTGATTTGTATTTGAGTAAAATCAAATCCTGAGAGGAATAATTTCTGATTAGATCATAGCTGTTATTTAGTATCTGTGGGGGACTTAATGCAATTGCTGCTAATTCTTGAAATTTGGCCAAGTGGTAGTTAACATCCTACAGATGAATCAGAACAAAATAGCATCCACTGTCTCTGTGGAAAATGTAAATACAAATACTTATGATATATTATATATTATTTCCTCTTTTGGTTATAAAAAGTATTTAATTTTTTTAACCCACTTCATTCAATACATCTTTTCCCATTATTGCCTATAAATGGTATTTATTTGAATTGTTATCAAAATTGGTTTAGATCAAATATTTTGAAGGGTTACTGCCTGATATAGTTTTAAATTATAAGGAAATCTTTCCATTCTTTAAAAGCATTAGAAAGAGAAAATAGAAGCCATAATATATTATTTATTTACATTCAATGTGAATTACAACTCTGCAGTGAATTTTCTGTCTCTTTGGATCTGATATAAAGGTATTTTTATTTCAAGCATAATGGCTGAAAACACATCTGTTTAATAGTAGGAAATGAACTTTCTACCTTGTGAAGAGGATATGATCTCTGCTCTAGTAGATGGCCACAAGTCAGTGGGGCTCCTCCTCAATGTCCTTTCATTTGTTTACATCAGCAGAAAATTTGGGGCTCACAAATGAATACACCATAGGATCCAGCTGAAATGAATGATCAAAAGGCATAACAGACTGAAATTAAATTTCAACATGTCTTTTGTTTTTCTGTTCTGAAGTGGAAGAATGATTCAAAAAAAGTATCACATCAAGCATTGTGATGTGTTTGCATTAGCTGACATTTTCCTGGCTATTTCAAATCTCTCTTAAACAGCTGAAAAGAGCCTTCCAGTAACTCGCGTGTATCAGATGTGCTGGGAAGACAAAAGCTTCCAGGCTGTAATCTGGACAGTACTGAAATCTCCACGCTTTCCCTTGAGTGTGAGTGTTATAAATAGTGGCTAACTGCAACTTGCAGACTTCAGAACAAGGTTTCATTTGCTAGGGACTTAGTATGGGAGTGTTGCTCATACAAAGGTGCAAAAAGACCCCAAGACAATTTTAACAATAGCCTAACTGCTTCCCTTTGTTTAAACTATTCCCAGGAAGTGCAAACAGCCTGGATTTCTAACCACAGCTTCAGAAGGACTGGAAGACATTTCTGGAAAAAGACACATGCCAACAGAGTTTAAAGCAATGATAATGAGTTGAGGTTTAATTTGGCATTCTTTTAGCCTTCATGTCTCTTTCAGATCTCAACATTACTTTCAGACTACTTGAACTTCATAGTACAGCTATGTTAGGTAGAAAATTAAAAAATATTAGTAAAATATTTCTATTAGACAGTGACAATATTTAGTTTTTTTTAAAACACTACAGTTTGCTTCTCTTCGAGGTATATCTACTTGCTTATGTACTGTATTGAAAGTATTTCTGTTTAACTTGATTACATTTACATTTACCTTTCTCTCAATATTTGGTTTTATTTTCCAGTAAATATTTCACCAACATGAAGATATTTCTGAATTATTCTGTGTTTCTATCAAGAGAAATGCTAAATATAATCTGCAGCAGTGGCTGCCTTCATTAATATGATTTAAAAACAAACATGACGCTCACTGCATACTTTATTTCTGCTAGGAGACATTACATTTCTAATTAAACTCAAATCATGACTGAATGCAAATACATGGAATTCAGAATTATTATTTATATTGTACTTTTAATCATTATTAATTTTATTTTTTACCGGACAGAAGAAAAAAAATCATGGACAGAGGATGACATTTGAAAAAAAATATTTTCTCTATGGCTTTGTTGTCACAAGTGCTATTCTGCCAATAAGATCTTTAGGAGAATTCTGTTTGTATCACAACATGTACTATTCATCAGGAATTAGTAAATTCATCAAGGAAAAAACCCAAAAGATTCTTTGCTGTAGATGTGTGTAGTACTTCTCAGGAAAAGTCTTGCTATTTTAGTCCATGGAAGACTTCTTTGTACTTAAAATGAATAAAGAGAAAGAAAGAATTTTTTTTTTTTTTCCCAAAGAGCACTAAGGAAGATGATGGATTAAAGCAGATGCAGACTGTTTGTGGTTATATAAGACTATTAGGTACCCTGCTTGTTCTGGCTTTTGTAATTTGTCCATGTCCTACTTTATATAACTCAATCCATTGTGAGCAAAAACATGAAATACCAGAATAGTTCATGTTTCATTTTGTCAGCAAATTAGAAGAAAAAAATATATAAAAACAAACACAATAGACATCATATTTGCTGAGTATAGAAGTGAGTATTTTTTCATATCAAAAGAGTCTGAAAAGAACAGAAGGTTAAGAAGATTTCTTTTTACAATGAGCAGATGTGCTTGTTACTGTTGATGGACAAGCTTATCCATTTACATCAATTAATATCAACAGCAAGCACATCAATATGGAAGCTTGTCCTGACGCCTTGATTTTTTCCCATCTGACAGGTAATAGTAGGGCTGGGAAAATGTCACAACAATTTAGTCATGCTTCACTGGCTTTAACTAGTTCAGTGACAATGGGAATGCATCATGCTAAGATTCCTTATGATTCATAATGGTACTGCATTAGTCGGCTATTGCAGAGGATTTAAACTAGTCTTTGTCAATTAAGGGTTTAAGGTCAAATCCTCTTTATGGTTTTTTCATTCGTGCATTAAGTAAAAGCAAGTTAAAATATTTATGAATGGCACTGAAATGTGGAAACTTTCTTTAGGAACCTGTCTTTTCATATTGAGTCATAACTGAAATCAACAATGTTTGACAAAGAAACGCTATTTCATCACATGGCATGGCTTATCCCTCCCTTCTCTAAGGGCTCAAGCTGCAATCTACTCTGTTTTGGCAGGAAAACTTCTGTGGTTAGGAACCTGAAATCATAAACATTTTGGGCACTGAGATGAAACTATGCCTTAGCACACTTGACAATGATCAAGACATGATCTTAATATTGCTAAATAATTTTTTAAAATTTTTGAATCCTCATCAAGACAAGAAATGTTCACAAACCAGAAGAGAACACTGAATATGGGTCAGTAAAAGGGATGCAGGATAAGCTCTCTGCTGCCCAGCAGGAAAACCATAACGAGGCCTGATGAGCCTGGATAAGATGGGCTGTCTCTGTGGCTGCAGTGGGTGTCCAGCCCACCATCTGCAGGCTGTCCATTCTGGCTTCCTGGGTCCCACACGTCCTACTTTGGGGATGATTCAGGGAGCAGGGACAAGGAAGAGTTGCTGGCTTCACCCCTGGAGCCTCACTTGCTGGTCAGCCCATTCAGCCCAGCGGGACCTCTGCAACTTCCCTTTATTTAACAAATTGAAAACTGCTGAATATCCATATGTTTTCTTCTTGAGGAGTAAGTGGTAATGGGACATTTTTTATTTATTTGTTTAGACGCTGCCTCACTGTTTTCTGTGGGTTGTACCAGGGTAGCTGAAAGCACGTCATGTCCAATACAAGGATATTTTAGTGTTAGGCAACTTTTCAGTGCTTTGGGCTAGAAATGGCAGCATTAATCCTTTTACACAGAGACTCATACATGCACTTGCACGATTTCTCCATTCAAATATTTTTGACTGAAATACCCATGTTTTCAGATGCTTTCTTTTCTGTTTATTCCATGCAAAGGCAGCTATACTTGAAGTAAGAGGGGATTCAATGTCCATATATAAGTCATTGATTTAACCCTCCTGTCATGAGAAAAGTAAAATCAACTTGCTTCCAATATAGTTAAATAACATTTTTTTATTTTTTACATATATGTGAAGCTATCCTTTCCTATCTTTGGAAAGGATAGGAAATTACATTTTCTATAATCAATCAATCATCTGTGAAGAGAAGTTTATTTAAAATGACTCTTTTCTGATTACTTCTAGAAGAGATAAATAGAAAATTATCCATAAATAAATCAATATATTGATAAGGTGACAGCTGAGAGGTTGTGCTATTCAATATAGATAATTTTATGAATGTCTGTGGAATGAAACAATGTTATCTAAATAAGCTTATACTAATGGCATATGTGTATTGGATCAACAGCCTGGTTAGAAATTCAATAGCAGTAATTACAATTTTCTAGTCATCCTATGAAAGCTATATGTAAAATATCAGCATGAAAAATACATTAATACTGATAATATTTTTACTAATTTGTAAATTGATACAATAGGTTATAAAAACAGATACATATCCTGAGAACATTTTTTCAACACTTACCACCTATTAACTCCTAAGTTGCACAAAGATGCATGGTGATACCCCCACGGCTCTCCCCTGTCCCTGGATGCCATATTATGTAGACATGAATCATATTCTTCATCACAGAACTTTGAAGAAATAGCTTTTTGCCCATTGCCAAGGTGATGGGCACATAGCAGAATATTTTGAACGAAGAAACATGAGTGAGAGGTTCAGTCCATAGGGAAAGATATTTCTTGGAGCAACATGATAGTCTGGAAGAAACTAATGTGAAGGAAGTTCCAGAAATTATCTCCCAAAATCATGAAGGTGGTGGGTTTTTTGTGTCCAAATCCTGTGCTTAGTATGGCTCTGAGAGGAATAAAGAAGGCTTTGAAACCTCTTCAGTGTCATTAGTTTCTCCTTTCTTCCTCATTCTGAAAAACACCCTTTTCTAGAATCTTAACTTTATTTGGCCAAGGGAAGAAAAGAAAAGTCATTAAAATATTGAGCCTGAATGTTTTTAACCAGATCATTTAGTGCTCTTTTCTTTGGTCACAAATTTCATCAGATACCTTATGTGATAAAGCTTGGATTTTTCCAAAGATTAAAATGGTAATTTTAAGAGAAATAAAAATGTGCATTAAGAAACTTCAACTTTTCGGAAAGTTCACTTTTCAATACACAGACCTCTGCAATACTGTTAAGAAAAGCTCTCAAAAAAGCTAAGATATGAATCCTATCTCAAAGCAGTTAAAAGATTACATACTGAACTTACTGGAAATCTCTATCAAAATCAGGAATGATTTGGGCCTTTTTCTTCTTCTCATGTTAATTGTTTATGGTTTTATTTAATTAGGCTATTTGGTTGTTTTGATGTTAAGAAACTTAGTTCTTTACATTTCAAAAAATCCTCTTATAATGCAGTATTTATATCAAGAGTATATGTCCCAAAGACAGCAAACTGGGAAAAATAAGTATTAAAATGAAGAGTAAGTATAAGTTTCTTCAGATGCTTTACAAAATTAACTCCTGTTACTATGAAATTTTTGAGGTAGTTTTTTGAGAACTAGACAGGAGCCAGCATAACAGTGATGGTGAGTAAAAATGGTGAGATATATATATATATATACACACATTATAGATAGATATAGATATATATAGATATAGATTACATAGATGATAGATAGAGATAGAGATATGTACTAATTCCTGATTTATAAGATGATCACCCTGCAAGAGCTCCTTTAAGCATGGTGCTTGGTACTTAGAGGGAAGTTGAAACAGGTGTAGTAGAGAGCTCTTAGGCTTCTGAGTCACCCAAGGAAAAAGAAAATAAAATAGAGAAATAAAATGCACTGAAACAACAGGATTCAGGCACAGGTATTGCCCAAGAGATTTTTAAGAACAAGTCGCCCAAAAAGACACAGACAAATAAAGGGCAGGTTTTGTTCATTTGGTCCACCATAAGAATTTATTTCTGTTCAAAACTTCAATTCTGAATTCTACCTACTGATACCTTGCTTTGCTTCACTCTGACATATTAAGGAGATACTGGAGGATACATATTTGGTCTAGAAAGGGTAGCCCTATGATTTGTAGTCAGCACTGATACTCCTACAGAAACTAGGCTGTTCTTCCCTCAGATGAACTGATCTCACCAACATCATTGGCCAATTATCAGCACAAGCCCAGATGGCAAGCAGCTATTGCTAAGCAGCATCAGTGTGTGTGGCCAGTAAGACCTCTGCTTTGGTGGTACAGATCTCCTGGAAGCAACTTTCTTCCAGTTCCCTAAGAATGAAAATCAAGGGTTTTGCTGTTCTTGAGGTGCTGCAGAAACATCTTGAAATGATCATGTGATCTGTTCTACAAGCCAAAAGAGGTGTTTCTTCAAGGCCTTTTTTAAACTGAGATATGCTGCTGCTTGCTCAAACCCTCCCACATACAGATGAGGACATAATATAGGGCTATGTCTCATTATGCAACCTACCTCCCACATGCATGTTCTAAAAGAAAGCACTGAACAGCTGCACAGCACTCCTTGGGGCATGAATAGAGTCTTTAATACCAACTCTGAAATGAGAGTGATTAGTGCTGTTGTTGGCACACGCAGCACCTGAGCATTCATAGCTCAATTCAGTGCAGCTGATGGAGCATCCTGATTTTTGAGGGGAAAGAGCTGCCAGATTTCCTCACAGGATACTCCATAGTGTCTTATGGTCCAGGCATTACTGAACCTTGTGCACAGAACTCTGATTCATGCTGACTATGGGATCAATATTTATTATTTAGCAGCTTTTTGTGATTGTTTTGCAAGAATAAAATACCAGGGACAATGCTACAAGTTAGAATAACTAGGATGCTACTGGCTTGCCACTGCCAGTACCAGGGTGGTGAATGAGAGCTCTGCCTGACCCACTCAACAGGCAGAGCCCTGCAAATAGCAGTCATGAGAGGTCTGCATCACACACTGAAGAGAAGTGTGCTGTTGTAGATGGATATGTTCTCTGACAGCTCAGAAAGAAAAAAGAGAAAGAGATTTAGTTGTAAGCAAGGACGGTATACTGGTAAATTAGTCCTATTTATATTCCTTGGCAGACTGAGCACTTTACCCACACTGTCAGGATGACTGCCTGACCCAAAAATCTCAGCTGTAGGAGGAGGACTGTAGAGGCTAGTAACAGGCAGCGTGAAAAATTAATACTCACAGCTCGTAGCTCATTGCAGCACGATTATTTATTTATTTAGATTCCTGCAAATGTGGAAAAGCAACTTCTCCATATGGCCTAAATGCCATTGATGTAATCTGAAAATACCTCCTGATAGAGCAATTTAAGAAGCATCTCTTCACATACTGATCCTCCCTCCCTGCTCGATCAATGCCCTGCTTTTACAATGGCCATTGTATACCCCCATTTTCAAACAGAGTGAAAAAAGATGAGCCTTGTAATATGCCCTGCAGGTCAAATTCAGGTTATATTAAGTCAGAGAAGAGGAGGAATCCATTTCAATGCTAGTGAGGAGTGGATCTATTTATAAGGCCTTTTTAAACCCTTGCTTCATTTCACAGCATGTATGACAGCTGATTTTCTCCAGCCCAAATGACTACGGCTGCTGGAGTATCATCTTCTCAGGGAAATTAGTCTATAGCTTTCTCATTCCTAGAAACAGAATAAATAAAACAAATGAACAAGGCAAAAGTGAAAGAGAACTGAAGAAAACATCAGCAGATTTTCCTTTAGTCAGCAGAATATGTTATGTTTTTATTTCTGTTGCTATTACAAAAGTTGTGACATTCTTTCAAGATATCTATTGTGGCCTTTAACATTGGGATTTTGTTCAGTATTCCAGCAAGTAAGAATGTTTGGAAAAATGTCCTGCCTTAGTGTTCTGTTCTAGTGGTAGGAAACAGCATTTGTGGGAACTGGGCTACACATTTCAAAAAACTTATACAAGTGTGGGTTCTCACATTTCTTAAGTACCAAAAGTCCAACCTTTGCTATCTTAAGATCTAGCTTTTGCAAATACTTAAGCACATGATAAACAGTGATTTCATTAGTAAATACACACCTCTTAGGGTTTTTCAAGATTAACCATCTTTGTACAAAAATTATTTTCACATGCATTTCACCATACATTAGTTTCACCATACATTATTATTTTATACTTGCTTTCCTTACCAAATATCTATTAGTTTTAGTGAAAAAATAATGATATACAGATCAATCTCCACGTTTCATATTGCACTAAACAAAAGGGCCATTTAACAGTGCCTGAATACAAGACTTGTTTCTTGCACATGCTATGAAATATCTTCAGTTTGAGTAGTAACAGAGGATCAACTCTTTTTCTTGCTAAAAAAAGAAGCTTTTAGAATCTGCCTAATGTATTGCTTTGTGGTTAAAATCATTAGATAAATTAGTTTCTAGAGAAGCTAAAACGTAAAGCTTTTAAATCATCTTCTCAGATAATATCGCAGGAGCTCTGACCATGATTCTGGATTGCTCTTTGTTCAAGAAACAGCTATCCTTGTATTAGAAAAGAACATTGGAATTATGAAGGTAATATCCAGCCGAGGAATACCCGGCAGAGAAGGAGAAGAGGTGGTTGGCTTTATTTTTTATATCACAAATATGTACATATTTATCTGAATTGCATAGAGTAGATACCTGTCTGTGGAAAAGGTAGAGCATTTTTGCAAATCAGAACTAAAACCTTCGCTGTTACACTTTGGAACATTCAATACTGTGGGGCTACAAAGGTCTGATGGCTACGTGCTGTTGAGTGCTGGTCTGGTAATAATAAGTCAGGGTGACCTAGCTTTTCTCAGAGGAGTGACAATAAACTCTGTATCCACTCATGCTACCACAAATATGGCACTTCTTATATATTTCCTAATGAAATCATTACACATTACAAAAATCACAACAGAACTTCTTCTGGAATTAGTGAATTGTAAATAGAAGTTTCAAAATACTTATGAATAACTTTTTTTCTGATTGTGAGTTAGTTAAAGGTGTCTTGTCCTCTGTATGACTCACCAAGAAGTCTCAGAGAAGACAAGGTGTATCCTAGTGGTGAGTTTCCCTGTTCAGTAATCTAAAATATAAGCCTTCATTACAAGACAGTTGTCTACATTCTTTCTATGGGAAGTGGGGAAAGCACCATAGCCCAAAAAGTCTATTTATCTTAGATGCCTGTCTTAAATTTGGTGAAACAGCCCCTGGAAATCCCTATATCTCTCTATCAATTATGGGGGTAGACAAGAGTTTTCAATAGCTACAATTAGGAGAGCACCTGATATATTTTAAAATATTTTAAATTTCAATATGATATCTCATAAATTACTAGAAGTAATTACAAGCTGTTAAAAAAAGTAGAGGTACTGACAAGGGGTAGAATACATACACCTGACTCCTCTTGCTTTATTTCTTTTTACAAAGAAATACTAAAATGCATAAGAGTAAATCAGACTTATAGGGTTAAAAATGGGCTTTTTTATATCAGGAAAGTAAGATTTTTCTTATTTAGTCTGGCAAATAGCTGGACAGTGTGTTACGACAACACTGTTTATTCTCAATTCTGAAGGAGTATTTTCAAACTGTTCCAGCACTTTCAAGAAGCCACTCATCACCACACTGAAGAACAACTGAAAGGCTGGTCTTTACTTAGAACTCTTTGTTAAGGACTTTCTTATACTTAACTTTTGTAATCCTTGACGCTGCCACTGGAGATATTTGTTGAATGGCTTGTGCAAATCCCTTTACATCCTCTTGCCCCATGTCCATGCCTTGAGTGTAACAGCGGTTACTATTTCTTTCAAATGTTTTGAAAGAAATAGTATGTCTTATGTACTATCTTTATGTCTGAAAGATAGTACACCATGAGTAAACTGTAAAAAGAATGATGCAGGAGTATTTTTGTTAGCACCATTGTGATTATTTCTAGCATTAATCTTCTAAATCCCAACACTAACATTGTCTAAAGAGGATGGGTGTAGCATTTAGACTTTAAAAATCATTTTAAACAGATGAAAAAATTCCATTTGTTGGCCAGAGTTCAAAAGTTTTCAAAGCTAGAACATCTTTCTTTGAGTAGGCTGTTGAGGTGGATTACAACCTCACATACACAGATCAGTGTGTGAATAGGCACGGGTATTACTGCATAACTGGAAGGTGATTTGGTAGATGTTTGCAACAGATCTGATTTTTATAGCAATGGTGAGAAGCGAAGGGAGCACTATTGCACTATTTATGCTGATATCAAGTTTCACTGACTACCCTGTATTGTACTACAGGTACAGTAGTTTTCAATTCCAGAAACTGGGAATAATTCCAGAGGAATGCATCTGGATAACATTTGCCTGTTACCCTCCCCAGAAAAGAATTAGTCACCAAGGGCCCTATTCATAAAAACTAATTCAGGCCCTTTCCACATGAATATCACGTCTTTATGTGGAAAAAGTGTGGTGCATGCTTTTATTTCTACATAAAGTATCCTTTTCTGTGATTAATGGAGTTATTTCCCCCTGTCTGTAAATGGACACCTCCCCGATTTGTTAAAGAGGAGATTGAAGCCCATAGCAGAAGTGGGAGTAGGATGAAGAAGAAACTCCCAGCTTTTAAGGGTATAAATTAATGGCATTTGAAAACGGTTAAGGTATAAATGATTTGGCTGCTTGAGCAACAGAGTGCTTGAAAATGTAGAGGGAAAAGTGGTCAGTCCTTCCTGAACACAGAGATTTTTATGAACCGGCATAACATTTTTCTTAAGGTTTACAGTTTCCTATTAACTCCTCAGAGTTGAGGAAGCCAAACCTTCCACTTTGTTTTGCATTTTGCAAAATTGTGCTTCCAGCAGCAATGAGTTAATCACAATAGTGTGATAGCTTTAATCAGCCCGCAAGGTTGATAAATCAGATTGATTGGAATCACATCGTTAGCATGTGAATTTTGGTGGAATTTTAATAGCCACCAGGGGTGTGCAAGATTTATGGCAGAGTCAACTTATGATTTTCTTTTGGTTGAATGCTCATTTTAATGTCCTGTAACATACACTAGACCTTGCCTACTGTTCAATTTGTGCTGTGACGAAGGGTTTCAACATACTATGAGTTCAGATCATTACATTTCATGTGCGATACAGTATATAACTAAAATACTATGCTTTACTTCAATCACTCCAGGGAAAAGTATAGTTTTATTGAAGACATTTAATGCAGTTACAACTACAGCTGCAGAGCACTTGAATGAGCCTCACATGGCAGTGAACATTTCTGGGTTTTGATGGATACAGTCCCCATCTTGGTTTTACTGAGAAAATATTTAGAGAAATTTGGGTAGGAGTCTCTTGGATGTTTATGACTCTCCCCAGTGTCAGTGAAATACAATGTATTACATGCATTAAAGTTATGAGAAATGCAATGGAAATGACGAAAGAACCCAAGTTTGAGTTAGTGGTTCAGACAGTGTGAGTGTACAGATTGAATGCTGCGAGTGAAGATGACAAGGAGGGAAAACCAGACTATTAGGACTAACTTGATCCATATGATTCCAGTAGATAGAAATAATGAGATAATGTAACCCATGTGAAACATGGAGAAACAAAATGTTTCCTGTCATAAGGCCTAAGCCTTCAACTTGTTATGCAGGGCTATGTACCCCTTGTCTATAAATTAGATGTGTCTGTCAAACTATGATCACTCTCCAGAATTTTCATAAAGCATAACAAAATTTTCAGCTGTAAAATTTCTATTCATTAAAGGACAGTGTAGCAAAATGGCACCAATGTCTTCTCCACTTCAGACTTTTCTTCATGCACAGTTTTCTGGTTTGGTTGGGATGTTTTCAGTGGAGAGGGGGTGTTTGGTTTTTGGGAGTTTTTTGGTTGTTGTTGGGTTGTTGTTGTTTTTTTGTTGTTGTAGCTGGTTTTTGGCACAGTTTTACAACATTATAACCTCATATTATTTTTCATACAGTTAGTACTTTGAATGCAGGAAAAAAAAAATCAGAAATAAAGGATCCTGAGAACTAAAATTCCTGAGTCATCCAATCCACTACAAAGATCAACACTGCCACAGTGCAAAAGCCACAGAACTAAGAAAATTAGAGGCTGTACTGTTTTCTCAGTGTTTTGAATTTTTTTTCTTCCTCTGATAAACTAAGCAATTGACCACACTTGCAATTGACTATTAGTAGTCTTTTCAGGTGTTAGAACTAAGTGTTCCTTATTTTGGCATCCATTGGCCCATTGACCATTAAAATACATAATTTAGAAGTACAGTCAGTTATCACAGTTTTGCTGGAAGAATGGCCCTCTGAACTTGCGTTTCTGATTGCACAAAGGCTCCATACTGGAGGGCATGTTTAGTGATCATTTTGTAATGGTATAAAAACATTAGAAACATGGAAATAAATGGAGCATTCTTGGGCAAATTAGATTAGCTTGAGCTCTTTCCACATGCGATTGGAGATGATCTAATTGGCCTGTGGCATTAAGTAAGTTATACTGAGTGTTTGAATATAATGCATGTATGTTTACTGTAATAAATGCATTAGAAGCATTTTTTATTGTTTGTCTCTCTCTTAACGTACTTCCTGTTAGCATGAACTGCACCGTACTTGCCATGGCAAAATGAAATACTGCTTCATACCAGCATAAACATTTTTCTCTGCCTGCAATTTCACCTCTTCTTGAGACCTCTTCCCAATCAAAGGACTGAACTTTTAAAGCAGAATATTGTTGAGGAGAAGCAGCTACCTTGAGAAGTTTCCATGGTACATTTTAAACATTATAATCATTAAATGTTTGCTACCACTGATAACAGATAGATAGATAGATAGATAGATAGATAGACAGGCAGATAGATTATTAGCTTCTTTCTACATTGGCTGGCTTCACACACAGATTATCTGAATTTAGGTCCTGTTCACACTTGGACATGTCAGTGAATAAGCAAAGAAAAAAAGGTTGCATTTCTCACCTCTAAAACCACCAGAAAAGTATTAATTCAGAATGTATTCCTTTATCTAATTCTGTTTACTTCTCCACTACTGGTTTTACTTTTTACTTTAGTTAAAGACTCTTACCCTTATTAGTAATAAAGATCACTGCATTTATCATCACAAATATAAGAAGCTCTCTGCATGTCTGACCTGAAGGAAATTGCTAACTCATTGTAAGGAATTATCCACACAGCACCAGCTCCTAGAGACAGTACACTTTTTGCATTTCCTCTCTGCAGTACTTTGTGCGTATGTGCAACATAATTTGAGTGGGAGATGAAACTTCCTCTGAAATGGTATCTAACTGCCAAAATATACAGAAACTTTCAAAAAGGAATACTTCCCAAAACAGCTAATACAGCCCTAGCAGACCAGAAATTTGGTTTAATATAGTTACATTTTTCTTCATGTCATTTCATCATTTGTATCACTTTTGACCCAAGGGTAGCCGCTGGGGCCTGGGAGGGAAGTAAGTGGTTTGAAATTTGCTTTCTCCTCAGCTTAGGACTTGCATTTCTGTGCATAATGCTATCTGTTTATTCAGGTTCAAGCCTCTTCAGACAGCAGGAATGAAGCAAGGGAAGCCAATTTATTTCTTCTTTCTTCCAAACTTTTTCTTGAACAGGTCTTTGCCCAGAAGTTCTTCCTGTCCTAGATGTTCCTCAAGTTTCTACTTCATGTCTGTGAGGCTTCCTGTTGACTGCTCTCACTCTTCTGCAGTGTATCTGCTCTGCTCTTTTGCATCCAACCCCCCACACCCACCACCATCTTCTCTGCAGTAAAATGGGAAATTCCCCTTCAAACAGAGGTCAGTCCCCTAGTCAATTTACACGAGGTTTGTTCAGATTGAGGAATTCCTGTATTTGTACCACTCAGAAAATTTACTCATCTGTTATATTCTTTTTATTATGGAGAAAACGTATTATTGTGTGTACTAGCTTCAAAAGGTTTCATCAAACCTCAATGCCACTATATTCAGCTAAATCACAGCTCTCCACATTTTGTCACTGAACTAGAAAAAGATACTTTTATTTTTTCCTTTGTGGTTTTGACCCCCGTCTCCAATGCAAGTTCATATCCACAGATTTTGCAGGAATACAGCTAAGGTTCTTCACAAAATGATCACCCTTATGGCTGTTACTAGTAAGATTACTTATCTGAGAGGAGTTTTCTTAAGAGAAAGCACAAGACAGGTACATGTGCTTAGACCTAGAACTTGTTTCTAACACAATCTCTCAGTTTCCTCTATCTCCATAGCATATATCTCTGCTCCTGGTCCTGAGTGTTTCAGGCTTTTTGTGTGCATGATCCTTATCTCTGTGCAGTACAGTTCAGATTGCTCCAGAACAGTAAAAAAAGGTTTAATCCCAAACCTTAGCTTTGTCATCGTTCCTCCTTTGCCACTGTCCTGTATCCTCATTTATATTCTCATACAAACAAGAATCAGGTCCTAATTTTCTAATGGGATTTGACGTTGAAAGAACACTTCACATCAAAGATCTAAATTGGCTGCTTTTGAATTCAATTCTGAATTAAATGGAAAGCGGCTTTGTCTCTGGGTATAAATCTCTAATGGTATCTGGCCTTGCTGACATTTACAGGACTGCTGCTCTATATTTTCACTGATACAAGCACTCTCTCTGGGGAAAACACCATCAAACTGTAGCTCTTCTGGCAGCTTTATTCAGTCAAATTTCTTTGCATCTACTTCCTTTCTCATTATTTTGAAGTGGAAATCCCACGGCTGTAAACTTGAAAACACATTATATCAAGCCAAATCATGACTGTAGTTACTGGATTTTTCTAGCTCTGGTGTCTCTGTGTCTAATTTAAACTTCATGTCTCACTTTCTGCTTGATCCAAAATTTTCTCACCAGAAAGAAAGACAGAAAACTAGTTAGCTTTCCCTACTTTATTTTAATTTCAAAATTGAAATTATTCAGGAGAAAAGAAAAAAAAAAAAAAAAAAAAAAAAGAACAGTATGCCCATTTTCCTTTTTTTCAGTTTAACATAAGAGTGTAGTGCAATGCCCAGCTCTATACACCTGATTTAAGTCTACAGAGGCCCCAGATGGTGATTCAAAGCACTCACATGAAGAGCCTATACTGACTGCATGTGAATGCTGCTCAGGTATGAAACAGAGACCCAGGGATAGAGGGACTGCACACCAAAATATGTCACTAGCCCATCTATCCAACTTTCAGTTTCCAGTAGTAACCATATCAGATCCTTCCACTGATTCTTATCTAAATACAGGAAATCTTGAGGTAAATTGTTGAGAAAAACTATGTAGCAATGAGAGTTTCTTAATTAATCCTCAATGAATATTGAGGGTTTGAATAGCTTTATCTTTTTAATCTTATCTTTAGGTGCTGAGTACTAAAGTTGTTACATGTTCAGCCTTATGTGGCTTTAGCTTTTCTAAAAAATATGCAACAATGTGTTCAAAGGGCCCATTGTGCATTCTCTGAAAAGGATTTCATTTTATTAATGTAAAACTCACTGCATTCCAGATTCTGTGTACAACTTGTTCAGGCTCCTTTCAGGACCATCAGTCTCTGTCAGTCTGTAAAGGCTGAAACTCTTATCTTTGTGAAAGCTGGAGTGCAGGTAGGTACAGAGCTGTTTCATAATCAGGTCACAAAGTACCTGTGCATTGTTTGTGGGTTTGTTTTTATTATTTTTGAAGGGTTTTGCTCTTTTCAAAAGAAATAATTCTAGTAATGTCAAGGCAGAACCATGTTCTCAATTTTATTACCCTTACAACTATTAGAGAATTTGAGGATTCAGCAATATTTTCTTTTCTTCTAGCTTTTACTGTTGTTCATTCTATGGATGTTGTTTATGAATGAAGAGCAGTTATAAAAGGAGGCTGATAAAGCCTCATCTAAAATCATTATCAGCAACTACTCCCCGGGTTTGGGAGCACAATAAATGAATAGAGTATTCTGCACTTGAATGCTGTTCATCTTATATAGCGAATAAGCTTTCACCAAGGTGCCAAAACTTCTCCCCTGAATATTAGTCAGTCTTAAGATGTACCAAAATTTAAAATAACTTATTCAACAGACACATTACTTGTTCTGATTTGTTTAAAGTAAGTTTGCATGAAATGTAAAATGTGACTTCTGTTGAGCTACACTTATCCTCCCCTGCGTGAGATTTTAAAGGTTGTTTTAGGATTAAAAATTATTTCAAGGTCCCTGGGCTAAATTCTGATCTCACATTTTGCCAATGTCAAGCATTACCTGGCAAAGAATAGGGTGTTTCTGGGTTATATCAGTATAAGTAAGTGTGCAAATTTGGGGCCCAAGTTACTATAACAATAATGTCTTTTTACTCTGCAAATGTTTATAGGCAGTTTATAATGTTTTTGGAGCATATTTTCTATGTTTATTCCAAGGTAAAATGTAATAATTTCCCTGAAAAAGCACAGATTTTGAGGCAAATACAAAAGCTAACTTCTCTACTCAAAGATTTGCATTCAGAAGTTTCGTCATTTTAACAGGACAGCAAGCTTCTATCAACAACAACAGCAAAAAATATTTTGCCAGTGCCAAACAGTGAGTGACTGCACAGCCCCCACTGAAATGCTACAGCAGTTAGTTGCATAGGCAAAGACTATTGGGCTCCTCTGAAATCTTTAGGCTTAAAGCTACTAGCTTTTATTAACAATTCTACTTCCATCAGTCTTGCTAAGAGTGAACTGAAAAGATTTTTTCATATTCTTTATTTTTTCCATACTGTTTATTTTGTCATCAGTTTCACCACATAAGAAGAACACAATTACAGCAAAGACTAAAACAAAAATATTTTTTCCTTGATTCACGAAATTTCATCATAAAACAAGGTTTTTACAATTAAATATTTTGGGGAACTTTATGTTAATTTTTTTTTCTGTGTTCACTAGTAGGAGCAGTGAGTAAATTTATTCACTTTGACTCAGTTTACCACAATGTCTGTATTTTACTTCTGTCAAAACCAAATGGTTTTTCTTTCCTTTTTTGATGGACTACATGTATTTTCACACAACACCCACTAAAAAAAAAATAGCATTTATCCTATATTTACTCAGATGAGCAAATTTAGTTTATTTAGCATACATCATCAATCAAAAAAGTTTGTGACACATTTCCAAGACTGCCTTGATAAACATTCTCTGTAAACCTCAAGTATTACTTCTACAAGCAGTTATTTTCGAATGTGTAAATATAAATCACAATGAGACTGCATCCTGAAACATGGAAAAATAGGTGGTGAGGCACTGGAACAGGTTGCCCAGAGAATGTAACCATTGTGGATGCCCCATCCTTGAAAATGTTCACAGCTGGGCTGGATGGGACTTTGAGAAACCTGGTCTACTAAAAGGTGTCCTTGTCCACAACAGGGGGATTGGAATTGGATGATCTTTAAGGTCCCTTCTGGCTCAAGTAATTTTGTGACTCTATAATTCTGTGATTATACAAAAAAAAAATTAAAAAAAAAAAAGAGCAGATTAAATGATTTAAAGACCTGGATCCAGGTGTCTCTGGCTTTGGTATACAGGAGAGACTAGTCACAGTTTTTAACAGATGTCTTCTTAATATTTGAACAAAAAACTGGAGTGGAATTTGGGCTCCTTGGGGTTGCTCAGGGGATTTTTTTGGGGAAGGGAGTTATTTTTTTTATATTCACAAAAATGAGTTAGGGATAGAATAGAATAGAAAATAAAATGGTGACGGGCATTTGTAATCTAAGTAAGTAATACTCAGAGAAAAAAAGACAACAATATGATAGAGTAGAAATCAGATATTTTGTAAGGTAATATACAGGGCAATGACATATAGCTATTATTCTTTATAGCCTTATTTTTAACAGCTCTTTGTGGAAGGGCCTGGAGTTGCATGTCACAGGGAAAAACCTCGTGTTTTAAAGAAGGCTTAAAATTGCAGATCTGAGTGCTTTATCATAGATCAACCCATATAACATATCCTATAGTATTTCTACCATCATTTAATGATGGGATTAAACATGGTGGCCTGGATGGTCCTTTGTCTCAAGGAGACCATAAATCGTAAGTCTTTCAAACTTGGAAGAGGAGCGATCCCTCCCCATAACCTATGATTTTCACAGACATTTTATAGTCTCTGGTCCTCTGCTAGAGACAAGTTAGATAGACCTTTGATCTTATGCTCTATGAGCCTGTGCAGTCTTTGATTATCATTCTATGAAAGTTTAGCTTCAAATAGAGCCTGTTCTCACTGTGTCCTGATTCTTTGCCTATCATTCTTACTTTTCCTTACATTCCCTCATGTGTAGCCAGCATTAGCAAAGAATACCACCTCGCATGGATTTTATCTAATACTGCTTCCTATGGGGGCTGGATGTGAATGGGGAATGGCATTTGATAATCTCTGACTCCATTGTAAATGAAATTTAAATTAAAAGCAGCTGTTTCTTTTAAAGTGAATGACACATCTGCATTAAATATAATACAACTTCATCTGGCTTGGGCTGCCAACACTTCAGTGAGTGTCAAATAGAAGATTCATATGGTTTTGGTCCTGTCACTGAGTGTCATCCATTTTGCTAAGCCTTTTGATTTCTTTTCAGAAAGGTGGGAAGGAATTAATTTAAGTAGCCTTTAAATAGTTAAATAATGACTTTCCTTTCTCCCCCTTGCAAAGTAGGCAGCTTGATGAATTCAGATAGTCTAGTACTAAGGTTATCAATGTATAAGTAGCGTTTGCCTTTGATGGTGGGGGCTCATGAACACTGGATTAACCAAAAACAACAATGACAGTTGGGAACCAGGCAGCCCCAAACTCACAGCCACTCCTGGGAAAGACCCTGTCTGGAGGTTGGCATGTGGATGTTGCAGCTGTGAAAGCTCAGCAGATGAGTGGCTACAGGTGTTGGCTTCGTTTTCACTCCACATATATTTGTACAAAAATGGGCATTGGTGCCAAGGACGAAGAAAGATGGAGCCAAGCTGTTATAAAGAAAAAAAATTTGCTTGTGACACAATACAATCTGTATGGCTTGTATGACAGCTATATGGTGTTCTGGAGAATTCTGTTTATGAATAATAATGGGTGTTCTGGCAGTGTTGGTGGCAGCACTCAATGGAGAGTGAAACAAAGGGCATTTTGTTTCACGGTCATATCTTCTGTAGTCAGGCATTTTGGAATCCTATAATCACTGTGTTTCCCTTCCGAGCTTCAATTAGGTTCTTCCAATCTTGTACACTTTTTTCCGCTGGTTTAAGCAAGATTATCTAGCAGAGTTTTAAATTAAATGTCCTTAAAATTACTCATTCAATTGTGATTGATTGGGTTGCCAAAACTGGCTCCATCTTCTGACGGGTAGGGAGAAGGAAAGAAGAAAGGAATGAAAACAAAAAGGAAAAAAGATGGAGAGGAAAGCTGTCTAGAAGGACATTTTGTACAAATGTTTTATGGCAAGTGGAAATGAGGATAACCTCCTATCTTTACACTGTACTGATAAACTGGCAAATCCAAAAATTCAGTAGGTTGAAAGTGCATTCCTTTAGAACAAAAAAAAAAAAGTGACTTTTTCCAAATCAAGTGTCTCTTATTGTGGAGAATGACTCCAGAATTTTGAAATTGACCTTAAAAACTTTTACTTCCTGAACAAATTCTTGTGACAAGGGAAATATATATTTTCTTCTTTGCCCTTTTCCCTACCGTTTACTTCTCTGTTTGTTTGTATCCTGGTGGAAGGAGAAAAAGAGAGGCATGGTGCAAATATCTGACACAGAAGGAGTAGGTTGGAGGAGATGGTACTCTGGAGAAGGGAGGGATCCCCTTCCCAGCCCGCTGACCTCCAACGTGATGGTCATGCAGCAGTGCTGGGACCTTGACATCCATCAGATGCTCAGCTGGTGATGCCCCTTCCCTGGGATCCTGAAAAATATAACTGCATTGAAAGACAAAATATCCTCTCTGGTACAATTTCAAACTATTTTTCATTCTTTTTGGACCATTTCCCTACTTGTTCACTTTACATTTTAAAACCAGATCTTAGAAAAAGTCCCAAAATAGCTCATCAAAATCATGTGTCACATGCAGGAGACTGATTTATGGAGAATACTGTCTTCCAAGAATTTGGTGGAAGTTGCACTCCATTGCAGACTTTTTCTGTAAGGAAACAGACAATACAAACTATGAAAAATGGAGTACCTTTCCAATCCATTTTTCTATTCACGAACACAGATCTTTCCTTAAAAATATAAGTCCTGGACAACAAAGAGGATAATTCTACCCAAAAATAGTCCCCCATCTGTCTGTAGATATCTGTATATGCAATATACATATTATACGTATTACATGTATATGCAATTTGCTATTGCTTCTCAGACATGACAATATTTTACTAGCATGTTTAATAGGCCTGTTTAAGTAACATCGAACAAAGTAATTACAGGATTTGTGGGACTTGCCACATTAATGTGAACTATACCTGATTTTGGCTTTGAGAAGGGACAGTGTCTTACACTTCTCAACAAGAAATTAAAATGCAGAGTAATCTACCTAGCAGCACTGATTTTCCTCCTAATCTTTATTATCTAGAAATATATTTTGATCTTGAAGAACATATATTAGTGTCACTTGCAGGTTTGATACTCACTATCAGGAACAAAATCTTTATTTCAAATGGCAACCTTCTTACTCAGGACCAGTTGGAGCTACTCAGTTAGGTTTTGGGTACAGTTAGGTCTTGTTTATTCTCTATCCCATCCTGGTAAAGTAGTGATCCTTCAAGGGTACTTTTTGATGTAGGGGGAGGGTGTTGTCTGTACACATACAGAACTTTTTTGTTATTTGTTTGGAAAGTGAAGCAATCTAACTTGTAGGATTTCTCTATAAAGGTCTATACTTTTGACCTCCAGTTTGATCTTTACTTCAGGCCTTTAGATTTTCTTGTATGATTTCTCCTCATTACTAATAACGTGTCAGGTGATCATGTCCCAGATCAGCTTGGTAATCCCTCCTATTTCTCCCACTGCTTGATTAGAAACCCTAATAATTCAACACATTATCCTAAAGAAATGTCAAGTTGTCTTTGAATGTATATTCTCAGACTACTTAGACAGGAGTATTCACTAACCAACTGGTAAAATTTTCCCTGGTGAAACTGAGAAGCAGCTTTACAGACTTCACTTAGTTAATTCTTCTTTTTAACATAAACTAGGTTAATTTCTGCTTAGCTCAATGCAAGGTGTGGAGCCAGTGGTCTCTCCTCTTTGTGGTTCCATGGCCACCTGTGAAGGAAGCAGGATTACCCTCCAGTGTCTGTTGAAGGAATCCTGGCTGCCATCCCCATCCTTGCCCCATTCAAGGTGATGTGATGGGGTCCCTGCCAGTGAGGCCACTGCCTCAGACAGACTTGTCATGCCACTTGGATGCAGTTGCCTGGCTCCTTGTACTGGCCAGCCCTCACCAGCCACTAAACAACTTGTTCCTGCCTGTTTCTCTTCTAATAGTTTTCCCTGGATAACTTGGACCCAACTACAATTCTGTCCTACTTTATTTCTTTACAGTGTGCCATACTATTAAACATTTTTCTGTGGTTTGATTAGTGTTAAATAGTACATCAAACCAGATTTCTGCTACTCAGAGTTTGAGTAATATATGGGAAATAAGTTCTGAGAAAAGAAAGACAGGCAGGTGTTTTAAATTTTACATAGGTCAAGAAACATCTCATTGCTCTGGGGTTTTGCTTTTTTGGTTTGTTTTTTTTTTTTTTTTTTTTTTTTAATCCTTTTGTAAAGTCAGTTCTCTGTTGTGTCAGCCATGCTCCAAAAGCAGCAGAGTATAAGCCAAGATATCTATTACCATGGAGCTCTGTCAGAAGCTGATCAAGCCAGTGGGGCTCCCTAGGAGCAGAGTAGCGTTGCTGTACAGACCCACAGGACAGTGCTCATGCTTCATGCAGATGTGCCTTGGGCAGGCTGGAGCCCCATCTCATGGGAAACAGACACAAGAGACTGCTCAGCAGTTCATCTGTCCTACCTGTGTGAAACTGCTGAATCACCAAAGAAACATCAGTGGGATTTGCAGGAATAAATTTTATCTTATAACATAATGGGGACACCATCAGTGGACCCATTTCTGTTTTGATCAATAGCAGAGCTGTCTCACATTGTACAGATACTTTTTGAGATATTTCTCTGTGTTATCCTCTCAGATGACAGGATATGCATGCCATTTTTAGATTATATACATAAAGCATGTTAGCATATGACAGGCAAAACTAAAATGTTAAGAACTGTGAAAACTTGGGATAAACTTGAATATGTATGACCAATGAAATGCGGAAATTTGCTATGTAAGATAATAGAAGCACTTATTTCATTTTTTTTAAGTCTTAAGAAAATAAATTAAGAAGGTGGGGAAAGGGATTGAATCACTAGCCTCTTGACCAGAAAACCATTAAAACTTTTGTAGTTCTTGGTAGGCAGATTACTCCCAGAACTTCGTATTATTAAGCCACACATTGAACAACCATGTTTCCCAGCATTAGACCCTAAGGACTTCTATGGTAACTGCTTCTAAGAAAAAGCAGGAAGGCTAATTCTGGTCTAATATTACAGTCTAGCAGGCCAGTTGTCCAGTCAAGAATTCACTCCCCTGCATAGCTTGGCTTGTCAATGTCTTTGACTTTGTAGGTTAAAAACAGCCTTATTCTGTTCATTGTGCCTTACATTGAACCTCTCCTACTGATACAGATAACCAGGAATGTCTAGAGAATAGTCTCTTTAATTATTTAGAGATTTTATGGGGCTTTAAATATAACATGTTGCTGCAAATAGTTATTCTTGGCTTGTCAGTGAAAACAAATATCTCTATATGTCTCTCTTGACTCCTTTCGGCGTTCCTCTCCCACAGTACTGGACGAAAGTGTTCTCTCAGCCACTTCATGCAAGAGTCAAGGCATATCCAGATTATCATACAGAGAACACAGAAGTAGTCAACTGTTTGGAAGCAGAACTAGATGTTTTGGTCTAGAAGAGAAATATGCTCTGAGTAAAATGATGCATAGCACCCTTTTGCATGTATATTCTTGGGAAATCAACTGCGTTAACTGTGATATGGCCAAATGTCACATAAAGGGATACATGTTATAAATTCTAACAGCAATTGGATCCAGAATCTCCACTGGCAATGGAGTAGAGCATTACCACACAGAGCTTTGTTACAAAAGTGAACTGCAGACTTGATAGTGGGTTCCTCTTTCTGGGATGTACTGACTATATTTATTTCATGGAAGAGATTAATGGAATGTTTAAACAGAGATTTTGCTGCCTTCATCCTTGTTGGTAGATGCTTTTGTCTTTCTGTCTTAACTTGAAACATCATGTGTCTTTCAATGGAGGTACTTGACAGTTGACATTTTCTGCTTTTACTTCTTCTCCAGCTGCTAATTGCATATTTACAATCCTTCAATCAAGAGAAAAAGAGAAACAGATTAGAAAAATTTTCAGTCTGTCAAGCAAACCATACATATAATGAAACATCCACTCATTAAATATGGAGAACTTTTATGGCTTTAATAATAAGTGTTATAAAGGGCACAAAGGTATTATTAATTCTGAAGGAATGCAGGGCTGGAAAAACAATAAGTCATTTTGACAGTTGCTATGAAGACTATTACCAAATGTTATGTTTACTTGAACAGGTTCAATTTATAAAACAAGACCCATAAAAAATCTACAGCCTAATCAATTGAGATGCCCTGTTACAAACAACAGCTAATGGAGCAAGGTTCTGATATATTGATTAAAGACTGAATTGTGATCCTGGATTTTATAAAATTAAGATAATTGGGAATGTGTGCTGCTTCTGACATTAAATTAAACACTGTGGCAATTAATTGAATTGTTATAATAAAAATTTAACACTGTAAATGTTTTTTCCCTAAGTTAAGGAAGTGATATTTTCTGAATGTGAATCTTTCTAAAAGGAATCCACAAATGTGTGTTTATTATGTAAATACAGCAAGATACAGGAGCTTTTGTTCCTGTGCTGTAATCACCGATTAATTCCTCCATATATCTCTCATGAAAATTAAATTTGAGGGACATAATAAATTCTCCTTTGTTTCTGGGTGTGCTGGTTGCAATCCCAAACATAATCAAGCAAGCTGACAGTATGTATGATTATATATGATACCACTCTACAGGAGACAGTTCCAATATTGTATCTCCACTCCTCCATTCATTATTGGCAAACATGTGCCTGGAACTCTCTGCAATGTTACAACTGGCATTTTGAAATACTGTGATTTCTTTTTCTTCTAGCCAGGACTTGTATTCCCCATAGGATTTATGTACAGCATTGTATTATTCAGTATATGTTCATGACTTCCACTAGTATTAGGAAAAGCTATGTGTATACATTCAGAGTAGAATATACCCCATTGTGGATTTCAGAAAATATGAACACACAGTTACTTTAAAACATGGGGTTAACAAAATAAGAACTGAAAGACAAGGAAGAGAAAAACAAGCAATTTAAAAACCATTCACCCAGTACGTTTGATCCTGTACCCACTCTTTCCATAGTAAATCATTAGTTACTTTTAAAAATTAAATGCAAGCTGGCATAAAGCTGGTAGCAAATCAAACCTGAGCCTACCCTGCTTAAAAACCTGAAATATATTATTCATTTTAAATGAGCAATTGCCCTGAAGCCTGAAAACTGATAGATACCTTCAAACCAGTAAGTCAGAAAATACTTTTTAGAAGACCTTAACTGAGTGTGGCAATAATACTGAGTGTGGCAATAATAGCGCCACAACAGACTGTGGCAGAGCTATAAAGGCTAACTGGTGCTTAGGCCACTGTAGTGGGGCTTACAAGCTCTGATTGCAGCTGTGCCAAAATACTATCAGCAAGCCACTTTCCCTCTCACAGGCTCTGTCTCCACGAACTTAAAGTGAGGATACTGATAATGTTAACAGCTTAGAGATCTACAGTCAAAGAGCAGAAGGATTTATATCAATACAGTTTATCAGTTCCATCAGTTGGATAAGGATGTAACCAGTGGAGCTGAGCCAGCTCACAGGGAAGCACAAGTTTCTAGTAAGGCCAAATATCTCTGTAGAACACAAGGCATCCACAATCACCTCCTCTACTGTTTCTGTCTATTCAAAGGATGTTTCTTCTCTTTTTAAGGGGTAGAATAAAATCTGATTTACTAGAGGTACCTGCTCCCTCACCTTCATTAAGCAGAAGAGAGATTAAGAGACTATGTTCACCTGATCCTCTGCAGAGAGCTGCAAGCTACCTTTGGCTCTGCATGGAGCAGATGTGGTCTGGGCACTTCCAAAGGCAAATCTGAGAAACAGTGACTAATGCTTCTGTCAGCTGGGTCAAAGAAACATTTGTCAGGGCGATTTCAGGTCTAGCTAACATTGAGTCGGGGCAGAAGACCATGTGGACATCCTCGGAGCAGGGAGTGCTAGTCTCCTCCAAGACCGGGACGTGCCTCTGGACCCAGCCTGTGCTGGCCTGCTCAGGGAAGAAAGCACTGGGCTTGGTCTGGGAGGTCTCTTGATCAAAAATCTCAAATCAGGAAAGCTTTTGGTTTTCCAGATGCTTCCAGTAGATTGATGAATAAAGATGATGAAAAATAAAGGAAATAAAAGGCTACAAAATGAAATCTAAAACAAGTCTCTAACTTTGTACCCAACGCCTGTCAGAAAAGGTCGTCTGTTTTACAAGGCAGGAGATGCAAAACAAGAGCATCTGTAACTATTTGTAAATAGTGTCAAATTTATAGAGTTGATTTGACATGAGGAAAAAATATCCCTGGAAGAGACTTGCAAAACATTCAAAGTAGTTTATTTTGACATTTTAAAAACTTTTAAAAATGTTATTCTGCTTAAAAATTTATCTAAATTTGCATTTAGACCTATTTTGCAAGTAAACGAAGGACATCAAAGTGAAATAAAGCATTTCATTTGGGTTCAAACAAAATGTTTATTTGGAGCCAAAATATTGTCTTCATTTCAGCCAGAGAGCTGAAAAAATATGCAGCTATTTTTATAGCTTTTAGTGTAACATCATTTCTTAATTTTATGTTTCCCTATTTCTCATATTTTCTATAAAGAACACTCGTTAATTTTCTTCTAGTGAAATGTAGAGCATTTGATTTTTTCATAAGGTGCCACCCTCTTGTTAAAATGTTGAATTGAGTGATTGGTTGTCATTGGTATTTTTAATATTGTCATTACTTAAGGTCCTCCCAATGCAAAAATTTCATTTGATTTCACTATTCTCCTTTCTCTTCTGTTTTCTAAAACTTCATACTTCTTTAAATCATAGTCACTTCCCTTCAATTACATTTTTACTTTTATATTTAAGGTGGAAATAACTGAAAGCTAGCAACAGCAATGAAACTTTTCACTAGCTCAGTTTGGGGGAAAAATTTCAAAATGTCCATTGAATCACTTCAAAATTTAGAAAACTATTAAAAGCTGTGGGTAACAACCAAAAAAGACCAAAAGAGAAAAAGCCTAAAGTTCATAAAAACTTTTTGAGCTTTTTCTTCCTTCTTATAGCCCTAGTTGTCTTTTTCTCCTATTTCCTTTTTCTAGCCCTTTTCTTTTTCCTTTTCCTTCCTTGTAGGTCGGAATCAGAAACGTCTATCTGCAATTTAGATTTATTGGAATAGAGGTAAAAAAGAATAAGAGCAACTTTTCACTGTCAGATTTGTACAAAGAAGTCAGCACAACTGAAAGCCAAGTTCTTTCCCATTTATCTCTTACTCTTCTTTATCTCTACTCACTTTCTCTATGTCAATCCTTTCCATCCCTCTTCCTTGCCTTTCTTTATACTTTTTTCCTCCCCTCTATCCCTACTTTTAGTTTTTTTACCAATCCCTCACACGTCCCTACCTATTATCCAGGGACCTATTCAACCACAGAAGTCTTGAATGCTAAGCATGAGAAAGTGAAAGAAACTGTTGCATGGAGCATGATGATAGATGATTTCAGTAGGATTTTTTTGGGTTTTTTTTCACTGAAATGCTTTAATATTTTCAGCCAAAAGTGTTCCTATCCTTTCAATATGTTAAAAAATAACCCCTGAAGGGTTGGTGTTGGTAGTATATATTACTATTGTTACGGAAGCCAGCCAGAGGGAGGAAATGACCTTTAAAATGAGAAGAAAATTCACATTCCTTCCTGACTCTTCCCTGCTTTCCGTTTGCTCTGCATTTTCTCATTTTCTTCTTTTTACATCCTTCTCTTCTCTCCTGCCAGTTCCCCCACACTTTTCATTTTCATTTTTCGGTTGTTGATGAATATAAGACTTATAAGGCACTTGAAATCTCTAATTTGAATGCAGAGCATAAGGCCAAAGGTGAGATAAGCTGTATGTATCTAAACGCCACAAAGCCATGGGAGAAAATGAAACAAGAGAATGACTGTGGGGAATGTAGCAGCACATTTACCCTCTAGGCTGCAGTTTCACACAAGTGTAGTTCTTAGGCACATCCATCACCACATCCACATACTGATCTCAGCATTTCAGGGTGCTCCTGTGTGGCATCACTTTATTTTCAGAGTCACACTAAAGGATTTCCTTGGTGTTGTAATGACTGACATGAAGAGGAGAGTGCTGTGAGTTATTCCTTCCTTCTAGAAGCCCTTTTTGTCCCCTTTGCTGGAGGCAAAATCAGATCCACCGCGTGCTTGCTCTTCTAGGACAAAACAGGTCTGGACGTGACTGGAGCAGACAAAAGGGTGCTCTGCTCTGCCTTGTCTGTATGTGAGATAGAGAGGAGTATCACCCAAGGGTTTCTGAGGGAGTCTCTCTCTAACTAGATCAGCACATGGAACCACATAATTTCAGTTCCCATGTCAAGTTCAGACTTTGGGAAGAACCATATGTGCATATAAATGTCCTGGGCGCTGCAGCAGCAAAAAATATAGACAGGAGATTTAGTACAACAGTATCTGTGTTGCAAACCAAATCAAGTGCCGAAGATTCTCTTATAAATACACTTCTTTGGGAACAGAATCTGCAGAATGGATTCTTTGAAAAAAGATTCAGACATATGCTCACTCCTCTGCTAAGTGCCCTGAGAAACAAAGCTTCAGATGTCAGCAGGAAGTTAATATGTTGAGTGGGGAAACCTTAGAGGAAGGTTGTGGAACAAATTCCTTAAGGAGTTTGACCTTATATGAGCTTGTATAATGTTACAGGAGAAATATGGGGAAAAAAATCAAGGTAAAAACATCCAAATAACTAATATCTATCCAAAAGAAAAGAGAAAAATCAAAATTCTAGATTTATTTAATGTTTTTTATTCAAAATAGGTTTCAAGAAAGGAAATCTTTGCTTTATCTCTAGATCTTCTTATATAAACACAACAAAAGAAGACTGAGAGGGGATTATTTCCCTTTCTTTTAGATTTCATTCATTTTGAATGATCCAGTGAAGTTGCTGATTGTCCTTGTCATTCACAGTTTCTGGTGCAAAACTGTTTTACTCATTGCAAAAAGTTCTGCATGGTTATATTGCAGTGACCATGGCCAAGAAACTAACAAAAAACCACATATAATTTGCAATGCTTGTTTTCTGGGCTTCATTATTAGTTTTAAGTATTGGTACTTCCCTGCCCATGTGAATTTGGGAACTTCACTTTTCATAGCTATTGCTCAAACTGGTCTACTGAATTGACCTCAAAACCATCAATTGACATATCCTCACAATCTTACTTGAAACCACCCTTCTTAAAATTGAAGCCTGAATTTTTAGGATGTGACTCTTTCATGGGCCCAGTTTTGCATCTTACGCAGGTTGACACAATACAGAAATGGGCTCAGCCCAGATTTAGCCTGGAATGACCACAGATATCTGAAGAATATTGCCTTCCTTGCAGTTTTATATAGTTAAATGCAGATGCTCTCCATCTCTCCATCTGAACCCCTTGCAATCATATCAGAGTCAGACTTGGATTTTGTTTGTTTGTTTTCAAAAATTTACCAAGTCAGACTGTTCTTTTCCTTGAAATGTATTTGTCCTGTACATGAAAGAAAAAGGAGAGGAGGAGCTGGCTGGCATATTCTGAACTACTATATATTGCAGAACAGGCTTCCAGTTGTCAGCGTCTGCACCCTGTAGAAGTATGGTTTCAATTTTACTTTTGAAATCTGAGTCGAGCAATGTTGCCAACACATATTTTTCCCTGTCAAAACATTTCACTTATTCCTGAGTCTGTAGACAGCTTTTAGGTTACATCTTTCCCCCAATCTTATTGAAACAGGATCTTCATTTCTTTTGAAATCATTTTTCATTAGTGTGGGAGCAAAAAGTAGATACTAGAGCTGATAAGTGGCAGCACCTGGTTTAAAGATGTTCCATCAGCTCTTAGTTTCTGTGTGATCACTACTGATAATTGGAGGATGAAAACCAAAGCAGCAGTCACACTCAAATAATGATAGGTGAAGACATTAGCTTTCTTCTTTCTCTGTGCCCTTGGTGCTGCCTCTGTTCCCTCTTGTTCCATGGAGCTGATAAAAAATGCAAAATGCAGACTTAAGGTTTCACATTGCTTCAGCAAAAGATTTTTTTTACTAATTTGGTCAATGAGGACTGACCCACTGTCCAGTCAGGCTTAAATGATCTGAAAAAACATATAATTTTGGGGTTTTGTAAACAACTTATAAACTTATTCACATTTGTAGTTGTCTTAATTATTTTCAAGCATATGCACACATTTCAGTCTAGAGGGTTTCTGCAAACAGTTTTTTCAGCTGTCTGCTGTTCACTAGCTATTGTTCATGGCATGTAGCAAAGTCACATTGTGTGATTCCTGCTTCCTACCTGGGTACCTGGCAAGACAGTGAATAATAACTAAACAGTAATGTCATTTCACCCCTCCTTCCCCCCGAACCCCCCCAAAAAAATTCCCAGTTCATATTACAAATTCTTTGTATTCAAGCTAGTATATGCCCTGGGAACAATATGTCTGAGAATTTATAAACTCTAGAGGCAAATAACAACTCCATAAACAACTATGAAACAGGATTCCTTACATTAAAGCACAAAGATATTCTGAATCAGTCACTGTTTGTATTGTTTTCCAGCTGTATTTATTGTTTCATTCATGTTTCTGGATTAAAACCATCCCTATTCCCAACATGAAACTCCCCAACAATCTGAGTTCAATCACTTGCCTGACATCAGACTGCAAAGAAAGAGCAGATCTAAGCAGTATAGAGGAAAGATGACACAGTCTTGAAAGCTTCAGCTTTTATTTCTATCCCAGATTCCTAACAAGATGAGGATCAACAGCTGTACTGTTTGCAAGTCTGTGCATCAGCAACAGTTTAGCCAATAGAAAGGCAAGCCATTAGAAAATATGGGTAGCAAGAGAGCCCCAGAGTTCATGTAAACCATTCTCCTTTTCCAAGGCATGATCAGCTCTTCCTTAATCCCTATTCAGCTGAGTCTAGCTCTGTCTTAAAGACTTTCTGTAATGGCAATTTTCCCAAGCAATCTATTGCTGTGCTACATTTTTCTAGTATTGAATATGTTTCACACTACCTTTGCTGAACCTTCCTTGATGCAATTTCAGTCCACTGCTTTCTGTCCCACCAAACTAAGACCTGACATAAATTTTTTGTGTTCTTCGTTTTTATTTACCCTTTTGACATTAGACATCATGTCTACCCTTAGGGCCTCCTTTTTTATTCAGATAGCATCACCTGCTCAGTCCTTCCTTGGAGGCTGTGTTATAAAGATTGATCCTTCGTTGTCCTCTTTGGATTTTCTTCAAACATTCCATAATCATCTTAAGGTAGAGGAAATATTTCAGACTGTCTTATAGGAAGTATTTATATTTATTCAATCTAAAGTGTTTGGTTTTCTTCGTAACAAAGCACTATTTAGGCATTGTGATCAATTATCATCCATAGCTCTTCTTTTCCTACCTAGTTAGCTGTTCTTCATCTTGCCTTTGGGTAGCTGATTACTCTTTACTAAATGCAGCATTTTGCACCTGTCCCTGCTGAATTTTGAGTGAGCTCACCACACTAACTTTTGAACCTGTTGCTCAGTCTCAGCTGAACAGATTTCAGTTGGCAGAGCTCAACTGACACTCAGTAATTTCTGACTCAGTTTGTGAAAACAATCAGCTAGAGAGGGAGAACATCCCCATGGAGAGGAAGGTTATGATGTGAACTTGATGCCACTTGGATGCTTGGATGCCAGCAACACAGTACAACATGACTCTGAGGGAAATGCAGCTTCATAGAAATATTTGTTTTAAAATTGAAGAGCTGTAAGGTTACTCGTGTACTTGCAGTCTTATGTCAGATAACTACTCTGGGGTGTTCTTCCTGTCATAGATCCATCAGCTGCTAGAGAACTTACCACAAGGCTTCATGATCCTGGGGCTATGCTGACTGTAATGCCTGGGTCATTCCTTTGAGTGATACAGGCTCCTGGAATTTAACTGAGAGACCTAGTTGGAGAAAATTATTTTCTAAAATGGCTGATATCATTAAAGGGGGGGTTTGAGAGCACAGTCTCACAGGCTTCATCTTTATTAATGTTAGCAAAGAGTTAAATCCTCAATTGCATTCATTTCGTGAACAAACCTTTCATGTTGTTGCAGCATCATGAAAGCTCATTAAGTTTTGAACTTTTGAATTAATAAAATACAGAATATCACTTTGCTGAAACCACCACAGAAAGAATTTTTACTCCACAATATTTTGGTCTACGAGACGAAAATTGGTACTTACAGCTATGAGAAAAGAAATAGGCAATTTCTTTAAGTATAACATTCTTATAATATTGACAAAATGAAACTGCACATATTAAAAACAGAGTAAAGACAGGAAGAGGAACAGAAGAAATATAAAGTGAATTGGAAAAATAAAGATCTCCTTGTACATGACCACTATTCCCATTAGTTATTAAATCTCAGCAGAACTACACATAAAAACAAAGACAGTAATTCAAAAGTTATAGTCAAATACCATGATATTCTGTGGTTATAGTTGCCTGAAGAATATATAATCAATATGATTTTCTTTTCATTATTTCTACTGAGTTTAAGAAAAAATCATATAAAAAAATATTACTGAGAAGAAGACTGTGAAAATATTTACCCCCTGTTGAAAAGATATTGCATTTTATTTTGGGGAATGTTTGGGTTTTTTACTGAAAAAAAATAAACACCGAAACCAGAAGATATCATATTGACAGGTTGCTTGTTAGGATATACTAAAGTGCTGATAAAAAGAGAGATATCTGTGAGGAATTACAGACCATTCAAAATTATTTTGTCCTGGAATAAAGATTGATGATGAATTTCTGGCTATTTCTTAGTCTTGATTGCCTAAGTAGAAACACACAAGCCGATTGCAGTGAAAGAAAACTGAAGGAAAAATTGACTGACATATGATAGGTCGTTGAAATGTATGATTTGGGGATTTTAGATCTCTTTCTTCTATTTGAAATAAGAAGTTTAATCCCAAGAGAATGTATAGAAAACAGAAGTGAGGTGGCTGAGAATTTTCTACTCCACATTTCATTGACAGAAAGATTCATTTTTGATCAAACAGGGTTATTTAAAGAGTTTACCTTCATATAAAATGCAACTTTTGTTTGAAACAGAAATTCATAACTTTTATAGCTCAAAAATGAAGAATATTTTTTTTTTTGTTAATAAAGAATCAAAAGAGTAAGACAAGCTTCTTTAGTTGCCATCCTGTTTTTATCTGTGGTAGTCATCTGAGGTGAATTGTCTTAGAGTGTTAGCTCTTACAAACATATTGTAGGTGATTTTATAATAAACAGTAATGGCACAGTAGGACATAAGAGTACAAACAAGAAAACAGAAAAAAGGGGAAAAAACCAGGAAAACAATACTTTTAAAATTTAAAAAAAAAAAAGCAATTTAATTTTAAAATAAAACTTGTTGCCTTAAGTGATAAAAATATGAAAAAAATAAAAGTTTTGAACAATGTCAGCAATACCATGACTAAATATAAATGACAAAATGTTACCTCATTAGTTTGTTCTAGTTGTGTCAAAATTCTTTTTTGCATTCACTTTTCTATTCTCTTCAGTGTCCATAATAAATATCCTCATAATAATGCAGCTGCTGACACAATTCTATATTTGGCCAGTAGACTATCATTCATATCCCAATTCTAGAATTAAAGAGGTAAAATTAGTCCTTAGAAGACTATTTTTCATACCTTTAAATCCAAAGATGGTCACCCAGCTTAGCTGGTTAGACTGTGTTAATGATGTCACAGTTGTAGGTTTGATCCCTGTATGGGCCATTCACTCAGGAGCTGGGCTTAATGATCTTTGTGGGTCCCTTCCAGCACCTTATATTCTGTCATTCTTTGTATCTCACCTCTTTTTGTTCACATTACCCTGCCTTTTTTAATTCTGTGAATGTCAGGTGAATGAATGGATAAGAGAGCTGTAAATAATGCAGTGTAATATGAAGTGTGTAGAGGTTCTGATTGCACAGTGTGGTTGGAAAGGTCCAAGTGTTTTCCTGAGAGTGATTCTTTGCTACCTTTGGCTTGCAAAAGGGTTCTGGATTGGGCATGCCAGTGGAGACATATGCCCAGCAACACCACTTTTACTCTTGATGCTTATAAAAAGCCATTTTAACATGTCTCAGGATACAGCTTCTCCGGCCTATCTACCTATGTGCTTGTACTTGGAGTGTCTCGTCCATGAGCAAGGCATGAACATCCCAACAGGTATAGGTGAGTTGAAATAAATGAAAAGCCTATATGGCCACAGCAGGTAAAATTCTGGACTAGAGGTGAGTCATTGGTACATAAGCAACACCAAAAACCACTTGCTAGGAATGGTTGGGGCCATATACAACAAAATCCTGCCTGGATGCTGCTGCTTCTCTTTCCTGTATTACTAGGTGCCCATCAGAACTACATCTTTCTTCCTGTTGGAATCCTGGATGCTGAGAATTTGAAACTTTCTGTGCTTAAAGGCACAGACACACAACAGAACACTGCATTTGACTTGAGGCTGTGAAGAAGGCTTCCAGAATTGATTAATAGTACTGGGATTATGGGTGTGTAGTTGGTTAGAAGTGTGTAATATCACAGGGTAGAAAGCCTAGAGTTTGGGATTTTAGAATATATAAATAAATATGAAGTGAGATGGAGGTTTTAGGGTGGAGGCAGGTTGTTCTTCTTTACCTTCTTCTTCCTTCTTTTTCATGGCTTTGTGTTGAGGACTCTCCGTGTGTTGAGACACGAGGCTTGACTCTATTTCAGAAGGCTGATTTATTATGTTAAATATTATATTAAAATACTACATCAAAACTGTACTAAAAAACAAAGAGATCAGAAAGCTATAACAAGAACAGAACAGAATAGAGTAAAATAACAAAATTCTGTGACTGCTCACAGCCTTGGCACAGGTGGCTGTGATTGGTCATCAATAGAAAACAATTTACATAGACCAATCATGGATGCACCTGTTGAATTCCACAGCAGCAGATAGTAATTGTTTACATTTCTTTCCTGAAGTTCTTCAGCTTCTCAAGAAAGGAAAAATCTCAGCAGAGGATTTTTCATAATATCATAGCTACAGCTTTGGGTGATGTTTTGTAATTGGACAGAAAGTCTGCATTGCAGGCTTCCAGGGATCAGTTACTGGGTTAAAAGGGAAAATAAACTAGGTGTCCTTTCTTAATTGGATAGTTTAGTCTTAAAAGACCTTGTAACAAGAGATAGTTAGCCATTTTGTGCCTTGCTAATGAAAAGCTGCCAAACTCATGGTTGTGAGACAGTTTTACTGATAAGAAATAATAAACACCTGAGTCCGAACATGAACTACCTTCTCAAGTGCCTTCAATCCAAATCCAGAGAAACTGACACTTCCTTATAATGGGAATGTTTTAGATGTAGTGAGGAATGGTCACCTTTCAAACTGAGAGCAATCCCAAGGTTTCTGTGTCCATCTCTCACCTAATATTTGAAGAAGTAAGTCCATCACCAAGTTGAGTGACTTTTCTGCTTGAGATGGTATTTGTGCGCATGTACAATGCATTTTCAAGCATTATCTCTCTTCACCTTAAACATCATAAACATGTAAGTGTAAAGTAATATGATTTGTTTCTCTAGAGACAAAAAAAATTTCTTTAGGAAAATTTAAGAATTTATAATAAATCTTTATGCCAAATAGCCCTTCAAGTTCTAAATCCTTTCCAATCATTACAGGGATTCTTGGTAAACAAGTTTCTAACTAGGCCTCTGAGGCAGCATACAAAACAAAATCCCTTTTTCTTCCATCTATGACCAAACAGAAGTTGAGACAATATCCACTCTGCCCTCCTCTTCCAAACACAATCAGCTCTTTCTAATTCTTTTATCTTTGTCTTAAAAAGCCTCTCATGATGTATGCTCACTAATTGTAATTAATTCTAATGCATCATTACCTTTGGCAATGCCTAATTTGAATAGGTTTTGATACAATGACCTATTTAACATGGTGTTATGCTTTAACCACAGCTAGAAAAGTGTATTGGTTTTTCCATAAGTAGATTTTTGTCTTGGCTCCTCTTTTTCTTTCTTTTTATTTTTCTTTCTTTTTCTTTATTTTTCTTTCTTTTTATTTCTTTTTTTTTTCCTGTTATTATTCCATCTTTTTAATATTTTTAATTGTTGAGTGGTTTGTATTAGTTGTTTTTTTGGGTTTTTTTTTTGATGTTCAGTACCTGATGATCACTCTGTGACTGACTTTGACTCTACCATGAGTGTATGCAGCCCTTTGGTGTGCTGTAGATTTAAGAAGAGCTGAACAAATCCCAACACAGTCCGAACATTTTCTCTTGCCCTTGGGCTGGAGATAGACCAGGACAATGACTTTTACTGAAGTCCAGAAATATAAAATATATCACGTCTTTTGAACTGACATGTAGAATTTACTAAAATAGAAACCACATGTTTCTAAAAATTCAAACACAGAGGTGGCTGCACTAGCATTATACTCACATCTGGAAGTAGCCATCTCTCACAGAGAAAGCTTTGTAAATCTTTTCAGGGGGCATCATCCTAAAATTCATTTTGCATGGGCTAAAATACAATAAGATACACTGAAAAACATGCAGCTAATGTAGAAACATAATATAAAGAATAGACAGGGGCAAGAACAAAAGGACAGACGTCAAATGGGAGAGAAGGGAAAGCAACTTGTGTCATTTCAGAAAAAATTATGAGTGAAACTTTTGTTTTTCCTTCTCTCCATGAACGCATTTGACAGAACAGTATGATTGTTATCTAGCTTGTTTTTGTTCAGTTATGCTGAGTGACCAAATTAAATAATAACTTCTTATTCAAAAAAGCAGCTTCCTGTGTGTACTCAAAACAACATCATCTTTGTTGGCTGAAATAAGTTTTTACTACATTTTGGCATAAAAGAACAGTGGGACACCAAGCAGGGCTATCTCTGCCTCATGCATCGTCTGCAGAATTGCAAACTGCACCCAAACTTCACCCACTTTATTGCTAGTGGCAGAGAAGGTAGAAGCTTATTGACTTGACTTGATATCAAGTGGATCTGTATAAATTTAGAGAGAAGTACTGCTTTTAGGCATCTAGTATGGAGGAGTGATTCATTCCTGAGGCCACCAGAACAAGAAATTCTTCAACTTCCAGGTTGAACTAGAGGTAAGATTTTCTGATCTTCATCAGAGGATTCTCTGGGCCTCTGATTTAGGGAGCAGGGTTTAGGTATGTGGGCACAAGGGGGAAAGAACATGCTATATATTTCTCTTTGAGTCTTGGTTGCTTTTCTGAAGAGAAGCCTGGTGTGGAGGTCTCAGCAGGAAGCAAATGCCATATGGGTTTGAGCTCTGCAAAAGAGAAATGGGTATATCAAATTCTGCAATATGGAATAGAACCATATTTTTATAAGGAGTGTTGACAACATTGAAAAGCTAAGCAGCAGGCCAGAAAAAAGATTACCCATGCCCTTAACTGTCCCTCAAAAATGTGTCCCTCTCATTAATCAATTGGGAAGCTCTACTACTGCGTAAATTTCAGTCCTAGTGCAAGAATACAAGGGAAGCAAGTTCCGGTAGTGTTACACACTCTTCGAAGAGTGGAAGGTAGGTAGCTCTTCTAAGTAGAAAAAGGGTTTTAGCTTTTTTGCCTTCTCAGTTGTTGGAGAAGATTCCTGCCAAAAGAGCCAGCAGTTGGGAAATGGCAAAAAAAAAAAAAATGCTATGTGCTCCTTTCAAACAGGTGCAGTATGCCTGCAGCAAAGAGAAAGACACATGAGAACATGCATTTGCACAAGGAGGCATTAGAATAAAAAAGGCTTGAGCTGCAGAGACTGAAATATCTTTACAAGATGGCAGGCAGCCAGAAAGCTGAAGAGTGGGGGGATGACTGCTTTTTCTTATTTTTCACATTTTTGATTGAAGACACTTGATTCTGATTTCAGCTCCGTGGTTACATATTGATGCTTAAAATGTGAAATCAGCTGTTATTCAGAAGCTGATTTAACAAGCTAGGCAGGAATATCTGCCAGCTAAGTTCAGAAATCAGGCACAGGTTTTCTGCCAAAAGAACTGGGAACCAAGAAACCATAACAAAACACAGCCACATCAGCCAATATATGTTGCTACAGATCAGACCTGTATTAAAAATATTTTCTCAGTATAACAGGAATATTTAGGTGTTTCTTAAAAGATTTTATTGAATTTAAGGTAACACAGTTTGCATTTTACTATACAAAATACTGCAATGTCTTTCAATGTATGCCTCTGTTTCTATCCTTATGTGCAACTGAGTTCTTTATGCCTGCAGAATTCCAAAGTAACATAAAGATAGCTGTATGTACCAAATATCTGTCAAAGGATTTAGCCTTTGTTATAACAGCAATGAGTTTGCAGGATGTACATGTAACCATCTGTACCTTTCCCTGAAGTGCTTATCTGTGTGATCCTTCAAAAAATTAAACCTATTCTTTGAGTCACACAGATACATATTTTTCACTCATATGTAATTGGTGTTTAGAAAATAAAAGCTGTTATTCTCTGTTCCCGTCTCTCAAACAATTTAACATTTTCTAAGAAAATATATACTTTATAAGTGAATCCAAGATCCCTCTAACTAAATATGTTATATTTTCCTCACATCTTGAGAATTTTATTCTGCTTCTTCATTGACAAGCATAATGGAAAAAGTGGCACAGCAAGAGCTCTGCTTATTATTTGCTTTGATAGGCATAACTGGAAGGAAGATGTTCTAAGCTCCAAGTATCTCAGGTAGCCATTTTAAAAAATAATATTTACAGTGGCTCTCTGAGCTAGAGAAAAGCCTTACAATTCAAAACTACTGTCTGATAACATCCTGTCCACTCTTTCCAGTTTATTTTACTGGGGCTTTATACGGTGATACAAAACAAATGTCACACAGTTGCAATTTTTAGGCTCAAAATTTTATGTCTGTTCTCATTGCCTATAGTATCAAATTCTTCAAATTTTCTGACAATGCATATGAAGGTTTCTAACAGAGAATCAAATCTTTTTGTCATCTTTTTGTCATAATCTCATTGCTGTAATATCATCACCTTTGGCAATCATGTCTGACAGTTCATGAAAATGCAGATTGCCATCAAACCTACAAGGAAGGAGCCTTCAGATGCCAATGCATCCTTAGGGCAAAGAGTCAAACTACAAAGTTTACTGCTCTTCAAGTGGTCACATCCCTTTGGCATTTTTTTCCCAGTCTTTCTCCTCCCTGAATCTTACACCAAAGAAAAGAAAGAAGTCATACAGCCAAATGAACATTACTATACAGATATTTTTAGAAACTTTAATTCTGGATTTAGATGAGACTAGGTGGGTAACAAATTACACTATCAATTGCCATATCTTTTCTCTCAAATGACATATTTTGTTCATATTTAAGTTCTGTTTCTATTTGTTTTTTGTATTCTGACTGTTATTTTGTGGAATACAAAATTAAGAAATATTAAATAAGTTTAAATTATTTTTTAATAGATGGTGGTAAAAAAACCCAAAAAAATAAATAAAGCAAGACTAAAGTGGGCAGTGTCAAGTTCTGAAAAAATAAGGATATTTAAATTCAGTTGCAGTATAGAAGAATCATCTGTGCATATTTTACAATTGTTAGGTACTGTTAGGAAATAGCATGGTCTGCAGAGCCTATCTGAACACTAAGAAAGAAAAATAGTTGTCTGACAAGGTCTGTCCTGACCAGACATGAATTACGCCAAAGAAGATAAGAATATGAAATCTATAATGTACACAGGAACTACAGTATAAAAGTCCATCTTAACCCACATGAATTTCCCAACAGCTTTTTGTCTGAGACTGAAATAAATCAACCAGAATTAAGAAAGATTCAGTTCTATTTGTATTTTTCTATATCCACCTGGGAAATATCTTCTACTCCACTGAAAAGTCAGTCTTAAAAAAAAGGAATAGCAATCGATTTTTGTGTCTTGAAGACACATAAATTCTGGTGACTGATTATCACAATGTGTAAACACCAAAAAGCATAAGATCCATTAGGACATCAGCATAAGAAACATTTCTGAGAGAGAGCACATAAAGTCACTGTGGATCAGGGGTAGAAGTTACTAACAGGTATCTGGTAAAAAACAAGATAATCCTCTCATCTGGCATCCAGTTGACTACATTCTGCTGTATTAATTAAGTTTTCAATGTTGAGCGTTATTCTTTGAGGGTACATTGTGTTCAGAGCAGCTCTTGCAGCGTTTGTCAAATGCAATAGTGACTCTGACTGACTCAAGTCTGTTGTTCACTGGCACCTTGGAGTTTCCTAGGAACAAAATTAAATAGGGTTAAGCTGCAAAACAGGGCATGAGATAAGAAAATGGGATGAGAAGAAAATTTGATACCAGAGATACCAGAGACAGATAAAAACCTAGAAACACTTAATTTATTATTAAGACCAAAAATTTGCAGGCTTTCTTTTCTGATATCACAGTTTTGCACTGTAAGTTAATGAAAGTTTCAGAAGAAAAACAAATAAGCAAATACTACAAAATTGCTTTTGAGATTAAAAAAAACCAAACAAAACAAAGCAAAAACAACCAATTATTATTAACCATCATATTGTTCTGTATAAACATGCTATTTGTGCATGATCAGAGGACAACATGGACTCCAATGTCTTTAGCAAAAATTTAGTAATGTGCTGAATTCTGAGTTACAGGGCTTATGCCTCAAAACCAAACTTAAACTTGCAAAATGTACTGCTGTATCATAAAAAGGTGCATAGCAGGCTAGGAACAGACCCTCACACAATCAGGACCTGGATCTCAGAGCCTCAGAGAAATCAGAGTTGATCCCATCTGCTTCATCATTCCTCAAATTGTTCAAGTCCCATCCTAATGCATGCAGTAAGCTTTTTCATTCCTCTTAATTCTTTTATTCTTATGAAGTTCATTCCAATCACTAATATTTGTTGTTGCAACCATAGCAATAACAGATAGTTTGCTGGAGACAGTACACTCAAAGTATTTTCAACAACTCTTTTTTAAAATTTGACTATATTAATGTCTCTCTGTAGCAATGCTGCAATAAATGTACAATGTTGATATAATACTTACATCAGTTTTCAGTTATGACATTAACAACTGTTCTGTTCAAGATCATTCCAGAAGCTATGAAGAGAAATCATTCTTTCATCTCGGCATTTTCCCGAGAAAATACAACTTTTCTGTATTTTCTTCAGAACTTCACATATGCTTAAACTCTTCTGGGAAGACATCTACAGCTTTTAACACACTCTAAATGTAGAATAAATTTCCAATGTTTGGTTTTACATGACTGAAATAAGTCAGGAACTTTTCTTGAGGGCACATTGATATAGGCATAAAGGAGAATTTGTACTACTTTCAGAGAAAATCCATTTCTTTCACATGCCATAAAAAAAGACAGGAAAAGCAAATGAAGTGAGTAGAGAAGAGAATAAAAACGCATGAGGAAGGAAACAATTATAAATATTTTCCAGATAAAATTGAGCAGAACACATTGTTACAGACCCAATGAGATTTTTGGGTGAGATATGTAATTTAAAAATATTAAAAAATTCTTACTTCTATTTTTGTGCATTAGGCAGTCATATATTCTGTAGCTTGAGTGTGTGCGTGTGTATATGTACATGCACATATACTTGTACATGTACAGCACAGACACTTCTCAAGCTGTTCAAAGCAGAACACATCCACCAGGAAGTGAAGCAGATCCAGCAAACAGCTTTCCTAGTTTTGCAGTGTGCCATTAGTATATGACAAGAAATAAAATAGAGTTGCAATTAGATCTATTAGATCTATTAGATCTATTAGATCTGCAAGTAATGGAGAATAGATCTTAAAACTAGTAATCAAATTAATGAAGTAATTATCCAAGGAATTATTTCAGTAAAGTGTGGGTTTAGTATGAAAAGGTGAGATTGGAATTGTCAGCAAAGAGGGATAGAGGGCTTTCTTGAAAGGCATAGCAGGGTTAGTAGTCCCTTAATTGGACCCTTGGTAGAAAATCAGAGCAGAGAGATTGTTTTCATTGGATGTGTGAGAAATTGTGGAGATGTAAAATCAGTGGAGCATTAGAAGTTTGAATTTTTGTAAGTATAGTAGGGCTGTGAGCTGGGTAAAGGAAAGCACAGTAGGAAATATCCAACTGGAAGTTTTAGCAGAAAAGGATTAAGATTGAACCTGACTTTTCACTCCCCAGTACATAATGCACTAGAGTTTCTTTGCAACCCACTTTAACGAGTGAGTTTCTGCTTTTCCTGCTCATATACACAACTGGATTCTTTAACTTTTTTGAGTGAACAGACCAAGTAAAAGCATCACATTGGAATATATTTTCTCTGCTGTGAGTATTTGAAAATACAAAAGCTACAAATTTAAAAAAGACAAGAAGGCAGCATAGCATACCTTACAGAGGAACAACAACTCGACAGTATTAAATGTATCACCCTCTCCAGATTTCCCATGGCATTTAAAATTAAGAAGAATTGTTTAAAAGTGAAGAAAAATTAGTAGTGTAAAGCAAGAAGAGGAAAAAATAATCCACTTGATATATCTCAGTCTGGAGACATGACATTTTTGACTAGGAAATGCAAAAATTAGTTATAATGCAAAAAGACAACCCCACAGCCTACCCAACCCCACAAACTCACAGTAAATTCCTACCATGACACAGGCAGAAAAACAATATTTCCAATAAATTTTATTTGATTCATTGAAAAGATATCCTTTCTTGTGTTTTGGGTTGGTTTTTTTTTTTTGTTTTTTTTTTTTAATTTTATTTAAATTAAGAGGAAAAAAATTCTGGTATGCAGAATTTTTTCCTTTTAGATCTCTAAACTGACTATATTCTGATATGGTGGTAATATCATCTGGTTTATGACCTATGTAAAAGGCACTAATTGGTCCAAGTCTATGTCTTCCTGGAGATATCACAAAAGCAGCTGCCCTGTACAGAATTCTCACCCTGAAGAAAAAAATTACTTAAGTAGATCCCATGAAAGTCAGTGGGATGATGAAATCTTTCCAATAAACTTTCCTGTATGGATCACTGCAGAAAGGACACAGTGCTGATGGGCTCTCAGATTTTCACTTAATCATTCTTCAGCGATTTAGCTAGTAAATTTTTAAGAGGAGGAAAATCAAAGCCTGGGTGCAACCACAGAAAAGGATTATTCATTCTGGCACTGTGAATGAATATTCGGATAACAAGACACATATTTCAGTTCTACTCCCACGATATTAACTCCCTGGTATTTCTGAAACCTGACTACTGCCTCATGGCAAATTCCCTGGCAAGCAAAGTTGCAACTCTTTTTTGTTTTCTTGAATAAAATAAAAATGTTTTCTCATATTTTCCTTAAGCAGTTGTTTTCCAAATTTGCCAAATATGTCAGCTACCTCCATGATTCACATGCCAAGGCTGCTCAAAACCACCAGGACATAAGCAGAGCTCAGCAGCTCCTAAGGGGTTAAACTTGCTATTCTGAGCTGAGCCAATTTCACTTTGTATGTTCTGCAGTGCAGTGAAAGTTAATTCATTCTAAAGCACAGAGCTTTCCAGCAACATTGTTAATATTATAATGTTCCTTTGCCGCACTGTCCTAGCTAGTTTATTAGATGAAAGAAAAATACAGATGTGCTGACAAGCAGAGTTATACCTACCCATACTGGAAAAATTTTTATTAAAATTACTTTAAATCATTTTTATGCAGAAGTATAAGCTCCTTTAAAATTCCAAAGTAGTTATTTTGATTTTTAGTAGTATAGCTGATTACATTTGATATAGGCCTGCTGTTTGTTTTCTTTTAATAAAAAAGCATGTTTTTCTGATTGTGTGAGAATAATTTTTCTCTTTTTAAGCTGCAGTAGAATTTCCTGAATTAAAAGGTAATTGGGTTAGATGGGTGGTACATTTACAGATATAGAAAAAATTAATATACCAAAATAGTAACACAAAGACAGATATCATGTCTGTTTCTAATAGGAAAGCAAAACAATCCAATAGTCCCAGAGTGATTTCTGGGGAAAATACAAAACCTGGTTGATCCCACATGCAATAGCTATAGTGAAACAAACAAAAAAGTCATAAAATTTATCTGCAGAATGGAGTGAATGTTGACAGCACATTCAAAGCCTAATGTATTTATTGGGCAGTCTCTTTCCTATCTGAGCTCTAGGAGTCAGATAAAGGCAGAAACAGTTTATTACAATATACAAAGGGCTCTAAGAAAGTCATCTCACTAGTTGAAGTTTAGCAGTCGAGAAACTGGGAATAAAGGTACCAAAACAAGGTTTAACACCTTTTCTTCCCTTTCACTCCACCAACTCTGAATTCTAGTGGCTTTTGCATTATTTAAAGCTTATTTTGTGCCTGTATCTTGTTGGATGTTTAGATCCCCTTGACACATGTATGAGGCAGTTGATTTTGCTTTCACTTCAAGGCCTTGAGTTCTAAACACACATAGAACAATGTCATTACTATGGCATCGACGCACCTGGAAATCCACACAAACAGCTGACACCCTTCCACCCCTGACAAACTACCCAGCTTATTTCCATGTCAGTGACTGTCACCACCTCCAAAGTCTGAGCTCTTTGTGAAACCCACTGCTGAGGGCAGCACAGCACAGCCCCTGTGCTCTCCAGAAGCTGATTTGAAGTGAGAGCAGGAGCCCAAACATCAGGGTTTGGAGAGGGGGTCTCTGCTCAGCTGTCATTCCAGTTGGGTCACGCCCAAATTCAGAGCTGGCTCCACAGGCTGAGCTATGAATTGGCTGCAAGGGATCCAAACTGGAAGAAACTTTGGACAGTGAAGGTAAGGGGGTGTTGTGTTCATTCCTGTTTTTTGTCTCCGTTAGCTTCTGACAGTCCTGCTGGACATGAGTTTAAAACTGTGACTGTCCTTAGAACATAGTTCTCTTTTTTAGTACCTCAAAACCAGCTGAGGACCCATTCTTCAAGACACCCTTGTAAGACACTGCTCATACCTTTCTTTGTTTCAGATTTTGAGAGTTTAGTCAGACAATTTGATTTGACTGCTCAGGACACAACAAAACACTGGACAATTTCACTCAATAAAAAGTTTTAAGATTTTAAAAGCTTCTCATGTGCATAAATGACTCACATTTCTCTATTTCTGATTTGATTCTAAAAGGGAAAGAAATAGTAAAAATGTAAAAGTAAAAAATGTAATATTAAAAATAAGGGTGTTTTTACAAGTAAAAAGGTGGTGAAAATCAGATATGCTGTAGAATCAAACAGCTTACAGCTTGAAAGAGTTATCATTTCCCTGAAATAGAGACAGAATGTAATTCTTTATCCCCAGAGATTTCTAAGTGTCTTCATACAAACAAGCAAACAAGCAAATGCAGTGTTTAGAGGCAGGAGAGTAACATATTTCATTGCATGAGAAAAATAGGAGAAACTGAATGAACAGGATGTCTTTAGATGAAAAGACAGAGCAGATGACAACAGACACTCCCATAAGGAAGAAAGTATAAGACAAATGCCAAGTAATTAGGAAAAGAATGAGGAAATCCAGAAAGTGACACATTAGTGATGTGTTGAGGGGAAAGAAGAGAATTATGTCCCTCCTCTGTGACATTTGAATATGAAGATACTGCATCTAAAATTTCCATAAATGAAAAAATATTCTTTGTGTTCCTAAAATTCTCCTTCCATTTTTCCAAGCTATCTCAGGACTGACTTTCTTTTCTAGAACTTCTACAAGTTCTTATAATTATCTAAGTGCATCTCAGTCTCAAAATTATGCACTTTGTAAAATTAGCTGCCTTGCATGTATCAGAGAGAATGATGATTCAAAAATTATATAAATTTGATCTGAGCTGAAGATTTCTCAAATTAATGAATAGAGCCAGAAATAAAGTTGACTAACAAACCAGGCCCATAGCATGAGGATTTAACCTTGGTGAATAACTGTGAATGGCTAATTAAAACAATACTTACAAGGAGCAATCCCAGACATGGGAAGGCATGGGAAGGCATGAGAAGGCTTGGGAAGTCATGGGAAGGCGAAAAGACCAGTACTGGTCTTTGGACAGCATTGTAAGTGTTTGGTAGGGAGGTTGGAAAACTAGAGGACCTTTAAAGTCCCTTCCAACAAAAGCCATTCTATGACTCTGTGATTCTATGTCCAAAAATGAGGATCTGACTATGTTTTCAAGCTCCTGGACTCACCATCCTTCACAGGTACATCTCAATATATACATTGTGGTATGACATGTAGCTGCTGCCTTTTGAGGCTAGAGCTTCAGAAAGAGGAAACCAACACTGTATGGACCAGATGAACTTCAACCAAGCTCCCAGTAATCTGCAAGTATTTGAAAGTCCATTTAGATGTTACTGCTTTTCTGTTTATTCCAGTATGAGGTTGTTGGGGTAAGTTGACCCTGGCTGGACTCCAGGTGCTCACCAAAGCTGCTTCATTACTCCCCTCCTCTGCTGGACAGAGGAGAGAAAATAAAATCAAAGACTAGACTCTTAGAGATAAGAACAGGGAGAAATCAGTCACCAGGTACTGTCACAGGTCAAAACAGACTTAGGTAAATAAATTTAATCAATTGAACCCTTTCCATTTTCCAGAGCTCGGCTTCACTTGTGATTTCTCTACCTGCTCCCTACAGAAGCACAGGAAGATGGGGAATGGGGCTCTGGTCAGTCACAGGTTGTCTCTGCTGCTCTTTTCTCCTCACTCTCTGCCCCTGACTCAGCACACAGTCCTTCCCACAGGAGACAATCCTCCACAAACCTCTCATGGTCTTTCACATGGACTGCAGCTCTTCAGGAACTGCTACAGTATCAGTCCCTTCCATGGGATGCAATCCATCAGGAACAGACTGCTCCAGCATGGTTTCCCCACGAGTTCCTCCCCAGGAACCTGCTACAGCACAGGTTCCTCACTGCACAGTGCACAGACCCTGCCAGGAATCTGCTCTAGCATGGATTCTCAGGGTCACAACCTCCTTCAAGCACATCCACCTGTTCTGCCATGGGGACCTGCACAAGCTGCAGGTGGATCTCTCCACCATGGACCTCCACGTGCTGCAGGGGCACAGCTTCCTCGCCATGCATTGCACCACAGGCTGCAGGGAATGTCCCCTCCACCACCTGGAGCACCCCTTCCCCCTTCTTCGCCGTCCTGGAGATTCGCAGAGCTGTTTCTCTCACATATTCTCAGTCCTGTCTCAGGACTGGTGTTGCACAGCAGCTTCTTCCCCCTGTTCTTAAATACATTACCTCAGAGGCACTACTGCCATCACTGCTGAGCTCAGCCTTGGCTGGCAACACGTCCATCTAGGAGCTGGCTGGCATTGGCTCTGTCAGACATGGGGGAAGCTTGTGGCAGCTTTCTGTAGAAACAACCCCTCTAGCCACCCTTGCTACCAAAATCTTTCCACAAAGTCCCAACACAGCTGTATGTGTTTCTATATGAGTATAATTTGTTGGCAAAAAACTCAACGTGAGCTGGCAGCTTGCATTCATAGCACAGAAGGACAACCATAAACTGCACTGCATCTGAAGGAACACGGCCAGCAGGCCAAGGCAGGTGATTTTCTCCCTCTCTTATGCTCTGGTGAGACCCTACCTTGAGTACTGTTTTGAGCTCTGAAAGCCACAACACAAGAAAGGTTTGAACCTCATGGATCATGTCCAGAGGAGGACTACAGAGTTGATAAGGGGGCTGTTGTCTCCTTTCCTGTGCAGACAGGCTGAGAAAATTTGGGCTGTTCAGCCTGGAGAAGAGAAGGTTGCTTGGAGACCTCATAGCACCTTCCCATATCTGAAGGGGGACTATAGGAAAGCCAGTGAGGGACTCTTCTTCAGGAACTGTGGTGTTAAGGCAAGGGGGCATGGGTACAAACAGAAACAGAGTAGCTTTAGATTAGATGTTAGGCAGAAATTCTTCACTGTGAGGATGGTGAGGCTGAGGCACTGGAAGAGGTTGCCCAGAGAAGTTGTGGATGTGTCAGTCCTTGCAGGGCTGAAGGCCAGGTTGGATGGGGCTTTCAGCCACACGGTCCAGTGAAGGGTACACTTGGCCATGGCAGGGGGATTGAAAATAGATGATCTTTCGGGTGCCTTCCAAGACAAACCTTTCTATGATACTGTGATTCTAATTTATAAATTTAATACATTCTGTTTTGTCATTATACTGATAATATATATTTCATGCAGCAGTCGACATGTGATCTCCTGTTATTTTTTAACCACCATAATTTTGCCTTTGCTCTTAGAACATGTTGTTTAGATGAAATCCAGGCTTACAAACACACTGGATGAGGAAGATTTTTTTTCCCAAATATTGTTGTTTTCATAGAGCTAAGTGCAAAATTCCACATTCAGAGACAAAAAAAAAAAATTAGAGGGGGAGCCAGAGGACACATATATATACTGTAAAGCTGTTAAAATATAGTGGATACGTGGTTTCATATGAGCTTGTAGGTGTCATATTGGAAGAAAGGGCTGTTTATGACTTGGAATAAATAATGAGAAAAGTAATTAAAACAGTCAGGTGACAGCCTAGTGTACAGTACCACTGAGGTTAATAGGAAACTAATCCTTAATTCTACACTTCATAAAATTACTGATATTGAAAAGGCAAGATTGGAATACAGAAATGTTATAGGTCCTGAGAAGATACCTCACAGTGAGACATTTAGAGTCTGTTTTATTCACTACAATAAAGAGAGAGTTCAAAGTTCTTGATCATAGACCCTAGTACTGTGTAGAAAATAGCAGATACTAGAAAGTAATTTAATCTAATAGAGAAAGGCATAACAGGAACAAAAGGGTTCAAAGCATAAGGCAAGCAAAATTCCAATTAAAAATAAAGCACAAATGCTCCTGAATGAACAGTGTAAATTGTTAGAACCAAACCTGAAGAGGAATTGTGTTTTTTCTGTCTCTGCATGTCCTAAACAAATACCCAAGACTTGAACAAGAAAGGTATTTTAGCAAAACACAGAATTGTTTGGCTTGATATGGGGGAAAGCTGAATGAAACTTAGTGGCCTATGATTTAGAGGAGGAGGTCAGACTAAACTATCTGATAGTCCCTTCTGACCTCGAACACTGTGAATCTATGAAGAAATCTCTGAAAATGCCATGAATCACCACTTCTTTGCAAAAATGCATTTTCTTCTTGCCTCTAAGACAAGGCAGGTCCTCCAGTGCTTTGAGGGTAAATTTCTGCACTGGGCAAAGCTGCCTAGGAAACCATGAATGCTTACTACAAGTAAGGCTGTCTGCTTGCATTGATTTCACTCTGGCTAGTTGTGTTGTGTATCTGTGCTGGTAATTGTCATGGTTCTGGCAACTTCTGCTTACAACACTAATTGTGACACCATTTTCCCTTTTTAGACTATGACTGGGATTGCACATCTTCTTACTGCCCCTGTTCTGTGGGCCACTCTTTGGTCTCCATCCCTCTTTGAAAGCAGGTACCAAAACAGTTGTATAGGAGCTGTCTAATTCTGACCTTATCAGAAGAAACTGTGTTGATTTTACTGTCTGAAGAGAAATGCAGATGATAGCCAGAATGATAGATAGATAGATAGATAGATAGATAGATAGATAGATAGATAGATTCCATCCAAGCCAAACCCTTAATCCATCCAAGCCAAACCCTTAGGATTCTGATAGAAAAAATAGCAACTCTTTAAAAGAAGAAAAATGGGCAGGATAAAATGAAAGTGAATTCTACCTTAATTCCAGGCCCATGACATTGTACACAGGTGCTTATAGAAGAAAAGAAGAGCTCTCTGAGCACAAGATTTCCAGGGAATCTAGTCAAAAGATAAAAACAGTGATAAGTTTTAAAGAGAGTATTCCATAAAGTCAAAAAATGAGCAAAGATGGGCAAGAAACAGGCACTTCTGGGATAAAAAGGCTGCACTGTCTTTACCAGGAGGGCATATTTTAATTTCCAATAGGAATCTGGCTGTTTTCCACAGAGGAAAGACTGAAAGTCAGTACCATCTGAAATTTGCTCTATTCTCTCAGGATGAATCCTTTCTTGGGATATGAGGGGCAGGCAGCTGATTTGGAGAGATATTACTTATATACCTGTGAGCTGGCTTCGGTGTATGGATTTTTGGGCAGGTTCCTGTGTAAATTTTACAGCAGTGTATCACAGTTTGTTTAGCAAAAAAGTAATAAAGTTAAAACCATATGAGCAGAGGAAAAAAAACCCTCTTCATATGCCATGATTACGAATTTGTGTTTAAGATGTTAACACCTCTATGTATCCTGCAATAATGATTTCACTTATGACCAGTTCCAAACCCTCAGAGTTTTGGTGGTTTTTCATACCCCAGAATATCTTCCTTCCCTATTACAGAAGATTAGTAACAAAAAAGAGGAAGATATTAATCCAGTAAAGGTCATATCATCTTGATTACAGCCAGTAAAGCAGACTGCTTATCTCTAGCAGAAAGGAATGGTACCAATCTGAAAAGTTATAATCTCATTTTATATTAAAAAAAAAAAGAAAGAAAAATATAAAAAAAAAATCCATTTCTTTACTATTAATTCCTACAAATCTGCACAGCTCATTTTAATGCCGTGCTAACTAAAAGGATTTACTTTGACAATGCCCATCCTTGAACCTCCCACCTCAGGATTTCGTAAAGTTTTTGTTTTCCTCATCCTCCACTTTTTATTACTTGAAACGTGTTTTCTGAGCATTTGTCTACAGGCAACCTGAAATGTCATTTCCTTGCAAATTCTGCATCCTATAGTTTGGTAATTGTGTTGTATTATTTATCAGGAGCCAACTGTCTGTTCACACTCTGCAGATGTAGACAAAGACATGTGTCCTGCCCTGAGGAGCTTGCAGGCTAATTCAAACACTCTTATACCATGAACAGTATACATGTTTAAGATAAAATCGGCAGGTCTGGTATAGTGATTAATATCAAACATGGCTTACAAGGTTAGTATTATTGATTTCAAGTGTACTACTTATATGACTAAATTGTGAAGTGCAAAAGTGTTTGCAAATTAGGTTCTTTAAGAGCTGATTCTTAAATGTAGCATGCAATGACTGTATTATATTTGATATATGAATGACTTCAGAATGCTTGGAAAAAGTGTGCTACAAAGAATGGAGCTAAAATATTCATCTCAAAAAGGTGATCTTTCTACAGTATCAAAGAAGGTGAAGAATTAGAAATTTGGATTTTTTGATGAAACTGGGATGTCTCCCTAATAGCTGATTTTCATATATTGTAATGATAGATTAATTTAATTGTCTTCAATTAAAGACAACTCATCAGCATTAGTATGTAAGTAAGATATTTCTAGTGGAAAATTAAGAATTAAATTTCTTTCACTTGAGTTCAGAATATGGAAACTGACAGGTATCCATTTTATCCTACAGTTTCAGTGAGGTGCAGAGCTGAAAGTGAGAAAGGTGCAAGAATTTGTCTCTTTAACTCAGTGATACAGAGTAATATCCCTTACAGGTGAGATGAAGAGGCACAGAAAAGAAGGCAAGGAGGTTGTTGAATGCGGAGAGGGAAGGAGCTCTCCTCTTGTCCCTCCAAGAGTAATCTGATATGTGCAAGCCTTTTGCAGCAGTTCACAGGGCACCCAGCAGCATTTCATTGTTTCCTGTGTATCTCAGAGGAAAGGCATAGAGGATTAGTGGCCCTTGGTCTTGCATAGCACAGCTCATGTTGGAGACAGATGCTAATGTCTTGGGGTTTGTGTTGCTGAAATGGCTCCCAAGGTATTAAAGAGTCTTTTTCCCAGCCCTGTGACTGAAGAAGAAGACAAGATGTGTCAGTTCTGGTTTTCAAGGTTGTTTATTTTTCCTTATCTACAACATTCTTTTTCTGGCCTTCAGAGGTCTGTCCAGCAGGTTGGTTTGTGGCACACTGACCGCCCTTGGGCTGGTGGTAATATTTTATGCTAAAAACTACATGCACTTTATTTACAATAATTTTCCAATACCTATCACTTAGGTTAGACAGTCTGTCTCTACTCTGAACCAATCTAAAAGTGCCACCATCACAGCAGAAGATGGAGGACAAGAAGAAGAAGGAAGGACAGACCACACACAAATTCCTCCATCTTGTCTCTTGAACTCCCATTCTAAAACCCCAAAATTCTATTTTTTCACCCTGTGACAAATTAACTATCATTCTACCCAAACTCTCATGGCTTGTAGATCTTCACACAAAGCTAGTAATTTTTTCCATGGGTTAAAATCAAAGGCACAGGTGTCTTTGACTCCATGACAAGGTCTCTGAACCCCTTGCCAGGGTCTCAAGCCATCCAGGGCAGCCAGAGGAATGTTCTGGGTTCCAACATTAATGGTTATGAACTGCCCCTGATTCCTACCCCACCTCTTCAATTTTCCATCATCTAACGCTCTTTCTAACTCACAGACATCACAGTTACACTGCAACCCAATGCAGCACCACCAGGATCCAGAACCTAGTACTGAATGAGTTCTGTTCAATGCTGGAAAAAATACAGTGACAGGAAGGTTGGGCTGAACACCATCTTTTAGAGAGAGTGAGTACTGCTGCACAACTGCAGTACCTTACGTGTGTGCTGCAATTCAGAGCACCCTTTTCTTTCTCCAGTTATCCAGGCCATGTGATCCCACAGCATCACAGAGATCTGCCCCCGCTTCTAGCAACATGAGGGAATCTGGACTTCACTGCCTCAGTGTTCTTTGCTCCCAGCTGGCTGTAGTATGTTTGCAATGATATTTTTGTTCATTTTGAACAGGTTCCACTATGTGTTTTGACATTAGTTCTGGAGAGAGTTGGTGCAGCCCATTTTGACACTTCAAAAAATTCTGTGCATCTTTTATTTTTCTCCTGAGTTATTTTTTGCAATGTTTGCCCTGGAATTGCCCTTCATATGTTTTAATACTTCTGTTATCTCCAAATAACAGATCACAAACCTTCACTAACTGCATTTAGACAACTCATGTATGACTTTATTTTTTCCCCAGCATCTCCAAGAATGAAAATCTGTAGAGGTGACATCAAAGTTAAATACACCATAGAAGCATACCTGGCTCCTAAGAAAACTTCACGTTTAAAAAAAATACATGTTTCTTGGAGATAAAGATAGTGAAATTGTTCAATATGAGGTCTCAGGCTGAGGTATCCTTTCCAAACATAAGCATATCCAGGTAAAGTTCCATGGTTGGATAGCCCAGACCATATCTTGCTGCTCTGATGGTTTAAGGAGGCAAATTTCTCTTGGTTAGCTGAGGATCACTCAATTTTTTGTTATTTGTTTTCTCCCTCTTCAAAATTATCTGCTGCACTCAAACATCTGTACCACGCCTGCTCTTCTTCTTCACTTGCTGGGTCTACCTTCATTTCTCAGATTTTGCTCTGAAACCCAACAGATTATTTCTGCCTAAGCAACTTCCACTAGGGACAGTCCTCTAAACAAGGCTGCTGCTGCCCAGCTTCATGCAGCTTCTTCTCAGGACCACTGTTATAACCCAAGCTGTGGCTGGAAAAGCATGGTGTTGATGTTGCTGCTGGATCTGGAGCCAGGAGAAAGAAAATTCCTTTGGGTGTGCTGCTGCTGTCCTGCTTTACTGCAATATTTCTAGTGTAGAAGGGTAGGGGCTAATTTTGGAATAGGAAAGAGAATTACATGCATAATTCCTGACTTGTAAGCAGTACAAAAAATCAGCCCAGCACTGCAGGGGGGATACCTATCTGTTATGTAAAGAGAATCTCTGTAAGTACTCTCACTTTCTATATTGTTCTCACCAAACATGTTCTTTGCTCTGATGTAGGGCCTCAGCCAGGTATAGCTTCAAAGAAATTAATAAGCTTTTTCTCATGAGGACAGACTCTCCTCAAGTATGATTTCAAGTGGGTACACTGAAGCAATTTTAAATTATGTGTATTCATCTAAATAAAAAGTAAATAAAAATAGTGCAGCATGAGAGAGTAGTGAAAATATTTCATCACTATGTCAAAATAAAGATAAAAGGTAAAGGTACAAGGCTGAAATGAAACAAAAAGGAAAAAAGAGTAAAACACCTCATAATAAAAGATTGAGGTAAATAATTGAAATGGAAACACTGAAACAAGATGGGAAAAGTAAAACAAAAAGTCAAAACCTCTCTAGGGTCACAGAATGATAACAAAAGAGAGAAGTGAAAATGCTTCTATTTTTAATCATGCCAAAAACTCTTAGTTAAAGGTTTGCCCCATTTATCCTTTTTTTTTCCTCAAAGAAAGAACACAAACAAATTGAAAACACAAATTGAAAAGGCTGCTTTAATGGCAATTAGGGAAGACTGCATAATAAGTCATGAGAATGCAAAAAGTAAAAGATGGGATGAAGAAACAAGAGGCGAATCTTTGAAACAAAACTGGATGAAATGTGGACATGTCAAGATATGTAGGTAACCCAGTGCCAGGCAAATATCATTTGGTTTGTACTGAAAGAAATGTTGCAGGGACCAACATGGAAGCAGCGCTAATTCTACAGTAAAAACCCTTACCTGTGTTATTTGGTAGCAGCAACCTGGACACAATGTGGGTATCTGATGTGTTGAGCTGCTAGGCCATGGTGCTTTAGTCAAGAGTAATTAAGGAAAGATTTTTCTGCATGAATAGCAGCATGTACAGGTGATTATAAAGCTGAAATACAGAAAACTATGTTACAGACAAGACAGAATAGAGAAGCTTCTAGTATTCACAGATTTTAGCAGCAGACATGACAAAGAAAGTAAAAGCATTAGGAATGTTGTACAAACCCACGGCTTTGTTGTAGCATATTATGGTGTCTGCAATCCATCACTTTAATACAGACATTTGCTTTTCAGTCTGCAACTACAGAGCCACTAGTATTTGTTATATTCATTCAGCATCCTGAAGAAATAATCTCTTTTGTGTCTGATACAGCATTCGTTCTCTTCACTATTAAAGTACATGTGCATGGGTGAAAAGAGTCAAATATGACACTGGTTTCACAGGAGGTGTGGTAGCTTTATATGTGTTCAAGGAGAGTGAGAAAGATTGTATTGTACCCTTTTCACACAGATTAGCAAACAAGGTTTGTGGTATTTCTTAGAAGATAACCATGTAAAGCAATTGTATATCAAGTCTAACTGAGTTATACATTCTGAATTATGGCACAGTTTTGATTTGTTGATATATAATAAAAGTGGTGAAGCTAACATTTAAAGAACTTTTTCAATTCTTTTCAGAGCTCTAGCTTTTGTAAGTCATAGATTTAGATATTATAATATATATGCCAAACTTATATCTTAAAAATATACTTATGCAAATCCCACTGAATAGTGAAATGAGCACACAGAGATATGCAGTATAAGCACAAGGATGTGGCAGGGGATGGACGTAAAAATGTTGTAAGTGCCACATCTGAAAACTGGCACAGCCATCTGCTGGTTTCAGACAGAGGGAAAAGCTTGCTTCATTTCTCTAACACAAAGCAATATATTCTTTCTGCACTATTCAAAAGTAGCTTGCTAAACATGAGTATGGTGTGTAGTAGCAAGGCTGTTGCCATGATTGTAATGAATTTTTGCCTTCTTACCCCTCTTTTGTTTTGCTCCTTACTACAAGCAAACCTCAAACAATGCTTCATGGTGAGTCTTCCCCAGTATTAAAAATTTCTTAACTATAGTGTACCCTGGCATATTTGTAACAAAACCCCATATAACTTGCAAAAAAATCAGGGCTGACTGGAGAAAGGGTCCATTGAAAGAAGAATGGATGTCTGTGATGTTTGCTGGAAGGGCTGTTACCCATCACAGGTCTTCACAATTCCCAACTCCAGTGCCAGCCAACAGAGGGCAGGGCATGGGCTGGTGGGGACAACACTGCTACTTGGTGGGGGAAAACCTTCTATGCTAAAGGCCGCTGGAAAATATAGCAGTAGGTCTGTCTGCCCTGAGCAACCTAGACTTCCCCTTTGCTTTAATTTCTCCCCCTGCTTTTCCTCCTGCTTGCTTATTTTACAGTTATGACTAGACACAAGATGCAGAATTTTTTAGGCCATTAAGACAGGTTTAATTTTTCAGCTGCTTAATTTTCTTTTTAATCTCTTAATTTCCTTTATGACTTCACATTCCCTTTCTTATGTGCTACAGTCCTGCTGGACTTTAATAAAGTAATACGGTATCCAAGTCTAGACAGTTACATTCAGATTATGAACACTCAGTCAAAAAATTTTGCTAGGAATTGATAGGTTGGTTAACCCAAAAATTGAGATAATATTTAGTACCTCTAAAAGCAGATATTTGAACTCTGCTTCTACCCAATCTACTGCATAATAGAACAGGTTGAACTGGTACCTTTTTCTTTCTGCACCTATTCGCATTGCAATTGTTCTCTCAGAAAGTGATTTGTTTTGTGCTGCTTTCCATTCACATCACGACCCAATCAAACCACAGAATATAGGAAAGATCAAAGTAGTACAGCATACTCGCCTACAGTAATTCAAAGAATATATGAGGCATTAAAATTTTCATTCCTCATTCTCATAAGAAAGACTATAAAGGTAACAGAAAATGATGCAGAATATGAATTTGTTCTTGAGACAATGATTATATCAACACTGGGAAACAGTATAAACCAACAGACCCTTTCTTGTTACTATCTTTATCACACTGAATGCAGACCTCGCTTGTGTCATTCACAGTTTTATTTCTTTTCCACAAGCTCCTGGTATATCTTTCTTAAACAGAAAGCACAATAGAACAAAAAAAAAAAATCTAACACACCTTTGCAGAGGGTAATAATTTCTCCTTTTGAAATGTCTGGTTTTACTTAGAAAAATTCTACCTAGTACAAAATAGAAAAGAGGTGGACAGGAAGCATAGAAGTCGTAATGAAAATGGCTTAACACACAGTCCTGATCTGAATTACATCTACAGACCAGAACTTAAAATGTAAAAGTCTGGAATTGGAAATAAATTGAAACAGTCAATGAAAATTCAAGTTTGGTAATTCTTCACAGAGATATATTCTGCAAGATCTAAATGGGCATGTTTGAAGAGGTGTACAAATATGAAGGCAAACCTAAGAAAATATTTATGAAATTATTTCATAATAGATTTTTAAAGTAAATTATTCTTTCTCTCTTTTTCTCTCTCTCTCACCCATTTTAATTTGAATGTGAAAAGCAGGTGTCTTTCAAGTTCCTGGAAGATTTTCATTCATTGCAGGGGATCCTAGCTTGCAAAGGAATTATACAGAACTGTGACAAAAGAACAGCAGACCACTGGATCATGGAACCATGGGCTATGACATTTCAGCTCCATGCTACCAGTACTTGAAGTGCAACTCTCTGTATTAGCACAGGGCTTTAGAGGTTGTTCTTGTAAAGCACAGATCAATTTGGTCTTCATTAGACCAAATCAATTTAACACATGTTAATCCTTAACTACAAGGTCCTGTTTAGTCATGACTGGTGCTTTAAAATCATTCACAAACCAGCTCATATGAAACCCCCTTGTGAGATCTGGTAACTATTGTTGTGGTCTACCTGTCCCAGACAGTGCTCAGGTATGTCACACTTTTAACACCCTCTTGGCTCACTTTTACTTGGCTACTAAAACTCACCATCATATCACTCGGACTTCAGAAGCCACAGTTCAAAAACAAACTCTCTTTCCTTGGACTCTAACTGTTAATACAGATCTATTTCAAGTACACATGTATTTGGGGCATTTAAAGTGCACTTCATATGATTTTTATTTCATAAATATTACCTGGTCATAGTGAAACAAGCATTTATGATACTGTTTATCTAATGTGCTCTGTATAGCCCCATGCTTATTTAGCAACCATAATTCCCCATTTTCTTGTGTTCACAAAATTTGCTAATTTAAAATACCGTCATTAGCAGAAAATAAAGTTCATTGTGTACATTCTTCTTTGCAGGACAATGCACTTGGCTTACTTTAAATAAGTCTGCAATCAGTTGTCCTACAAAGACATAATATGCTTTATCAAGTATGCTAAATTTTAAAACCTATCTTTAAGAAGTAATATTGGTAAATCTTTTTCTGCCAACCAGAGAGAGAAAGTTAGATCCACTATACTAAAATGTCTCATGTGATTTAGCATTATACAATCCAAAATTTAGCTTGTTAGACTTAATTGAGATGTCATTTTCCAGTATCTGTGGAAGGGTCAGCTGCTCAGCTTAAGAACCCATATATCCACCAAGTATTAAAAAATAAAGAAATATTGACATCAGCACTTTACCAGTGCTTCTTTTCTGAATATCAATCCAATAGTAAGCATACTGGTAGAGATATTAACCACCTCTCTGCATGAGCTTTTACCTCTTAATCATCTTAAGATATAAAAATACTGAGAAATCTTGAGGATGATATTGCAGATATTGTCCATCTACTTTGGATCTGGTATTACTGTTTAGGACATTTGCTTCTCTTACAAGTGTTCAGGTGTACAGACTTGTTAAAAAAGACCATGTGATCATCAGCTGGACTGATGTAGTACAGAAAACTAATTTGCTTTGACTTAACATGGGAATTCAGGCAGAGTTCAGGTTTCTGTCAGCCTTGTCCAGGCTGCAATAGAGATGCAGGAGAGAGATAGTGTTCATCTGTTCAGAACAGGAACTCGGTGAGTAAAGCTGACCAAGAGCAAAATGCAGAGGACTTCAGCTAGTAACCAAGTACTGATGGAGATTCATTACAAGTGTGTTTGCTGTTCTTGGGAAGGAAACAGAGAGGTTTAGGCAAGAAGCAACTCATCCCAGTTGTAAGACAGGTTTCATGGCAGATAGGGACTAATTAACAAAAAAAACTTGCTAGTATCTAACAACTAAGAGGCAATACGTATCTTATTACACACCTGTTAAACATCAACAGAGCAGTTAATGTATTGGCATTTCATTCACACATCTTACTACACCTAAATTAAACTCTTATTTGGGAGGCTTAATTTAAAGTGTTTTCTCTAATGAAATTCCAATTTTTTCCCCTACATCACATGTTCTAATTTGTGCACTCAATGATGTCTAAAAACCTAAGGATACAAAATGTGGTTGCACCTCATACCTATCATCTTTGAAGTACCATAAATATCACTTAAACTTTTGCAGTTCTCACTCTAGAAATGCTAGTTTACAGCACATGACCCAAACCCCAAAATGAGTTTATTGTAATGAGCACAGTGGATAGCTCTAGTTAATCTGTCTGGAGACTCCCTCCTCTTCAGATAAGATCAATCCCTGTTCTCATAATTTACAAATTGTTTCCAGATATCAGACATCATCAGCCTTGTTATTTTCATACTGCAGTAAACACAAAAGGACAAGAAGACATAAAAGGTAAAAGGCTTTTTGTGACATAAAAGGGAATGCAAGGTTGATGTATCCTTTGCTCGTGGTATTTTTTGGCAAAAGATACAATAATGCAAGTATCTTTCTGATTGATTAAAGTATTGAAGTAGATTCTTTGCTTCATAAATAATGCTCTATTACTTTTCTTCAAAGACAAGTAAACCTTGACAGACTGACCTTTTTCAGGGCAGAGAGTTGTTTCAGTGCCATAAATTATACTGTAAAACGAGTGGAAATGCTACTGAGAAGTGTGTGACAAAATAAGATTAAAGATTACTACACACAAAAGATTGTTGTTTTATTAATGGAGTCCTGTCAGTAGGATGAAAAATTCTCAGCTTTTTACTGGATGCTGAGATCACGTCAAACAGAAAATTATGAATTCATTTTCTAAAAGACAACCAAATGCGTCAAAATAACAATATACTGATTAGTTACCCTCCCCCTACTTTTATATATTCACTTAAAACCATTTCAGGGCTTTTCATATAAAGTTTAAGTGCTGCAGTTCAGCTTGTAGTTCTAAAGGGTCATAAAGCCTGTTGGCCTGTATACAGGCAGGTATACGAGCATCACAGGGAGACACTTTCCTAGAACAGAAGCTTAAGCATCTCCTTTGTCAGGATATATTATACCAAGAGAAAGAGCATATGGTATTTTAGACCCATTATTTTAACCCATAAACACTCAGTTTGAAAAAGATACCAAGAATTTGAGACAGAAAGGCAGAGATATCCATGGAAGAATCAACCTAGCTTAAATAAGTCATATTAGGCCTTGCTTCAGTATTATTTGATAACTTGACAAATGGCATTGTCATTCCAACATGTAAAAGTTAGAAATGCTAGTTAAAATGAAAAGAGGGAACACAGAAGCTCATACAAAATGGAAGAGTTTGATGTGTTTATTCATAGTAAGTCTGTGGATTTATTTTGGTCTATGGGTTTTTTTCTCTCTTTCAATCAACTTACCTGAAAGTTCTCATCAATGACTTTTGGATCAGTGACATTTATTGAAATGACAGATTATATTGGGAAGTCAAGGAAAATGGAATACAGCATGAAGCCTAAGTGAACAGTATAGAAATCAAAGGTTTTCCTGATGTCTGAATCAGTACAACTCACTCAAATAACAATTAAAAAGCTATAATAACACCATGAAACGTCGCCATGTTACACAAAGTCATTATGAATCACTACTCAGTCCAGAGCATTACTGGCTGATTGGATAAGATGCCCATGTATTGGCTTTCATTACTGTTAGCAGCAAAGGCCTGGATCAGAATTACCCCTATTACTGTAAGTCGCACAACAATGACAGGATGTGTCAAAAGCTGTAAACACATCTCAAAAGACATGTCAATTCCTGGATGCAAGAGCTAAAGGCTAAAATAATGATGGGTTTGCTCACAACTCACCATCTAATGCAAATGCTGTGTGGTACCTGGGGCCAGCCTTGGGCACTGCACTGCCCTGACCGAGCTGCAGGAGATGGCCCCTGTCCTCCAAGACCACTGGTCTAACTCCTCACATTTCCATTTCTCTTTCTTTCCTTTTTTTAAAATTTTTTTTTCCTTCAGATTTCTTATTTAGCTTAACATACTGAGATCAAACATGTTCTAAGAAATATTTATATAAAGCTTGCCATTGTATATGACCTTTCTGTTGAATCCTCTTTCTCTTTATTTCCCACAGTCCTTTTCCTTTCTGCTAATAGCATACCTGATCATACATTGTCCATCCTGATTCTTGATATTTCCCTTCAGATTTATTCTTATGAAAAATAAAATGCATTCCTCTTTCTGAATTTCACCAGCTATCTCCACCTTCTGACTCCCTCTTTGTTCAGTGCCTTCCACATGAAAATCCCCAGAGTCTTGGCTCTCCTAATGTCAGCTATCCTTCCATGTTCTCCTTTGTAGATCTGCATTTCAGCGCAGACCTGGTATTTTCCAGCACTGCCAACTCCATAGCACATGATCTTAATTTTCTGAGCAACATGCAAACAGCTATTTTTCCCTTCATCCTTTCCATTCATTGCTCATCATGTCTGTTCACTCTCCTTCCTAGGAAACTCCTAGATAAATTAATAAAGAATTGTGCCTGAGTTTGGGAACTCTATAGGCCTTATTTGTACACACAAAAAAGATCTCATTCCTTATTTGAAAATCGCACTGGTATATTCCTGTAGACTATTACACACCTTTACTTGATTGGATACTTATTTTATATGCATAAATCCTAAGTACCCTGGCACACAGTATCTCCATTCACAAGCATCCCACATGATATGGTAATTCCCCAGAGAGACCTAACCCCTCATTCACAGGTTACCTGCACCCCACAGAGTGTATTCCCTACAGGAAAGGCTTTCCCATGAGGAAACACTACCTTTCACCCTCCTCCCTCTGAACAGCGTCCTTTCTCAGTGCCATAGAGTGCACAAATCCCAGCTGATTTGCTGGATAATTTTATGAGCAAAGATATATGAATTCTAGACTCCAGGTCTCTTGCCCAGTGCACTGAGCCACCGAGGGCTGGGCTTCATCTGGTGACTTCTGAAGGCAAAAGAATGCAGACAAGAGGCCACTGGGCTAGAAAGGGGATCTCATGTCCCAAAACAGAGATACAGCATGGAGAAGCTTTAGATGTAATAGACTTAACAGTGTGACTTTGAAGACCCTTTCAGGAAGGATACAATCTCATAGAATTTCAGCGGTCTTTTAAATTGGATAAATAATGTGTGTTTATTTGAAATCAGATATGAATTTTGTAACATTTGGAATAACATGTTTAACAATGTGGTTTTTTTCCTATATTAACAAGCTCTAGTTTGTTTTTCTAGGCCATATGGTTTATTTTCCCTCTTACCTTCTGTGTTCTGCAGCCACATGGTCTGTCTATAGGGTGGAGCCAGGTCTCTTTATCCCAGATGTTTAGAAAAAGACAGACTACTAATGTATTTACACATAAAGGAATCTTAAGAAACTTGGTGGTGCATGAGCTTCACAATTGCTATTTCAGAGCTTCTGTCACTCCCTACAGTTACATATACTTCCAGCAGTTATTTGGAAACCACGAGTTCTCACACAAGGGAAACTCCCTTTCTATGCCAATTAGCAGTAATCTGTTCATCCACGTTAAGTATGAGCTGTTTGGACATTCAATTGTAACATTCAAACTCTTATCATTTTGCAGTATTTATGATTCGGGGATTTAGAGTACATCTTCCACAATAAGCATTGTAAAATTCATAGGCACAGCAATGACTCAAAGTGAAGCTGGAAAAAGAACATTGCAGTAACTATATATACAGAATGCAATTGAGTGGGAAATAGGAGATGCTACTTTGATAATGTCAAGCACTGGAAATTTGTTCATTCTGGTTTTGTACACAACAGACTTCAACATCTTCCAGAAACATATATGAAATTATTTTTTTAATGTTGTTGAAGTTATAATTATTTTAATGGCATTTTAATGCAGAGACACATGCTGTCTTTCTCTAAGGTTTCTCGTTTTACAAAGAGTTGACATTTTTCTTCTAACTTGATTGCAGGTATCTAATTAATGTACAGAAATCTTTTATGTGTGCACTTAATGGTCACTCCTTAAATTGATAAATCCTTCACATGCTTCACTATGCTGTCAAGTACATTAAAAGCATAGAACCAAATGTCCTTTCATGCTGTGACTTTGCTTAGTCAATGCTGACTTACTTCAATAAAAGTAATGACATAAACACAGGAGCCATTCTGTTCCCTACAACTCATACAGAGAGTGCAAGACAATTTTTACACTCTTCAACCCTTACTCATATACAAAAAATCACAGCTGCACTCTTTACAAAGCAAATGAATATTCACCCAAACTGATCTCCACCAGAGTGAAGAGAGAGCACAGATGAATTTTCCCCACTGAATTTTAAAATCAGCATGTTAAGATAATTCTAAGTTGCATAGCATTTTATGATTCCAAGAATTGCATTCTGACTTGGATTTGTTTTGAAACATTATGCTAGACTTCAGAGCCAAAAGGTTTATAAAAGGGATGAGAATGCAGTAAAACTCAACTTCATTTTATTATTCTATCAGCTTAGCTTGACCTACAGCAACCATGCAAAGGGTTCCTATTAGACAGTTCTTCACTTGCTAAATAAATTGGACCAAAGATGATTTTCTTGACTGAGAAAATTCTCTCATGTTGACTAAAGTATTTCAGCTCTGTCTATAAATATTAATGTTCTCAGTAATAAATTACACACATGAATGACACTTTATTACTTGAAACTAAACTATTAAAAGCCTTATTTAGATTGCACAGAAAAAAAAAATAATGTAATTAAGGTCAGCTAAGCAAGGCCAACATACTAATACCACACATACTAAGTGTCTTGAGCAAAATCTAGGCTAAACCCCCAGCTCTCCACTCATAACCAAGTGTTTTCCCACACCAAACTGCTTCAGCTATCAACACACTATTCCTGCTGTGTCTTTTTCTCTTGTAAAGCATTTATTTCTGCTCACTCACCTGGACCTTTCATTCCTGCTTCTGATTTACAGTTTGTGAAAGGACTGTAAGAGGGAGTGCCGAAATAAGTGTGCTGAAAAGGATTCTGGGATCCATATGAAATCCAGAGATATCCACGCTGCATGGCAGAGAACAATTCCTGAGAATCTCTGTTCAGAAGAATGGAAGAGCTGGAGGACTGATGGAGAAAAATCTTAAACAAAACCTGACTATATAAGTCCGCTGCCTTTATTGTGAATGAGGAAAACACTTTTAAGCATCATTTCAGTGCCTGTGTGGAAATGTGGCATCCTAAAATCCAGCAGCACTGACGGCTCTTTAAGGTCTCTCCAAGTAATTAACAGAAAGAAAATGTGTATAAAAAGAATTACATTGCTGCACGCAGACTTCCTTACTTTGCCTATTAAACTATGTTTCAGCATAATAGTTACTAAGCATGTCACCATCTGAATGTACTGTGCTCCTGTGTACTTTTCTAGTTTCATCTGAGTGAACAACACAGACAAAACATGATTGGCAATATCTTATTTCTTGAGCAGCACTACAAAAAGTGCTCATTCTGTTCCAAAACTAGGCCTAGAGACATTTCTGAGCCTGTAAAACCTTCATTGCTTGTGATGGACAGAAAGGAAGAATCCAAACTCATTCTCAGACATGCAGCTGAATTTGAAGGGCTAAAACAGAGGCTTCAAAGAAGAAAATACGTTTTCACTGATGACAATTTAGTTGAAAGTATTGAAGAGCTAGAGTGCAAATAGATGCCCAGCTGAGTTTAAAAAAAAAAATTGCTAAAGTGTCTTATCTAGCAGGAACTCAGTCTTATTTATATATACTATCAACTAACCTGTCTGCATCTTTGGGCATCAAAACACCTTAAAACACTCTCCCTGAGACCATTCCTTCAAGCTGTCTTCATTTCCCATTCTTCAGGCCACAAAACCCCTTAATGTGAACTGGACTTTCAAGCTGTGGTTGACGTGAGAGGGTTAAAAAAATATATCTTATGCTTTAGGTCACAATTGCTGCTAATGGCCAAATATTCTACAAATGCATATTTGGGTCTGTGATAGATTGGGAAAATTAGTTGTCATAAACACCTAAAATAATGAATCCACTCCAGAAAATAGGATGCAATGCAAATGTTAAACAATTTAGTACACTTTTGCACATGATAACACCAAATTTCATAAGAACATTTCCTCTGTATCCAGAAGTGTGTATATACCAGGTGAGAGCAATATACAAAATGTTTTTCAATAAAGACCACTCAAGAAACACTATTGGAAATTGAATAGCACTGGGGCTCACTTGTTCTTCAGTAGAAACACTGCAGCATTTTAACTTGTTCCCAAATTTTCACTTTTAAAGTTTTTAGAATTGTCTGAAAATGCAATTAGATGATAGAAATGTTGGCAATAAAATACAATGACTATGAATGTTTAAGATGATGATATATCTATCAAAATTCTGAAACCAAAATACTCACTGAGCCTGATAGACTTAGGTCACAGACTAAGATTCCCTGTAGTAGAAAAACTGTAAAAGGAAAAAGAAAAAGCATATTTTCTTCCTTGTTTCTGACAGTTGCTTCTGTTGAATAGGTGATTTCATCTTTTCCTTACTCTCTTTGCAATTCTAGGACAATTGCCAATGACACATTTTCACAACTCTTCAAAGGCATCATTCAAGACTTGTTTACACAAAAATTGCCAGAGAAAATATTCACCTGAAATACAGTTCCCCTTTCTCTATGGCCAGTACTACCTATCAGAAGTGCTAGGATTTTTTTTTTTTCAGCAGCAATTAATAGGAAATTGCCACCATCCATCATTTTTTATACAACTGATATTCATATCCACTAGGGAAATATATGAAAGACAAATACCCGAATTGCTGAAGGTTGATCTCAAGGTCAGTCAAAATGATCCACAGGAAACATTTACAGGCAGCTGAAATTGCTTATAATTTGTCAGTAATCTTTTGGAGCAGTCTATTGTAGATAAGTTGTGTCTTGATAATTTGGAGTGGCCAACATGAGTTTTGATTCAAAGAGACAGGCTTTGAGTAGGTTAAATGAAAGAGAATGCATTTATGTAATCTTAAGCCTTCTGAGGCAGGGAGATCAGTGGTAGACATCTCCCAGTGGTGCTCTCTTACGCTGTGTGGGTTGATGCACTAGTTTGATTTAATACCAGATTATAGAGCCATAACCTTGTACTTCTTTTTTGTTTACTGAACAAAGAAAAAAAAAAAAAGCCAGTGATTTGAAAATATGTCATTTTTGTGTGTTTACAGAAGTCCTGTCAATAAAGCACATTTGAAACAAATATCTCAGAACAATATCAAAACTGTAAATTGGATGTTCAAACATTTTTTCACATACATTTTGAAAATGTCACTATTTCTCTCATCAGAGGTGATGACCCACAACTTCAGAAGTTTTACATGCAAGAAATAAGACACTAGGTAAAACATACCCATTGTACCACTATAGCATTGAAAATTCAGGAACATAAACTCCAGGAAGAAAAATAAATATGTAATTTTTGTTAGGCTCCAGAGAGAAGCGATTTATGGATCAAATCACCAAGGGAGTCAAAAGAACAGTCAGAGCAAGTATTAATGTAGTGGAGCAGTCATCCAGTGTTAAGATTAAGGGAAGAGAACTAGAGGGCATTTTCATTTTTTTAATGTTAACATTTGTCAGCTATAAAGAAGGATAATATCAGATACAGTCAAAAAGATTCTATGATTTTGGACACTACACCCTCAGTACTTGGAATTAACCTTTCAAAATTCAGTCCTTTGGGTTGGGGTTTTTTTTGTTGTTGTTGTTTTTTTGTTTGTGTTTTTGTTTTTTTGTTTTTGTTTTTTTCTCTCAAATGCTTTCTTTCACCTTTATCTAACTATGTCTAAATATTAAAGTAGTGGGCACTTCTAGGCAGCTATAGATGGGAATATAGAGGCATTTATAAATTAACATATTTTTTTCTAAAGTCAGGAGAAATCTTGAAAAATGCTAGAATTTATTCATATTCTTCTGCATAAGTGAGGCTGCATATGCTGAAGAAATTAATCCCTGTGCAGCTTTTCTATAGATGCTTTTCAGTCTTCGTCTGAGTGAATTCCATCTGAAGAAGATGAAAAGAATGTCATAAATTGCCCCATTTTTCAACACTTTAATTTTTTGTTCATCTTGCTTAGAATTCCAAATTATTTTCTTCATACAATTTTTAATGCAGCACAGCCTCCTAGGAAAATACTATAGAGTTAACGTCTGAGAAAAAAACCTCTGTTCCTCTCACTTCCCTGGTAGCTGTTTTCTGCACCTCTGTTAACTCTTACTGCCTCTTGTGGGACATGGAAAGTAAAAATTATCACTGCTGGATCTGGTGCCACCAGTGTCTTGTAAAGCATCATTCACAGCTTTTTGTTTCTACTGGAAATACCTCTATTACTAAATGTTACAATTGCATCTGTTATATTTATTTCATTTGTTGGTTTACATTACACAGTTTTGGCAACGGAGAAACATCATCTGGTAAAGTAATTTATCCAGTCCTTCCCTCAGGCATTTCCACATGAGGACTCCTAGTTCTCAGTGCTTGAAGTGCAAAAACTACCACTTCCTATTAATGAGTTTTTTCCCGTTGCTATTATTTGAATACTGGGGATCTTCTGATGCTTTCTAGCACCTCTTACCTTTGCCAGCAGATTTCATCAGCCATCTCTTGGTCTTTGTGCCAAAGTCATTAGTGAAATTTTATGTCACATTGCTCCCAACACTGAACTGGTGGGGCTCCCACTGCTAATTTCCCTCTGGCCAATGCTTGCCTTTCATCAGCAGACTCTTGTCATCCTTCCTAGCTAGCTCCTTCAATATCTTGTGATCTTTCCACTCAGCCTGCTCCAATGTTACTTGTAGTTTTCCATACTGTACCACATCAAATACTTTATTGCATTGATAGTACTGAGATCTCTCTCTTGGAAAAATCTGCTGTCTCAAAAAAGGAAAGATGCCAATTTATTCTGACACAGTATATTTTCAGGAAATTTGTATTTCATTATAAACACATCTCTTCTCATTGCCATGGTATTAAATTAGTGTCTTCTGCAAAACTTTTTTCCACAGCTGGAATAAAGCAAATGTTGAGCTGAGAAATATATGATAAGCCAGGTCATTTTCCTTTACTTTTAAGTACAGAATGTGTGTTTTCCGTTCTACAGTTATAGAAAGCATGTAAGGATAAAGAATGTAATAAAAAATAATGACAGCATTTCTTTTTATTTTGAAATTAAATTTGTAAAGACTGAGTTGATCACTTTCTCACAAATATAATGCAATTTCACCTCAGTATAAGCAACAATATTTATAGCTGCCTATACAATCAACGATAAAACAAGTACAGATTAAACGATGTGTAGGCCTTCCCTCATTAATGGTATGACTACATTTCTTTGTTACTGAAGTATTAGAAATTTGGCATGAAGATTAACATATCTCCCACAAACCTGGTTACTCAAGGCATGGAACAGCTTTTATTTTTTCCTTGTATGCTATTTTTTTTTAAATTTCATTGTTATTTAGATGCTAAATCGCACTTCATGTTTATATTTGTTCTCTATTATTATTAAATATTTCTTGACCAATTGTTTTGAAGCATGATACTTTGTCTCAAAAAAACTCCCTTTCCTTAAGTGCTGTAACAAAGCCATTCATTACTTACATACTACTTGTTAGTATATAACACAGATGAGGTTGCCACAGCTCCATCAGATCCCTCCTTTTCTCTGCCTTTGGTTCCTCGCTAAACAACCTACAGCACATCTTGTGTTACCCCAAAGCCCTCCTCCCCTGTGTCCCCCAGTGAGTCCCTGGGCTGTGACCCCATGAGTCAGAGAGGTGCTCCCGAGACCCGCTGCCCTTGTCTCACTGTGAGGGATGCCAAACCCGGCCCATGGGCTCACCACTCTCTTTGATAGCCCTGTTAAGGTTTGTCCCCCTAAAAGACTTGAATTGTCACCTGAGCTTGTGCAACAAAGCTCCTTTTTGCCCTTGAAGACACCGTGGTAGGAAGGAAAGAGTACTCTTTCCTAGACTTTGTAGTTTCAGGAGCAAGAAAAGATTTCACCATACTTCTTTGTATTCAAAGCATGAACTCTAGCAATAAGTGATTGTTCTCTGAGCCTAAAAAAGATGAACCCAAACTGAAAATTTCAGAGTAAACCAGAGGCCAGTCTGAAAATTTCCTCTGTTTCTAGGCATGAAGGGCTCTGATAACCTTTTTAATACCCCATGGCTTTGTTTCTGCCCCCCTCTTCAGCAGTCTTCCTTCGCCAGCTTACTCTGTGTCTTCCTTTTTAGAAGACTTTATTTCCATTATAAAGATCAGAAAAGCAGATCTGACTACCTTAAAGAAAGAAGTATTGCCCTCTGAATAGTCTGTGTCCTTCAATAAGGGTAGTGAAGCACTGGAAATGGTTGCCATGGGAAGTTGTGGATGTCCCATTCCTGGAAACGTTCAGAGCCATGTTGGATGGAGTTTGAGCACCCTGGTCTAGTGGGAGGTGTCCCTGTCCAAGCAAGGGGAGCTGGAAGTGGATGACCTTTATAGTCCCTTCCAACCTCAAACATTCTGTGGTTTTATGGTCTCTGCAACTTCAAGAAGCCTTTTAGTAGCTGTTCAGTATCTAGCACAAAGCTATGAGCTCAATTTACATATTAACTTGCAGAATTTCCATCTGACTTTTGTGCCTGCTCCTCTGATAAATTTGAACTCAGATATATGCATTTGGTTCCACACAAGGTTTCAGAGACTGAGTCAAATTATTACTTTGGCAGGACCAGGACTGAGTAAAAGACTGAACAATGGGTGAAAAGATCAAGAAAGAGTGAGAGGGAATCAAAAGACTTTGAAAAACCTTAGGAAATCTTACAAGAAGAGAAAAATATCAGCCATTTTTTAACCTATTTTTATATTTTATTTCCATTCATTTTAACTAGAAATTCTCTATTTCTTGGCAGAAAAATTGGACAAAAGTAGGTCTTGTGTAAGTCTCCAGTGGTTTTATAGTGAGTTATTGCACATCTGATTCTAACTTGGATAAAACTCAATGAAGTGCTAAATAAATCAATGGTTTCTACTTCTTCCTAGTAATATTGTCATGAAATCATTTTATAATTGTGATAAGACTTCAGCGGTGCCTGTCAGTGATCAAATAACAATTTCTCTGGGTAATGCAGCCAGCCATCAACATTTAGTCTGATCCACAGCAATATAAAAAAAGGAGCAAGAATACCTTAACAAATCTCACCTTGTAAGGTTTTACCATCTGCATGGAGTACATTTAAGGCATAGTTTCTGAACTCAAAACAGGAGAAGAAAAAAAAGAAAGCAGCGACTTGGCCTGGCAGTTTCCAGCTGAGATTTCTGAGGTCAGAGATTGTGTACTTTTGGCATTCACCTTTGGCAAGCGTGGATGGATGGAATGTAGGAAAATAGAGATAGTGATGAAGGTAATCTCACTCCTAAGGGTTTACAGCTGTGTTAATTACCAAGAATTAGGAACAGGTCTGCCTTTGATAGGCCACAGCTATATCCAATCAGGATGGGTATTGTAAAAGAGTAGGTTGGCTGGTTGAGGAGTTAAATGGAGTTTAGTGACTGTGCTGAGAGGATAGATAGAGTTTGTTGGCTGTGCTGAGATGAAGAAGGAGTCAATGCTGTGAGGAGCTGCCCATGAGAAATCACCAAGAAGGTCCGAAACCTTTACAATAAGATGGCAACAGGCAAGCACATGGACTTAGGCTGTGCATCTCTTTCCACCACTGCCACCATTGATAAATAGGGAAAACCACACAGAAACTCCTGGGTAATTCTGACATCAGAAGTCAAGAGTGAGAGAAGAGGATAAAGGATGTCTCCTGAAGCTATTTCAGGTTTTGCCTTCATTGTCATCTCTACTGTGAAGACTGTGAAACTGCAGGCACACGATGAAAGACGTGCACATGAGATACTGAGGTCAAAAGTCATAATTAATATCCACACTGACTTTTAGTATGTCTCTAAAAATGATCACCTGGAACCTCAAATAACTGAATAATTTTGATAGATCAGACAGCTCCTAAAAATTAAGAGAAGTTTTCAAATAAAGCAAAAACTATACAAGCCATTGCATGAAAACATCAGAACCATGTAAAGCTCAAAAAAAAAAAAAGAGTACAATAAAATAAAATTTAATTATTCCTGTACCTATATATTATTCTTTATAAGAAGTTTCCAGTTAAGTGCTGCTACTCTTCCTATATTCCTGTTGATCAGTCCCTAAAATTTGGATCTGATTATGACTTCAGTGTTAGTGTACTTGTGCAAACTTTCTCTTATTTTGCTGGATTTAGTTCTTTGTATGTAACCTCAAGCAAGTATATCAGCAGCTCTATGAATCAGGATTTTGATATAAAATGAGATAAGGAATGATTTTCTATCTCTTGAGAGGCTTGCAAGGATAGTCACTCAACATAGTGATTGAGTCAAGTAGTATTAATATCAGTTCAGATGGTTAGAATGAAATACTGATGTGAGAGAAAGGTAAAGCTTCCATTCTAAACTTATAATGCTTTTTTTTGCTGAATATAGCATATAGTATTGGGATTAAAGTAAATATCATCAGAAAGTTGAGAAACAGACTGCACCATGAATTAGAATTATAAGTGTTTAAGTGATATTTTTAGCTTTTCCTCTGTTAACTAGGAATCATAAGTATTTTGTGCTAAAGCACACCTCACATTTTTCTTCTGCTATCTCAAAAATAAAATTATTCTAAACATTCATATTGCAATAAAGATGAGATTAAAAAGAACAGAATTAGGAAAAGAAATCTTTGGTTTAAGCAACAAAAATAAGAAGGCATACCCTGCCAATAAAAATATCCTGGTATTCTCTTTGGCTGTACAAATGACACATCTCTTCTGACTGACTGTTGTCAATTACTTTGCATAAATCAATCTTGACAAAACATGGTACATCTTAACATTTCATTTCTTAAGTGCTATCCATATTTTGAGTGTTAATTGTTTCTGCACTAGCTAGCATTTTTTCATGTATTTGAGTTAAAGCATTAATATTTCAAATCATGAAATGACAGGACTCTGTTTCTGTCTTTTATAATTGGTACACTGTTGTTTCCAAACAGTGCCTTTTGTATAAAGCACTATTTCATACAAACTGACAACTTGATCACTGTGATGCTGAAATATTAACTCATATTTTGGCAGGATGACATTTCTTGTGACATACATGCCTTGCATTTATTTTGATTTTATTCCTAATCCAAGAAAAGTGCAGTGCGGCTCTCTTACTAGAGGAAAAAATAATATGTTTCATTAAAAGCATGCTTCATAGAGATGTTATTTAAGAAATAATTACTAAAATTGCTCATTACCTCCAAGCATAAACATTTAGATTAGAAATATAATTTATAAAATAGCTAGAATTTCTTTTAAAATATTATTACAAGAATTATTATTATAATTATTGACAATATTGTTTCCTTTAACTAAAGTTCACTAGAGGTAAGGTGATCATTACTGATGCTATTTTCTTTGATGCAGTTGAATATATTGCCTAGCAGGTACTTCTAACAAATATTCTTATGTTGTTCATTCTGAAAATTATATCTGGGGATCTGATTGTCTTTGATGGTAGATAAATTAACAACTACACTTGACAAAACCAATGCAGATCACTCCCTTTAGCCCTTCTGTTGAGTACCTTCTGAGTATTAACTGAGGACTGTCAAGTAAGGCAAAAAAATCCATAGATTTTACCTTTTTTAAAAAATTGCCCTTGCCTGAAATGAAGAATTTATTATAAAAGTTTGTTATAAAAGTTTCACATGGACGGTACACACAGTTATGTAGGATATTGCTTTTTTGTTGTCTTAAGGGTCTTAGTAACAATCACAAAATTAGCCTGACTAAGATAAATGTGGATCTATAGTAATTTTGTAGGCTAACAGGCTACAATCCTGAGAGTACATATCTTCCATTAGTGCCACTCAAACCAGGACTACATTGCAAATTGGGCTATTCAATAGAAAGATAAATAGATGGGTCTATACAAGAATAAGCAGTTTCTGCCCTTCTAGTTTACAATTTGGGTAATAACACTCACAAGTAACCTTGAAGCTCTTTTTAACTGCCTGAGCTAACTGAAAAAAAAAATAGAGCTGTGCTTCCCAACCCTTAACAGCAAACCCTTACCGACTGTGGCTCAGCAAATGAGAAGGATCTCCACCTTCCTCTTATGCTTTGACCATTCATAGGTAGAGGACAGGTTTGCATTACGAAGACAAACCCTGAGACTATCTCATATTTTATATCTTCGATTTTGTAAATCAACCATTACTTTCCCTTGGTTTTAAACAGAGAGGTGATTTACTGAGACATTATTTAACTTACAAAATCTGTCCAAAACACACCCAATGTGTGGTTTCTCCAAACTGTGCCTGTCTGTATCTGTTGAGAAAGAAAACGAGGTCCCCCTTGTGCTGTGCCTTGCTTCCAGCCACCTACTGCTGCAAATTCCCTAGAAAGAGATGTGAATACTCTAGTCCCACGGAGTGTTACACTCTCTAATAGCAGGTGCTGACAAAAGAGGTTCCACTTAAACACTGCAGTGGATTACACCACCCATCCCTTCATGAAAAACTGTTGGAAAATATGCCACAGAAGCTAATAATTGTTCATTAAGCTGTCAGCTACTTCTCCTGTGTAGCTATCAATTTTCCCTCTCTAGAAGAACTGAGAATGGAAAAAAGGAGGCAGTGTTAAAGGTAACAGGAAAAAGTGAAGCTGTATTATTGCCGAGCAAATATTTCACAACGAATTATTTACCTAACCTGCTTAACCTCCAATTCTGTTTGTGCAGTATGTGCAAGCAAACAAAAGGCTTTTTCTCAATCAACTACATTTGTTGCTCAAAATTAACCAACCACATTTTGAGACTACATTTTGTTTAACTGCAGATCAAACACAGAAAGTCGTTTGCGATTATTCTCTGTTTAATAACCTCTATTTTGTCAATGTTAGCTAGTCATCACTTATTAAATAAATCATGTGTCATTGTCTGCTTCCCTATTACTCACAACCAAATTTGGTTCAAATATTTGCATGTGGAAATTTCAGAATTGTTTTAATTGCATTTGTGTCAGTGTTTTCTCATTAGCAGGAAGTTTAATGGAAGAGGTTCAAGAATGGCTGGAGCAAAACCCATTTAAAATGTGAAGGAATACTTGTGGGGCAAAAGTAGCAGTCTAGTTCCACCTTCTATGTTAGCCTGGCTAAATTTCAAAACAATATAATAGTAAAACAGTTAACGGGCACCTGTAATTTCATGCACAATATGTTTTAGACACATAGCAGGGCATGTCAGTCCATACTACTTTCATGAGACTAAATGAAGAATGAGAAAATAGTAAACTTAATCCATTCATGAAGAGGTACCAAAGAAGTTAAGAAATCTGAGCATGATGGAACAAACTTAGTGAGAGGACACTCTGCCTAAAAAACATGGTACAAACAGACTCCTTTTATGCTACAAGAATCCAGTCTTAAAAAAATTTTCCTGTCTTGGAGAGAAACATCTTGCACATAGTTCAAACCTGTGAAACTAGTGTGCTAAAAGAACCAGGCTACAGCCTGTAATCATGAATATGGAGGGTGCCAAAACCAGGAGAAGGGTGAACCTGCACTGCTTTCTAATTTTGGTTGCTTTGGAAGAGGAAGATACCTGATTTCATACACCACGTGTACACTCAAAATAATTGCCATCCTGCTGGGAGACTTGTCTACTTCATGGTGTACATTATTTATTAAGAATGATTTTTCTCTCTCTAGTAATTATTAAACCCCCAACATTTGCTACCAGAGGCTAAACATTTGTCATGTTTATATTTATTCATGCCTTACAAGGAAAATGTAGTATCTTACATAGCATTTTAGTTCTTTATTGGCAATGGTTATCATAAAATTATTTACATTTCCGAAGTATCTGAAAAGAATAAATCAACACTAAAGTAAAATGCAAAATTTAAAATAAAAAAAAACAACCAAAACACAGTTAAAATATATCACAGACAAATTTCTGTGTAACACCAAAAGCAAAATGTGTTTAAGTCTGCCTTACAAGGGATGGAATTTTCCTAGAAATCAAGCTGTTGGCATGAATATGCCTATGTGAAGAGGAGTAACTTGTCTTGTTTTTTGCAGTATTGCACACAAATCTGAGCCATCCTACTTGAAAGGGTTGCAAAATTTATTACCTAAAGATACTCAAAAGGTTGGCAGTTCTTGAGGTGCTGAATCCAAGTGTAACAAAAGACTTTTATGGAAAAATCATTCTGGGTGACAGAGAGTGACCTCATCTCACACACACTCTGCATTTTCCATTCTGCTGAGAACAGATCATCAAGCCAGGCTAACTGAAATAATCAAAGTATTAGGAGAGCTGACTATCATACCAGTCCTGCTAATGCCTTCCACAGGTCAGCTCTAAACAAAGATGAGTCATGCAACCGCAAGCATTTATTTTACAGTTCTGCCAAGCCACAGATTATTTTCTGTGGATGATTCTATGAAATATCCTTTTTTATTTCTTTAGTACTTCATTAGATTTGACACATTCTAGGTGATTGTCTTGCACAAATTAACCTTTCTGCAACATGAGAAGGAAATTCAAGGAAAGGAAATGCGTATGGAAATATGAGGTAGTTCACCCAACAAAGCATCTGGAGCAGCTGAAATTTACATATTCTGATGAAGAACAGGTATAACTGTCCCCTGTAGGCAATGGGGGTGCTAGCAGTAATTCCTTTCACTGAAGTACTGCTGCCTATATTTGTGTCCCTCCTTCATCTCTCCCACACAGGATTTATGCAATGATTACTCAGCATTACAACTCAACCTGTCCCATGGTTAGTGGGAATATGCATACTGTGCAAGTGCTGGGGAGCTCAGATTTACAGATCCTGGTGAGTCTGCTGGCCCTCAGCTTGGTTTAACATTATTTAGATGAAGCTTAGCAGCTTCTCCTGATGTTTCCCATAATGTATGTTTTAGCAGTTTCTCGTCTGTTTCTCATAATGTGTCTGACTAAACTAATAAGGGAATGTGGAGGATGCTGAACACAATCTGCCAGCCCTGGCTCTCCTCCCACACATCATCCTTTCATTAAGCTTCCTTTTGAGTGGGTGAAAAAAAAATTATGAAAATATTAAAAATCAATTAAGAAAATAAATTAAAACATTTGAATTAATGGTGTGTCCAGTGTTCTCAGTAACAATGCATATGTCTGGTAACTAGTTATACCTTTAGCTGGACTCCCCAGCCTATGAAATTGCTATATTTAGTCACATCCATCCACTACATCTTCCATTTACAGTTTGTCTTCTCTGTGTCATACACCAAAATCAAATGTTCTCTGTAGGAAGCACAGCTGGCACCAGGAGGCTACTGCATGGCTACAGACATTTCCCCAAACAGCTGTAATCACACAAGTGGTGTGAATCCTGGTGTAAATCCTTTGGTTTCTGTAGTTTCTCCCCTGTCAAACACCAAGCTCATCTACTTTCCCACATGAGTAAACCACCACATGGAAAGAAAAGGCTGAACACTGGATGACAACACCTTACTTTTGAGTCTATATTTTCTACTCAGTTGTGGTACAGGTCACAGTGGTCAAGGCTTGGAAGTGGCACTACTTTATTTTCCTAAAGCATTATGGTGTGATAACATCTTTTACAACACTGTGCTTAAGCATTTTGGTTTCAGTTGCTTGTGTTGCTTGTTCTTTGTAAGGTGGTCAAATGGTACATGGTAGGGGATTGTCCAGCTGTGCAATTGTACTCAGTCTTTAGAGACCTTTTCCCCTGGTTGACCAACAATAGGACATTGCCAAATCTTGATCAGGGCTGAGAAACATTGCTGAAGTCCAAACGTGATTGAACACAAGGAGTTTGAAAAAGCCTCACACTATGCAGCATTCACATTCTTCTTAAGATACAAAAACACTGGGGGAAAAAAAAACAAGAGGAAAGCACAAATGCCAGAAATAATTGGGAATAGGATTCAATAATTATTTGCAAGCTGCAGAAAGGAAAAGAGCAAAGAAAGGGAATAAAACACCTAAGAGGAATAAATGACAAGTCTGAATCTTTTGAAGACTGCCCATCACTAAGTCAGGACAGATTCTTTCTCAATGACCACAACTCCAAGCAATGCCAAAAACTTTAGGGCCAGGCAGAGGTAGTCACATAAACCAGTACTGACTTTTAATTATTTTGTCTGTCAGAGGAGATGTTAGGGATGTGGTTGTTAGTGTTCATATAAGGATTTGTTTGTAAGTATTCATAATAAGGGCACATCTCCCTTGGAGTAGTGTGATTTTAATGCAGTGGAGTCTGCATGTGCCACCTCTATTCCTCTGGTCATTTGTAAATCTTGCATAGGAGTCTTCACAGAGGTTTTAATGATTGTTTGGTAGGGAAGAACCCTAACACTGGTATCTACCCAAACTTGTACAAAAATGCCTGAATTGCTGTATAATAAGTGATTTACCAAGTTTAAAACCCAAAGGGAGCCTGTGTCCCCTCTCTGAAGGAAGGTGGTAGTAGGCAAAGTGCTACACAAGCTGAGAATCTGCCAGTTGGAATATTGATGACAGTCACCACTGTCATCATCATCACCACATTTAAAGTCCTTGAAGTCTGAAGAGTGATATTTAAAGCCAAATTCTATTCTATTTCTGTGTCATTAGTATTACCATTAAGGAGCATTACCATTACCTGCATTTTCTCCATGATTAAAAATTATTTCCTAGCAGACAAAATGCAGGGTTTGAATCTGGCATTACAAAGATGTGTTTTGTCCATTGAAGCAATCAAATCATAAGTATCTATATAAAATGACAAACTTAGAAGCACTGTGAACACAAACTTTAAAAACTAGATGAAACTAACAGAACTGGTTGGAAAAAATCAGTCTCTCTCTTCCTGCATTGGTTCATCCCTTGAGTTAACAGCCAAGTTACCTTAATTTCTGGAGAACAAGGACCCAGCTGGCAAAAATGTGTTCATATTTGAATCAGCCTTCAGAGACTCTTCTAAGAGTTTGTACCTCTATTCTTTCAGAGGTGTCCTTACTTCAGTGTTTGTGGGGCAAAGTTGTAGCTCACAGAGATTACTGGGTCTATGAGTCAGGAAAAGTACAGGGAAGAAAGTCCCTGCACTCATTCTTTAAAATGTGCAAGCTGAAAAAGACTCTGTCTTCCTAAATTTCATACAGCCAACAACCAAATTCTTGTTGGATAAGATAAGGCACTAGGGTCTGTGTTGGGGCTTTTTCTTTTCTAAAAGGTTTGCTTTTTGGTGCAATAGGATTGAGAATTTTCTTTTTGGAAAGATAAGAATGACTTCCTCAATTTACATAACATAGACTTAATAACTAGGTAATCAAATGGTATTCATTTACAGTGGTAATAATATACTGTGGGCCCACAAATTATTATAATGTGGTGGTAATATCAAAACAGACTTCTGCCTTGTTAAATGAAACACTTTGACTGAACAGAATTTCAGTTTTCAGAATTACGTTCTACTGAAACACTCCAAATTTTCACAGTCCATCAAAATTTGAATCAAAACCAAGTTCTGAAATTATTATCTTCTGGTGGAAAGAAATTTGTTTGGGTTTTTTCTTCTGTAAAAGGGGAAATCCTTAATCACCACAAGCCACCAAGCAGCTGCTTAGCTTATCTTAGTTTGACAGCTCAAAAAAACCATCTGCAGTCCCTCTTCTTTCTTACACCAAAGAGGGAGCTGTGAAAGCTCATCATGATGATAAATTTTCTGACCTGATTCTTATCCTGCCTCTGCCACTGACCCTCATATGGTAACCCAGCACTAAACCATGCACTAAAACAGGCTGTAGTCCTACAGCAGAAGTCTATCAAGGACTGTAGTAAGTGACAATTTGGGGCATAATTTGTATTACAGATTTAGCTACCCTTGTAGTCAGATAGATCTTGTGTGTGCAATTATGTTTGCAGTCTTGCATAATACAGTTTCCCTTGTAATTGTCAGGTTATTAGCTCAGTGTTTTAATTTTGCTTTCTCCCGATTATTTGCATGCTTCTTAATTGGAAGTCATTAGCATATGTAAATAATCCATTTCCATGGTGTTTTGCAGTATGAGCTCATTGTGTTAAATTAATTTGCTAGCTAAATAGCCCTAAATGTTAAAAGAAGATAAATGTGTACATACAGTGTATGAATATATATCTAAATGTACAGGAAAATTTTACACAATATCTTCTGTGCATTGTTTAAAATTAGTTAAATGGAACCTGTCTACCTTCAATACTTTTTAAATATATTTTGTTACATAATTGACTATTGGAATCCCATTCACACACACAAAGAATCGTATCTGAATTTCTTCCTTTTCAACAGAACTAAATTACTTTCACATTGTAACATATATTACTGTTTGGCAGCTGAAGAAGATACTTAACAAGTCAACATTTACCAAAGGTTAACACAAATGCCTCCCATTCAGAACTGAGTGAAAAACTACTGTAAAAACATGAAATCTTGATTGAAATAGGACTTTCTAAAGGAAACCACAACAGAAGAGTTTAGCTAATGCCACTTAGAGCTGATAGATTAGTTTTATTTTCTTTTAATAGAACATGTGATTTACTCTGACAATTCAAAGTAAGGAAAAACAGCTATATTAGCCAGGATTTTTTTGTTAAACTTGTTCCTCATCATTAGCATTACATGCAATAGACTTCCTGCTTACAGGGAACTTTACATTGACAGGCTGTTTTTTAGGGGTCCAGAGAAGTTAGGACTCAAAGTGTTCTGTCAGTGTGTGGTCTTGGCGTGTGACACCAGAAAGCAGCTGATCTGCAGAATGGGCATGAAAATATAAATGGAAATTCTTGAGAAATTCATTGGTTGGCTTTGCATAAGGAAATGCTGTAAGAGATGTAGTCTATGAGTCTTCTGATAATGCAGAGGATTAAGGCTGGTACCAGAAAAATGTCACTCACAGATGTCTACACAGACAAACACTCCAGCAGGTCAAGGGACATGTGGCAGCATTCTTACTAAACTTAAGTAGTTTTCGGAGAGGAGAGGAGAGGAGAGGAGAGGAGATATTAATTCTGTTATTATTAATCCATTTGGCTTTATGAAAAAAACCTGCTTTTTGAGACTTTCCTGTAATCCTACCCTCAGAAATTGCTTAGCTGTATTGGTGATTTAGAGGTAGTCTCTCTGTAATTTGTATACTCTGATGAAACTCAACTGCTCTTGGCTGAGGTTTTCATCCATCAAAATTTCTTTAGTTAGGATGGAAACTGACCACATCATTTTTTATCCTGTAAAACAGTGGTAGTGTGATTGCATTTAAGCTCATCCAGCTTCCCACACACTCTTTGAGGGGGGCAAGACAAGAGTTTGAATCCTGCCATCTCTAACATGCTGGAGAATGGTACCCACTGGTTTAATACATTGGGTTTATTTCCTGATATGCATTCTGTAGGAAATACACCTATGCCATAACTGCTTAAAGAGCAATGGTATTTAAAGGTCTACCTCATAAAATTTCTCCATGTATTTTGCATTAACCTTTAAAGATTTCCCCCTACCCACCTCAGTTATTCATCTTTGTAGCCGCGTAGTTGTTTGCCAGATGTAGTCAGACAAAAGTTTTTCACAATTCCCCTAACAGAGTAGAAGAAAAATAAAGTAATTCAAAAATTAAAAAAAAAAAAAAAATTTTATTGTTTCATAACAAAACTAGCTGCATCAGGATGGTGCTGGCATGTGCTACAAAATTCAAAGCAATTGTTTTATAATAAATAGTGTAGAAAATTTGCCACATTGTGATATTTCAAGGTACAGAACCTCTAGCCCCTATTTGCCAACATTCCAGAAATAAGACACAGGGAAAGATTTTTTAATATATTTATTTTTTTTTAAACAGATAAATGACATATTGTTCTATTAATTCTTCAGAAAGTGAATAAAGCATTTCCACGGCTTTGTCTTTTATTTGTTCCTTTTGCTATTTCACTGGGCTATGCTTATTAACTTATGTTATGTTATGTGTTTCCCTCTTGCACATTCAACTACCTTAACTTGATAAGATAATGTTTTAAAGATTCTTCAAATCTTTTTATTCATGGCCTTCTTTCTTCTGTAGCACTCCTTTCTAACTAGTAACAGGACTCAACTACCAGTTCTGTAGTCCTCTCATGTCAAATTAATGTTTTATTTCTCTTTGCCAAATCCTGTCTCTAGTCATTCACTCCTTGGCTGTCTCCTCAGCCTTTCAAACTGAATATCCCAACACTATCTAAAACAGACTGTATTAAAATGAAATTACTTCCCTTGCTTCACCAAAACTTAGCCTGCCCTTTCCCTTTTCTCCTATTTCAAATACATTTATGATCTTGCTGCTCATTCAGCTTCACAAATAATTTTTTGCTTCGTATTTCTTTCATGCTTAGTTTCAAGCCTCAGTTTTCTTCTCTCCAGTATCTCAAAAATTTCTCTTATATCTTGTTGCCTGAATATAGAGTTGGAGCATTTTTCCAGAATTTGCATTAATCAAGATAAGAAAACCACTGATCACTCTTTCTTTAGCTTGTAGCCTACATTCTGCCTATGAAAGGGTTTTCTTAGCTTTATTAAGATAAAGAAAAATTTCTTAAAGCATCCTTATCAGGACAGATTCTACCACTTCTCTCTGCTGGATTTCTGGGTCTTTAAATGTCCTCTCAATTTCACCAACATTTCTCCTCTTCACTTTCCAACTGAAACCCTTCACATGACCTTCTTGTCTTTTCATTTTCCCCATGTCCTAATAACACCCCTTTCTGCAAAGACTGAGTAGCCATACTTCTGTCTTTGCACACCTCTTTTAAAAGTGTTACAAAGTAAGGATATGTGAATTGTCATCTATCTTAGCTTTCATGGTGGGCCTGATCTGCAATTTTTTACTTGTATTGAAAATTTTTTTAAAGAGTCCAGATAATCAACATACTCCATGAGTTTAAAAGCATTTAAGATACTGACATAGCTTAACAAGCAATTAATTATTATTTATATTTCATTTCAGAAGCACCAAAATAGCTTAGTATAGCTCAAACTGATGGGTGTAGTATGGAATATGTAGCAGCAAAATTTTAAAATTAAAAGATAAATAAGACTCTCCATTATCATCTAGATAAGCCACAAAAAAGTAATCACACTATGACATAGCCATTCCATAGAAATGAAAAAATTAATTTTAAGTTGTAATCAACTTTGTCTCAAATTTAAACAATGTGCTTCAAAATCTGTAGAACTCTTTTCATTTTTAAGGGGAATTTTTCTTTTATTTCTCAATATTGTTGCATTTTGAAGATGATTTTTCTTGCATCTGCTATCCATCTTTCTTTTGATCATTACAAAGGTGTGGCCTTGATCAAAATGTAGAGACTGAGCAATTGTTCCAGGAATGTGTAGATTAAACAGTTAATATTATATTCATCTCTGTAAAAAATCCCAAAACTTTCACGCAAGTGAGGTTGCATAAGCCAAGAAATACATATCCCCACTACTTTCACTTTTATGATCTTGGAAACCATTAAATAGGGAAAAAAAAAAAAATTTGAAATGCAGCCAAGTAGTCAAGAAAAGAGGACTCTGTGTCTTTAAGCTGGGGAGAAAAATAAAACCCAATCATTCCAAATGTATTGCTTTAGTCATCTGGTTTCATTCTATTAATGACCTTTAACATCTGCAAAAATATTGTGAGAAGCTAATTTTGTTTGTACTGAGGTGGTGCAGAACAGTTTCTGGCTGTCAGTCTAGGATGTGCTATAAAATAAAATTGTCTTTCTGGGAGTCTGACAAAAACCTACTGTACGGATTCAGTTTATTTACAACAGCATGAAATGAAAAGAAAACAAAATTTTACAACACACCAACATTCAGAAAATTAATACTCCTTACACATTTATATATATTTTAGTAATAAGTTTTCAAGATATCCACTGAGATTAAGGGATCTATTTTGTATTTTTGTGGTATTCCACAAAAATTTTAACCAGAGCAAAATATTTCTCTGCAAATGATCTTCTCTAGAATTGTAATAACCTATTACCATGATTTTAAACAGAGCCCTCCTTAAAACCCAGAGTTAGCTCAGACACAATAGGCCTTTAATTAAACAGAAAGCCTTGCAAAGAAAAAACGTCTGTCTCATGTCTTTGTATCACAGTCATAAAAAAAAGGTGCAGCGTGGTAAAAGGGGAGTAGTGTGAGACTGTTCTGGCAGACAGGGAGCATTCACCTCCTCTCCCTCCTTCTAAGTCCAGATAAGACTCAGGGAGGAGACAGAGGAGGGGTTGAAGAAAAATCAAAAATATCTTTGTATGGTTCTCTACCTTAAAAGGGCAAATTACACCAGGTATTGCTGCAGATGGAGTGCTGGAGATTTGTTGGTGCCTACTGACTCCCTCACAAAAACACACCCCCACTGCCTTGTCCCACCAGTCAGGTTGGGGATCTCCCAGGCAGACTCAGGTCCTGTGCCCATTCAGTCTGCTGAAAGAGAAACATAAATATTTAGTTGAGTGCAGAAAACTACATTTTTGCTGGCCTGGAAGTGAAACGCAAACTCACCCACAGGAAAACTCCTTTTATCCACTGGAAAAAAGAGTCAAAACTAGTGACTTTTAGGTGAAAAGGGTGGTGTCCCAGTACCACCACATCAAGCATTTTATCTGAGCTAATATGGTAAAACCACTATTTTTATTTGTTAAGGGAAGGATTTTCATTAAGAAAGACACTCAGATGACTGCAACACTCTTTTTTTCTTACTGTTTAAAAATGACCATAAAGTGGCTGTTTGGGAGCAATCACTTGCATGAGTGAGATGCATTGAGAGCCACCCTGCTGGGAAGGTTTTGGGGATTCATGTGGATGAAATCCTGGACAAGAGTCAACAGAGGGTGCACACAGCCCAGAAAGCCAATTGCATCTTGGGCTGCACCAAGAGAAGTGCGGCCAGGATGTCAACGGGGGGGGATCCTGCTCCTCTACACTGTCCTTGTGAGATCCCATGTGGAGTGCTGCATCCAGCTCTGGGGTTCTCAGCACATGAAAGACATGGATCTATTGCAGCAGGTCCAGAGGAAGGCCACAAATATGATCAGAGGGCTGGAGAACATATCCTACAAAAATAGGTTTAGAGAGCTGGGATTGCTCAGCATGGAGGAAAGATGGCTCTGGGAAGAGCTCATTGGAGCTTCCAGTAGCTTAAGAGGGCTTATAAAAAGGAAGGGGAGGTACTTTTTAAATAGGCCAATAGTGAAAAGACACAGGGCAATGGTTTCAAACTGAAAGGAAGAAGGTTTAGAATAGATGTGAGGAAGAAATGCTTTAGTCAGAGACACTCTCCTGGAAGAGTTCAAGGCCAGGTTGGATGGGGCCCTGGGCAACTTTATCAGTGAGTGACATTCCTGGCCATGGCGGGAACTTGTATTAGATGGTCTTTAAGTTTTCTTCCAAGATAAACTATTCAATGCCATCTTGACGCATTATTTTCTGTAGGGCTGACTGCAGTCTGAGGACCTCTATGGACAATATATATCCCCTTTGCCTTTAGACCAACCCAATTCTACTCATATTTCCTTAAATTATCCAGATGTAAACAACAAATTTTCTTCTCAATTCATAGATTGAGCAGAATACTAAGCAGCAATAAAGGAAAAGAGGCACAGTAAATTGCATAACTTGGTAAATAGCAACGGCAGAGCATAATATAAAAACAAAACCATCACTTTGCAAGGTCTGTGTTTTTCAGCTGAATATTATTCATCATCTGAATTTCACATGAAATATTAAGTCAAGAACAAATTATGTTTTTCTCAGTACATAATCTGGGGATTCATGCTTAAAACTGTGTTGATGCTTTCTTTACCTATGACTTTGGTGAAACTTATACTGGAATCCTGTGTTGTCCACAAGTTTTGGAGAATGCTGAAAAACTGAGCTAAGAAGTAGAAAACCACTGCAAAAAAATTTGATGCCTAGGTAAATTGTCTTGTAGTCAATGTTTAAAAAGTTTGATTTAAAAAAATAGTAATAATGTTGTAATGGCCTAATTATGGTATTTTTTCGGTGTGTTTTCTGGTGGAGGAAGCAGTGAACATGAATTTCTTTATACAGAAATAAAGGATTAGCAAGAACTAATGGCCAAAATTTCCTGACAAAGAAATTAATATTGGTATTTTTTTCCAAAATGTGTTGCATATAGATGCTTGGAACAAGAGAAATTGTAAACTTATCATTTATTATGTCATCTACTCATCATTACAGAACTCTAAATAGGCTATTTTTGAACTATTTCTTCTAAATACCTTCACCAAAAACATCCATGTATGGCTTATTTCTTTATTACTATATTCTGCAGCTTTATATGGCCTGTACATTATTATTTGAGGAGGAGTTAATTACGGTGTCTTGTTTACTTTTCAAAAGACACCTCTCTATGCAGTACTAGTTGAGGTATCTTATTTTTCACCTTCCTAGATCAAAATGTCACTAATCTTTGGCATAGCAAAATCCTTTGACACAGTAACACTTTGAATAAATGGCAGATAAGGCCCATGTCTGCTAATTAGAGAAGCAGATGCTTTCAATATCCTTGTGTTAGCCTGGCATCCTTTTTCTAGGATATTGAATGTAGCAGCTTCTCTAATTAGTACACTGAGTTGATTATGTAGATTACATGCATCCCATCTTGTTTAAAACAAGTTGTATGGACACATATAATCAACAATTTCAGGGAAAATCATGCTGATCCAAAAGGATAGGTGGCTAGCACATAGAACTTAACAAACTTTTGCTGTCTAAAGTAACAAAAGCACAAAACACTGTAGGACATAAAAATGAGAAGTTAAAGATGGGAACCTGGAGTTAAGCAATTGAACATAAATGTTTTTGATGTAGTTCTCAAAAGATATATGATAAACAAAGGAGACTAAAATTGGAAATATATGGACCAAAATTATTATGTCAGAAATCAATGATAATTAGTGGGAAAATAAAGACAAAGTAGTCTATTTTATTCATTGCATTTCATTTTGCAAATAATGTCTAAGGAAGGGTTAAAGTAAGAATTGAATTCTAGCATCCTTCCTACAGACATTAAACTGCACCATAATACCTTCATTCCTCCATCATTCTGTTTTACACAGCAATTCTGTCCATCCTGAGCTACAGAGAGTAACCCAGAGAGCAGCAGCACCTCTCTTGGTCACTTTGGTACTGAAGAAACTTCACAACATAGGACTGGTTCTCAGTTGTGGGGCTTTTTTGTCTGCTGTTTAGCATAAGTCTGACTTAGTGATCTAATAAGTCAGTAGCATGCATAAATCTGTGAATAAAATGACAATAACAATGAAGTCCTTAAATAACCTCATGATGGTATGGATTTTGCTAGGCATAAGAGCAGTTAGCAAAAACCTATGCTATTCTGATTACATTTTCAGGGGGTAAGAATGAAAAATTAAACTGAAAACCAGAAGCCAATATTCCCTTTACAGCATTGGTTATTCTTTTCTACACCTTTTGCATTTATTATTCTCACACCGCCTTCAGGACTCTAACATTAATAAAGTAGACAAAGCGTGAATGCATTTCTCTTTTCTATAAACCATCTGAAATTCTGTAAGTCAAAGGATTTTTCCTTCAAACATTCTCTGCATTTCAAGAAAGTGGGAATAAGGAATTATTAAAAGGCTTAATTACTATGTTACATTACAAATACTTTGTCTCTTGTTCCTTCTTTTGTATAATATTTAACTTTGCTTAATACTTGTAATGGTAATTTTGTTTCATGGAACTAAAGAGGTCAGGTCTTCTGTAATTAAAATGTGAATGTTATTTGATTGTTTATTGTGCATCCTGTAAATACTTTTGAAGCCTCTTTATTCCATCAAGATCAATACAACAAAACATTTTCAGAACTATACAGAAATTTTATCTACTTCTCCTATGTTTCAGACCTTGGTCTTTGCTCCTTCCAACTTGCTTTAGCGCAGGATGTAAATAGAACATAATCTGTTTATGAAACTGTTATGGGGGCCAAAATTACTTTGTTTTCCCTAGAAATTATTTTCCAGTTGAAAAGCATGTTATTTTATAGTATTCTAGTCCAGTATAATTTCCTGAATAACTTTGTGTTATCTGAGCAATTAGTAAGAAACTGTTCCATACTTTCTGCCAGTCTGCCAAATATGTACTTGCTTTGCACATTCTCTCAGTGGTTATCTCTAGTAGCTTCCTTTTTGAAGATTCCTTTACAGACTTCTTGACAGAGCTCCCAGGACTTCAAAAAACATATTAATGAGTCAGTGTGTAGGCTGAGGAAGGCAGTACAACTACTCTTTCTTCATGTAACCTTGCTGGTGGCTTTGGCAGCTCAGATCCATCCAGTTTCAGATAATCATACTGAAACACTAAATGATGGGACAGAAAAGGCTACAAAAGATAACCCAGAGACAAAGGTCAGGGGGGTTGCCTTTTTAGTCATTTCCTTTACTTTGGAAGAAACACACCCACAGAAACCCGGTTAATGCGCAGCTGCTGGTTGCAAGGCCTAACAAAAAGAAAAACTGGTGATTGCATGTAACTTTCATGCTTCTCTAAGAGTTAAATGAAGATCATTACTTGCATAAATTGTGCATTACCTGCTTCAGTAATTCTAGTTTAAAAACGAAGATAAACATATAAAAAAAAGATGAGGGAAGACATTCTAAATATAACAAAAAAAAATATAAAATCAAATATCCCACCATCTGAATGCTCAAGGAAGAAAATATTTTAAAATACACAGAGTTAGTCTGTATCTATTTCCATGCTCAGAGCCATTAATGTAACTTTATGGACTTAACCAATTACTCATTTTATCTCTGGTATTTTGTATACTTGTGCTGAATAAGATCGCAATCTTAATAAAGGGGCAGGCTGAATGATGAGGCAGAAATCAAATTTCTATTCCTTTGGGATCTGTCGTCTCGTCTTTATAGGCATGTCTCTAGAGAGGCAGCATGACATGTGTAAACACCTATTATCAATCAAAAATGACTACCATGTGGCCCATAATGTTCCTGTCCTTAACCCCATCACTTAGTACCACACAAGATTTGTCCCTGCTCAACCTGGCTGCTCTGTAGCCTGTAGGCAGAGATGTCTCACCCTTTGTATTAGTCATCTCCCCCCTTTGTCCTTGGGAAGACCCTCAGCAGCAGCAGCCCTGGAGTTGCTGGCTGCCAGCCTGGTGCAATGTATGATCCCTGCACAGAGCTTCCTTCCCTCCTGGGTCTTGGCTATGGAGAACATTCCCATGTCTGAGGGTCCCCTGTCACCATGAACCATCTTGAAGTGTACTGATCCACTGTGTGGGAGATATGAAAAAATCCTCCAGAATTTCTTCTGCTCCAGCTTTTGTTTCATTTCCTGTCGGGGTCCGCTGTTATGTGTCTCTGCCCCAACACGGGGAAAGGTGGTTCTGGGCAGCCGCGATTTCCAAGGATGAGTCTGGACTCTCAGATTTTCGGACTTCGTTCTGTTTATTAATTCTTATCTATAAAGTTTTGTCTCTGCCCAGCCGAGGTCTGCTCAGCAGGACAGTCAAGTGCACTCTCCCCCGCCCACAGGGCAGTTGTGTCCTTTATAGTAAAATTATGTGTGACATATTTACCTTTATTTCCCAATACTATTCACCCTTATAGACAAGCGTACCTTCACCATGAACTAATCCCTAAGTGCCAACATCACCACACAAAATGGAAGACATGAAGAAGAAAGAAGAACACAGGACCACGCCTTGAATCTTCCATCTTGTCTTTATGACCCCCCTGTACCTATTTTTCTAAAATTTATATATCTTTCCATAAATGTACTATTCACGCCCAAGAATCTCATCTCATTTCCCATCTCATTTCCTCATACACAGGTTCTTCTCCTTTTGATGGATCGAAATCAAACCACCAAACCCTTTTGGCAACATTCTAAGGTTTCTGAGCCCCCCAGGGGCTCCCTTGGTGTCTCTGCACATCCACAGTGGTGTGCTGAGATCCCACAATTTCCATTGGGGAAAATAGCTCTCAGCAAAAATAGGGAATACTTCAAGGAACTAACAAGGAAATGTAGACCATTTTTTAAAAAAATAAATAAAACAGGAAGCTTACTAGCTTCTTCTGTGAAAAGGGAAGCATGAGGTTTTTCAAAGAGTTGAAAACTGAAAAACATGAATTAATGTTAAATAAATTCCCTTGTGATCTGTGTTGGCCCTTTAGCTCCCTTTTCTAGAGACACCTTTTTATTAAAGTTGCAGCTTGGGTATAGCCTTGGTGATAATGAAGGGGGAAATATGGAGGGAGATAGCTCTGCTCCAGCAGGGGAGATTTACACCATTCTCAGAGTCACTGGGGGTGGGCCCCTAAAAGACAACACAGAATGAACCTGTGAACCTGTCCAGTTAGGATTTGCAGATGTTAACTGAAGGAACTTTCCCACCCACTTATGACTTAACCTGCTGCCAGCTTTAAGAAGAGAGAGTTTTCCCACAAATTGAGATGGGAGTGACCTTAGGGTTTCTCTACAGGAGGATCCCCCTAGGATCCTTAGGGAACTTGAGCTAAAGAAAACTGTCCTGGTGGGGGCACATAGCACATATTCCCTTCTGCCTTCTTCCTGAGACACAGCAATAGTTCCCACTTTAGTTTTTCAGTTGTTTTTGAAGTTGTTACAGGGTGGTTAAAAATGGCTTGCAAATATTCTGTGGATTCTTGATTATGTATTTACTACTCATTCAATACCTCCGAAAAGGTATTTCTCTAAAGCTAACAGATCAATCCTGATTTCCTGAGGAAGTACAAAAGGGCAACCCATGTGGTATGACCTTTTGGGATAGAAAAAGTAGCACTTAGATATCCATATATGCAGTCCATATAGGTAGTAACATTTTTAGGAATATTAATATTTTTAGGAAGAAAGCCTTTTCTTTCAGTCTGGTACAGAAACTAACATTTTCAGGAAGATCTAGTAGGAGCTGGAGAGCTGATTCTTTTTGTTTCTGGAGAGTCACCCAATTATTCAGGCCAAAATAAAAGAACTTGTTATACTTACAGCCAAACATCTCAGGAAACCTGATGTTTAGATGTCATTTACGCAGGGTTTTCCTCCAGTGCACCTTGTGTGGGGTGGAGACATTCAAGACAAGTGGAAAAATGAAATGGACAACTCTACAATGCCAATGACATTTTATACTAAAAACTAGGAGATAAGTGGGAAAAAAACCTTAAAATCTGATGCAAAACTTAAATTTTATGCTCTTTATCAATTGCCAAAGGGGAGAGGTGGGAAAGCAATGAAAATTTTCCTCAGTAGCCTGAGAACAGCTGAGCCAGCCCACACAACCTCTGTAACCCTGCGTAACCTTTCAGAGATGAGCTCTTTCTCCCAGTCCCACCTCCACCCTGTAGAGAATATCACTATAAATCCACTTAGTACAAGCCTCATACAGTTTCAGCTACAATTCCAAAGAAGGAGATGAAGAGATTTCCCTAGGAGCTTTGTGCTGTCATGTGACTTGCTATTACCTGCATAGGAATAGGGTGCTGCAGGTTGTAAACCATGATGCAAGAGGATAATTCCGCCCATCTAGGCCAAGAAATCCTTGCCATTGCTAAAATGCCCAAACAACCCACTGTCATAATTTATTTACTATTGGAAAAGGAATAGAATCTTACAACGGAAAATTTATAGCAAATGTTAAGATGTATCAAGGATCCCCTTCAATTATAAATCATTGAAAAATTTTTAAAATAATTGTCTAGGGCCTGTAGTTAGTCAGACCATCTGTCATGGCAGCTGGAGTAGCACACAAAATGGGTAAGCGAAAGCATTCTCCTGCTGAATAGCATTGGGAAAGGAAAAACTAGTAAGTTTTAACTACAGGGATCTTTGAAGAGCAGGACAGGATAGATAAGAAGGTTGTCCATGTTCTATTGATAATATATGTCATAAGAGGGATTTTTCTGTTGGTTCATTTAAAATTATATCTACTTTTCCTATCAGGATGTTTCCTAGAAAGCCAATCAACAATATCTGTAAATCAGTGGAAGAACTCTCAGAGGCTTCATAAATAAGAGGTCCAACTCTGAGGGTTGCCATAATGCAACCTACAGCAACGCTTACATGATAAAAGAGAGGACTCTGGGTACACTGATGGTACTTAGTTCAAACAAAAAAGTAAAGTGCGAGCTGAGCAAGACTTTGATCACTGATCTCAAGGATCAAGCTCTTATAGGGGTAGTGTGTTGTTTCCCAGGAGCTGAGCTCTCTTCTGTTTGAATGGAGCTTGCCATTGTGATAATCTCTTACAAAGCCTATTCCCAGTTTTTCACATGTGCTTGATTTCCAACAGGCAACTGAGCTTTCAATATTATATAATTGATAATTTCTGACATTTTAATTATCTGTGTTATTAATTCTAATTGTAATGCTTTGATGATTAGTATTTATTATATATGAAGTCATGCTGCTTCATTAGTGACAGGAAAGGAAGAGACATATTGGAAAAACCTAGTTGAGAGTTCAGATTCTGAGAAACTTTGTTCAATTTTGTAGCAAAACAGTGAAAGGAGGGATTTGAGGGATGTATATTGGACATTTCCTCCCTCTGTGTGCTCTTCAAATGGAAAGATGCCTTTCCTGTCATCAACATGATGAGCAAAGGTCTGAGTGACAGAAACGTAGTTAGGAAAGAGAAGCAGAACAGCACCCTTAAAATGGTATTCCTCTGTCTCCTCTAGGTATGAGTCAACACAGAGTAGTGTTAGTCTAAAAACTCTAATAAACTGCTCAATATTATCCTAAATCAACAGCAGATTCATCCTTGAATATGTGATATTTGGGGCCTATGGAAAAAGTACAAATGGTTCACAAATGATTCTCTGTGAACAAGAATCATTTCTGTGCCACAGTAGGCAGATGCAACCCTGGGGAAGGATGTGGGAAATACCCTTCTGTATGTAGAAACCCTTCTGTACGAAGGAACATTTTTGTTTCCAAATGTCACTTGTTTATTTTGTGGGTGCACTCAGAGAAAAAGTTGGGTGTGTAAGTCACTGGGTAAAGTGAGAGCAAGGCACTGAAATAATGATAAGGGTGTTCAGGTGTCTTCAAAATTCAACTCCATACTATGAATACAGTACATGTAAATACATGGCCTTGTTTATTAAAATCTTGTGCCTGTAGCATGGAATCTGCTTCTGTGTCCAGTAGAGCTCTTGGGATTGTACCCAAGGTGGCCTCTAACAGGACATGGGCTCACATTGAGACAGATATATTTTCTTCACAGTAACTCCTCTCTTGAGCCATCTTGCTTTTCTCAAATGTTATTATACTTTTGTTTGGTTTATGTTTTTCTTAGTGTGTGTCAGGGTAAGGCCAACAGTTATTTTTCAAATGCTGAAAGTAGTGGATTTCTCCCTTTATTTCAGGAATACTTTTCATTAGCTCTAGTTCCATTTTCCAGTATGCAACTAATATGATTTTTCAAACCACATGATTTTTCCAGGTAAGAACCAGAGAAAGGAGAACATCCTGTAAATTTTAGTTATTATACAGGGTTTTTTTATGGTCTCTAATCTTTCATATTCTGAAAAGAGTCTGATAGTCCAGTGCTAAAGATATTAATAACTTGCACTTCTATTATGCTGCCTCTGAGGCTATCTCAAAATCAATATCAAATCAACACATACAACTTAATACTAGAAAAAAATACTGCTTTTCTATGAGTTTGGAAACTCAACAGCAAGAAAAAAAAGTAGGTGAGTTTGCTCCTAATTTAGATGTTAAAAATATGCAAGACATATTGATTAACTAGTTAATTTAATTTATGCACTTCAAAAACAAAGGTGAAAAATACATAGAAAAGAAGTGAATAACTTGCTGTTGAAGATCTACATCAGGACAAAAAAGTCCTGGAATAAATACCAGTCGATCCAGCTTCTAGTTCAGTACTTTAAATTAGAAGACATTTCCCTTGGCTGTGCAGTGAGCACAAACACGCTTGGGTATTTTTATGTACAGGGCTATAGTTTAACCTGGATTTGAGCTTCCAGTAAATGTAATAGGCCAAGAGGTTTCACATCCAGCACTCCATTTGACCTATCTTTGATGGCAGCCAAAAGTGATGGCTGTAAAAGGACCTGTATGACAGAAATTCACAGTGCTATTCAAATCTCCCGTGGATGAATATCTTCTTCACAGCTATGACAGGTGGTGTCGGCGGTCTTTACAGATGCATCAAAGATTTAATGATATGGAAGTTACACCATTGTGGTGTTCTGATGCGCTGGCTAATGAGAAATCTCTGCTGGAGCTTGAAACTAAGTGAGTCTTTAACAGGCAAAGCAACAAACAGAGAGCTTGAAAGGCAGAATGAAAGAAACATGTCTGCTCTCCTTTTCCTGGTAATGAAAGCTCTGACTCACTAGCAAGACTGTGCCAATAAAGCACTGCATAGAGTGTCACCTCTACTCAAACAGCCCTGAAAACTGGATCTCTTTACAGTTAATCTTTTCTCTAGGGTGGAGACATGATAAATTTTGACTAGTCTTTGGATAGCTTGTACTCTGAAGCTCACTCCAAACATTTTCAAATGCCAGTTTGGATCATCAAAATGGAACAGTTTTGTTAGAAATTACCTAAAGAAAATACCATTAAAATGAAGGCCTCTTACATATACGAAAGTGGAAAGAAAAAATATGGGGATTTCGAAAATATTATTCATTTATAAAATAATTTCTATTTGGCTATATCAGAATTTCAGGAGCGAATATTTAACTTACCATTTTTCCAGAATGCTTGATATTTCTCTTTTTTCTTTAAAAATTAATTGCAGCATAGTATTAAGCTAGTAACAGCATAAGTGCACAATTGTGAATTTCTTTTTTGAATTTCTGTATGTTTGGTTTATAAGTACTCTGTTTTGGAATAAAAACAGAAAAAGTTGTTATTGGAAACACTACAGCAGTCTATTCCATAAACTCAAAAAGCTGAAATAACATTTAAAATCTTTGTTCTCTTTAATGAAGGAACTCTTAAATTTAGGAGGCACAGAGTTATGTCTGACCTCAAGGAGAAATATTTCACACTTTTATCTTTATTTTTAATATCTTCTTCTTTGTGTCTATAAAATACTGCTTGTTATAGTTCTCTAACTAGTGCAGTGAAGATTACTAACATATAGAATCATAGAATCATGGAATTGATAAGGCTGGAAAAGATCTCTAAGATCATCCAGTTCAACCACCATGTTCACCACTAAAACACATCCCTGCATACAAGTTTTCTGAACACATGACCTTTGTATGGGTATTTCTTTTAAATATGTATGTATATATGTCTTTGAGAAATCTGTGTTGTAAGTACTAACAGATTCTAAAGAATTGGCTGCAGAACCTTTTACGTTTATGTAGAATACTGTTCATCTAAGTCTGTATGAGTAAAGAATGCCTCAGCTCAAAATTATGACCTGAAAAAAACTCAGTAAGATACCACCTGATATCAGGGGTGCCTTCTCTTTCTCTTGCATTTAAATTCCCCTTGAAACCAGGCCATAACACCTGCCTTATACTGAATAGCTCTATATCTCGAACACTCTTGTTTCAGAAACCGGAGATTTCTCTAAGTTTACTGAAAATCTTTACTCAGGAAGTATTTTTAGATTAGGACAGATAAGGCTAAAAACATTATTTCTTGATCAGTGTTGCCTTTGCAACTGCTTCCCTTGGGGCACAACCCACCTGAATTTCAGCCTTTCAGCCTTGTTTAGCATGGCTTACATCTGAATTCTCCACTTGGAGCTCACTCTAAGTCTACTGCACCACTCACACAGGGTAAAATTATACCCTTATACCATGGGTCAATATTCCAACAGATGTTAGAGTTCTGAAAATATACTTTTTTTTCTGTGTATAAGTGTGCACTAAATGATACAGAAGAGAGCATTTCTTCTGAAGTGGACCCTTACAGGAAAACTCTGCTCACACTACAACAAATTTGTGATTTGAGATGTAACAGATTCATCTTTCTCAAGAACAGGGTTCCCTCGCAATTAGAGGTCCAGAGCATTCAGACATTATGAATGATAATCCAGCTAAAAACCCTGTCATAATTTGTCAAAAGCCAAGTCACAGCACTGCTGTAGCTAGAAAGGGGCTTCAAAGGGAAAAAGCATTGTGTTATTGAGAATGGGACTTCTTGGAGCTTATTCTTGTGCAGTATTAACCCCTATACACTTGTTTTCCCTGATAGCTGCAGCAATGAGGAATCTTTCTGCTGATATGTAGGATTTTTAGGTCCTATTATTAGCTTATTTAAATGAATTGCTGATAACACAAAACCTTAAATGTGAAACCAATAGAGGTTGACCTAAAGCCAGGATGACTCCAGTGTTTTCAAAATTCATATTCCAGTAAGGCTTGTCATGTGTTTGTCATGGGCATGAAGAAGATAATAGCAATTTAATATCTAGAATTGTGGTACTTATCACAGAATGATAGAAAGGCCTGGGCTGAAAGGTACCTTAAAGTTGTACAGTTTCAAGCCTCCTGCCATGGGCAGGGACACCTTTCACTAGACCAGGTTACTCAGAGTCCCACCCAACCTGGCCTTGAACACTCCCAGGGATGGGTCATTCACAGTTTCTTTGGAAAACCTGTGCCAGTGCCTCACCACCTTCACAGTAAAGAATTTCTTCCTGTCATCTAATCCAAACCCACTCTCTCAGTTTCCATTCCAGCTTGTAAATATCCTTGTAAACAGTCCCTCTTCATCTTTCTTGCCGGCTCCCTTCAGGTACCAGATTAGGTCACCCTGAAGCCTTCTCTTCTAGAGCCTGAACAATCCCATCTGTCTCAGCCTTTCCTTGTAGAAGAGATGCTCCATCCCTCCAGTCAAAAGGCTGGCTTCCTCTGGACTTGCTCCAACAGATCAATGTCCTTCCTGTGCTGGAGACCCCAGAGCTGAATTATATAAATGATTATTGCACTGCTTTAAGGAGAGACTATAACTAGTTTAACATAATCCTGTCTCTTCTACTGAAGAGCACCCAGGAAGATCCCGAAGTCTGACCACCCAAAACATAAAATTACAGATCTCTGAGATTTCTATACTGAAGGAGGACTTGCTGATATTAAACTAATGGGTCTCAGGTCTGTAAGCACTTTGCTGCTTTCCATAGGGTGATTTACCACCTAGTTAAATAACAAGTAGATGGTTGCAAAATGGGCTGTGTATCGTTACATTTTTTAAAAAAATGTTCATTTTCTACCAGGAACTTGGTCATAAAATCAAATGGCATCGAAGCTCTGATGGTTATGCTTCTTGCCCTATACTGCCTTTTGTATCAACAAGACCAACTGATATATATCAAGGCCACCTTATGCAGCCTGTCTTGTAAAAAGTCAAGGATTGAAAAACAAAGGCTGATACTGGACTAAAAAGCAACAAATATAAGTAAACACGCCCCCCTCCCCCCACCAGAAAACAAACAAATAACAAAAAAAAATTTGTTTGACTTTGACTTTGATGTTAGTTTTGATAATAATAAAAATGCAGATTTCCTCTCTCCCACAAAATTTGTCTTATAGCCTTTTTTCCCACATGTCCACCTGTGTTCTGACCTCAAGTTTCACCTTTGTCCAGGAAACAAATTTTTATGCTGGCTGGAGATAGCAAAATGTTTTCAACACAATGACTCAACAGAAACTGCCTTATTCATGCATATTTTATAGCTTGGGTAGAAGGATAGCACAACAAAGTAGCTAAGCTTCTATAAAAAGAGTTTGAGGACCTAATTTTCCTGTTTGATAGTCCAGTTTTATGCCAGTAGAATTTCAGTAGCATACGACATGAGTGACACCGTGGTGAATCAGTCTCTGTGATTCAGATACACTCTGTTTGCAGATGCACTGCCGAGGAACTCTTCTATTTTCAAATCTTTTTATAATCAGGTTACTTAAGACTGTAAGATGCAACATTTGTAATACTTCCAGTAGCCTACACATGCACAAATACAGAGAAAAAAACTATAAATCACCAATAACACTGATGCTCTGCCTCAGCCTTTTGAATATGTGATGTTTTGGCTCTACTTTACACAGGGTCTTAAACTACATAAAAGAAGTAAGCATCCAGTAAAATCAGAGGGTTAGATCTTCAATTAATAGGATTTATCTGTAAGAAGCAAAGCAGATATTTTTTCCTCCTTTTGCTGCTGAAGGATAGTTTAAGCATGTAGCAAAAAAAAAAAAAAAAAAAAAAAAATTAATAAACTATCTTTTATCCCAATCTTGATGGTAATGAGGCAGAAGATGGTAGATGACATGCTTAGTTTTGTAAGAAGAAGGAACAGTCCCCTTTTATAAAAGATATTAATTTCACTGTTCCATTTACAAATATTTCATAGTAGAAACACTTACCACTTACCATTATACAAAGATTAGGAGTATTATATGTATACTATGATAAAAAATTAATTAGTAAGGAAGGCCTCTCTGCCAGCAGTCAGGAACTGATAGGAATCAGTGGCTGGCTCCTACCTATACCTTTCAGCTGATACTGATATGGTAAGAGCCAGCTTAAATGTTAAATATTTGTCTCTTGGCTCTGTTTTACCTCATTAAACTGGTTTATTTTTTTATTACATGGAATTCAATGCTTACAGAAGTGGGATTTATTTTTTGTTTGTTTTAATTTGTGGTGTTTTCACTTTCTAAGTGTCTATCAGATGGAAGTGACTTACACAGCAAAGACCGGAGAACAGTGCACTAGAGAAGACCTGGAAGCTAAAGGGAATGAGGTTTTGTTCTCTTTTGAAATGCATAACGAGTACTGAAATTCTGATATCTCATTCTTGGGAAAAATTGCAATAGTCACCAGATATGGTACCTATATGGTAGAGCAATCAAGTGAAGCCAAAAAGTGACAACCTTCTTCCCTGGAGTGAATCAAGGATAACTAGAAATTATAACAAGTTTTTGATGCCAGTTGTAGAATTCCAGACATCACCTGGAAAGAAAACCTGACACAGAAAAGCAGGCAGGAGAACAGAAGGAAGGCAAGCATAGCTTAATCTCTTGTAGAACTGAATTTGCTTATAGGGGCTTGCAGTCTATCCATCAGCCAAACACTCGGTTGTGTATCTGAATGAGGCAAAATTCTGTAGCCAAATACTTCACTGAAATGCCAAAACCAGCATTTAACGTGAAATGTATATGCAGAGGTTTTTGTTTTTCTAGTTACATTCCAGAGCTGCAGTTAAGCTGTTCTTAAGTTTAGTGCTGTATTGCCACAGATAAGTGGTTATAGGTTTTTGAGGCAATCTGAAGAATGGTACCTCTATGAGGTTTCAGTTGTGAAATTTAAGACATGGAGATTTTACCTGGCCTGAAAATGGCAAGAAATTAAAAATACTTTCATCAATCAGGATTAAATACCTATTGCATAATTATGAATGCTTGCCAGGAGATAAATTATCCTGTGGTGAAACACAGAAGTTGCTGAAGAGGTAAACCTTGCTGTAGCATCAGAGTGGAAATGTGTTTCAGACAGCATCTGGTCTTTGAATTGAATCAATCATGGGAAAAAAACCAACTGGTTTTGTAAAAGCAATGACTTATCTCATCTGTGATAGAAAAAATACTGCCACAATATTTAACATGATCTTGCATAAGAAGCTTTTAATTGTAACATGGTGAAATAATTGCCATTAAACAGATGAGTTTATGTCACTATCTAAGCAATTCTGACATAACTTGAAAAAACACAAGCATTTGGGAAACACAGGGTCAAAAAACCCTCTCTGCCTCAATTCTCACTGCAGCCCATTGCTCCCCCTTACTGCTATTAGCCTTTCATAATGTAAAACATTTCATTTCCAACAGATAATACTTTCAGTCGAAAGGTAATTTTTGAAGTCTATTACTTGCATTCTTAGTGAAGAGCACAATGTAGCATTTTGTTCTAATATGCCATTGAAATTGTTTGAGTAGACACACCATGGAATCAAATACAAAATGTCAAAATGGTTTCCATTAACTATGCACATTTGCACTGCTTCAGTTAATGGGCATGTTTTTGTTCTTCTCCTTCATCTTTGCATCTATAAGACAAAATGATTCAGTTAATGTAACTGAAAAGTACATTGAAAAGGTAGAGCAAATTACAAAAGCATCAAACCACAATTCCACCCACGTACTTTATTTTATAATGAAGTTTAATAATGACTAAAATTGCCTTCAGATTTAAACATCAGTCATTTCTGCAGTTGTGGTTAATGTGAAAAATCTCACCCACAGTAATGTTTTAGGAAAACATTGTAGAAATGTACATTATATTTTATACTGAAATGTCATAATGAAATCTTAACTAGATATCACTGAAATATATAGTACGTTAAAAGTAATTTGCCACTATAGGCAGGACTGAAACAGGGACTGTGTTCCCATCAGCATGATAACAGGTAGGGAAAGTTCTTTTATATTATAAAAGCTCCATTGTGCTTCAGCACCATTATGATGAGAGAGTCTTTGATACTATCTTTGATAGTAGGTATCATCTAAAATACTGCTATAATACCTAAATTACTTGTTTTGTACTGATAGTGTCATAAAATAGTATTTTATGAGAGTGAGCATCAATGAGAATATTATTTCCTCAGAAGGACACAAAATGGATTAATCTTCATTTTGAAACAGAAATAAGATATTTTTGAGTGGTTGCCTTTTCTAGCTCTGCCTTGTGAGGCTGCAATATGCCACCAAATCCTTATGTCCTGAGTGGACCATGTGTAGGAACAGAATCCCTGGGAAGGTCACTGGGCTGCTTCTGGCACCAAGGCAAAGGTTTCAGCAGCACCGACTGACTTCACAATTACAGAGGTTCCTGCTGCAAAGAGCAAAACAGGGGAGAAGAAATGTTCTCACACAGCTCTCTGCCTCGTTCAGATAGGGCTAAGCATTGTCCTTCCCAGCCTGAATGAATTTTTAGACGTTGAAATTTAATTTGGGTCAAAGTTGGATTAACTGCCATGGAAACTGTATTTAAGCCGCTCTTAAAAGAAAAAAAAAAAAAAAAGAGAGAGAGAGAGAAACCCTATGCTCTGAATATTCAGGTTCTCTTAGTGAGTGAATGAATGAGCTCTCCTGATAATTAAATTTAAAGCCAAGCCTGTACAGCAGCACTGTAAGGGGCTGTGGGTGAGGAGAGGCAGCCCGAGCTCTGGGCTGGGAGGGAGAGGCGGCTGTCGATGCGACCCTGCCGGGGCAGCTGCAAGTCCCCGTTCTCTCGGCCCTTCCTCACCCACTTACAAGTTAAATCCTTCACTTGTTGGGATTTGGGGTTTCCTCCTCGAGCTTAAATTTTCTGGCAGTTGTCACCAGATGGCAGTATGATATCATCAACCCCTCTCCCCCACTGACCCCCTCAAACCACAAGGAGCAAGAAGGGGTTCAAATGGTCCATGACATCCTGTATATAGGATACAATATCCTATATATCCTATACATAGGATACAACTCAGATACAATTAGTCTCACAGCTGAGCTAGAGAAGAGTCAGGGTTTTTTCCAAGATTGAGAAAGTGCTGCTTCCAGTAAATTTGATGGTGAATGTACTAAATATCAGGGGAAAAAAAAAAACCCTAAATATTTCATTCTACCTTGATTTATTTACAGTGTATATTACTTCTCCAGAACATAACTTTCTACAGAGTCCTAAGCACCTGAATTTTGGATGACCTAAGGAACCAAACACTCGATTATCTTGTCAGCTGTCTGCTCAGACTCTGTCCCAATGCTCTTCAAGTCCAAGTTTCTTATAATGGACTTTTTCTTTTCCAGTAGACTGTATGGTTAACTTCCTCAATAAATTAAAATGTACATAGTTCAGATGTGCTCAAACACTGTGTGAGTCATACACAAAGTCTGAGATGATGATGCAGTATCCTCTGGGGCCACGTTGCGACACAAAATATGTGCTCTTCCCTTTTTTTAGACATATGGACACAACCTGCAGTTACTTTGTAAAGCTTCCATTTTTGTGTCCTCTGCCTCAGTGCAGCTGCTAAAGTCTGTAAGCAAAAAAAAAAAAAAAAAAAAAAAACCAAAAACAAACCAGGGTTCTTTCTTTATGTGACAAACATGAGATTTAAAGCCCTCTGTTTATTCAATTGAATGTCAGTTTTAATGGAAATGCCTGGGACTGCAAAAGCAAAGTAAAAAGACAAGCAGTCAGATGGCCTGCAATCCTCCTTATGTGATTCCTCCAACACCATCACTATGGAGATATAAGTAGATCATCTGCTGCCAGCAATATTGGACCATCAATACTGATGCTGATGCTTCTGTTCTACAGGTCTATGGTTTTTTCAGACCAGACAATGACAAAAAAATTACAAGACCATAATTTCCAACACATCATGCATTGTATGCTTCCTTAAACCCCGTGGACATAAGTTGCAAAGATGGGTAGGCATTACCTAAATTATCTGCAACCCATTGGTATGTGAATCCTGTCCTTTAAAATATTGTTTTTCCCTCTGCACAGAAGAATGTGACACCATACTCTCTAATTATCTGGATTAATTCTCCAAGCTATGGCCTAGTTCTATTAAGTCACACCCACAAGGTTTTGTCTGTACACAGGCACAGAAAATAAGACACTGCTAGTTACTCTGTTCTTACTGTATCCTGGAAAAATTCCTTGACACTGCAATCTATGGGTCACAGCTATTGTACTCAGGTCACTGGTTTTGTATACTGCTATAATAACTAAAAATACTCTATTCAGGGCTCAGCACCACATGATGAAAACTGGCCTGTGCTGCTATCAGCTCATCCTGCTCCCCCAGGGAGTTTGTGTCAGTTAGAAAGGTGTTACTCCATAAAAGAAAAGGAAGTAATTTGTTTTTCTAAGAAGTTTAAAGGTCAAGAGGAAAAATTCAAATGCAAAACCTCTTATCACCCTCCCCTTACTAGATGCAAACTAGTGCTAGGTATAGGTGAGAGAAGAAATAATAATGATTGAAAGTAGCACCCTTTGCAGGGAGTGGTACCTCAGGCTCCAGTTACTGAACTATGGCACAGACCAAGATTCAGATACGCCATACACTCTACACAAAAAAAAATCCCTAAACTAGGTCTCCTTTCCCATAGATATGCTGTGAGCAATGTCTAGTCTATCAGATATTCCTAGTAAAAGACTGATATCTGCCCATATCTAACTCAGTATCACAACATAGCTAATATCATCACATTAAAAATAGGGTAAAATTGATTGCCATTAATGCCCCTGAGTCAAACCATTTATTATTTACTTATTGAGCAGATCTATACAGAACAAGAAACTTGTCTTTGCCCTGAGGAGCTTGGTGTATGTTCAGCTGGAAAAGCAAGTAGTAGATCTAGGCATTATTAAAACCTATTCCCTGCTACAACATGAAACAATTAAGCAAAGCTGGATTCAAGCTAAAGATACTGCTGACTTACTTTTTTATTGCAGTGATGCTTAGGAATCTTTGTGGGTTTGTTTGGGCTCTTTTTCTCTGGTGTACTTACTGGAGCTTTGCCTTCTTGTCTTCAAAGCACAGTAAAAAAGACAGAAAAAGAGAGACAAGTGTAGTAGGATTTCTCTCTTTGATCCTGACCAGCAGCTGAAATGTGACTGCACATCTCCATCAGAATAGTCTGATTTGTTTTTTTTTCAGTGGATGAATAACAGCTCTGGTAGATAGGGCTGGAGACAGGTGTTTTAAGAGGGACACGAGCAAAGAAAAAGTAATATTTTCATGCATAAATCTGGGAAACCACTTTATCAGTGATCAGTGTAAATAAAAATGCATGAAAGGCAGAAGAATAAAAATGAGTGTTTACACCTGAATGTGAAGGTGGAGATGGAGAGAAGCAGAGAACTGGTAACACAAGTATACAGCACTGCAGCAGAGGAAAAGAGACCTTCACCTTCTGCAATGGACAGGAGCAGTAGGAAGATGTGGAGAAGAGCATGGCATCATGATGGAGAGTGGATGAAGCATAAAAAAGTTCCCCTCTTGCCTTTCATTAAATCTATTCAGCTGTGTTAGGTTTTTGTGCTAATTTTTGTGCTATCAGAGAGTCTGTGGAACCTCTGTCCCCCCTCAAATGTTTACAGAAGATCCGCAGAGCACTTTTACAGTTTTAAAATACATTTGCCAACACATGTTTTTGCAGTGGTTTGTAAACATAGCTCAGCATAAGGAGCAAGAATCCTTCTGTATCTATGGGTAGTCCCTTGCAAAGGTGAGTAGAAAGTTCTCATCTAACACACCACACATGCAGGCACAATCCTCATTTTTGAGCCCAACCAGACTTTACACTCCTGGGTGCTTCTTAGACTGCAAAGATTGGGCATGGAAATCAGTTAAAGTGCAGAAAGGGATCTATTTTAAACATATGTCAATCAATCCCATTTGCTGTTTGGAGTCTGTACGTGGATTTTTCATGTTATTTCTTGGCTGTTAAAGTTGGTGCCAGAGTGAAGGCATTTGTTTTTCTAACACAATGTTCTATATGCGTGAAAGAGAACTTCAAAAGTAGAACAAAGCTTCTGCTGTCAGAACAAAATCATAACTCTGCTGAGGACATAGAAGAGAATAACAAAAAAAACGTTGTTATCCCTCTATATCAAATGAAAATCAAATTTGAAGAGTTCAAATCCTTCAAACCATCCCATTATTCTATTTTTAAAAGAAAATTAGATGACATCTGCAAAGGTAAGGGGTTCTGGGTTTTTTCTGAGTTTCCCTCACTCATTCACAGCAAATTAAGAACATGCACGCACACAATCAAAAAAAAACCCTAAAACAGAAAAAAAAAAAAAAAACCCCAAAAAACCAAAACAAAAAAAAAAAAAAAAAAAACCACAAAAACCAAAACAAAAGAAAACAACAAAAAAAAAAAAAACACCAAACAAACAAACAAAAAAAAAACCTTACAGTGTGGAAAGTCACTCTTTATTTTAGCTTACATGGTCAGGTGACATACCCAAAATCTAGTGACATCAAACACACTAAACAAACATTTTTTTCTTCTGGGTTTGGGTACTGGTGATTGTAAAAATGATATTTGAAATATTAGAACAATGAAAAATCTGACAGTATGTGTCATGTGCAAAATGAACATTAAGGAAGATTAATAAGCCAGAAAATATGCTCCACTCTTTTTTAATGTGGCCTAATTACATTGCCATAATATTGCACATGAAATTTGAAAGAACTGTAAATTTAGAGGATGTTGATACTTTGGGGTTTTTTTTCTCTTTTTTTTTTTTTTTTTTTCTTTTCCAGAGCCCTTCGATATATCTATATTTTTCTCTGTGATTTGCCTTTGATCCTCATGTCTCTGGAGCAATTCTCCTATCAGACAAATTTTCTTTATGATTGATGAAAGAAGTTTTTCTCTCAAGTTAGTTTAAAATGCCACTAATGATGCATTAAAGATTCTTCAAGAAATGGGACAGGAGATTTTAAGAGATATTACTGTCATATGGCTTCAATGGCATTCATATCCACTCCTGGGCAGCTGTGGTAGGTGTTTCAAGAAGAGCATCTGCTAAGTGTACCTCTACATCAACTTCTGAAGACCATTAAAAAAATATATACAGAACAGGAGAGCTGACTCAGGATCTGCAAACCTGCCTGGTTAAAGAGAAAATTTTATAAGTGCAATTTTTTATGTAAAGATGACTATTGAAATAGTTGTTATGTTCCTTGATCTATTAATGTTGACCATCCAGTGCAGGAATCTGGTTGAACATAATCATAAAGTAGAGAAAAAGCCTTGGAGTAAGGGGGGAGGGATAAAAAACAAATTACACCCGTGTAGTGCAGTCAAAAATAATCACTAATGGACATCCTTCTTACAATACAGATTTTGTGAAATGGTGGCAATACTCCTATCATTCATGATTTCCTGAAGAATGGACAACTATTTATAAATGAATGGCTCTGTAATAACTCGGTGACACCTTCATAAATCTCACCAATGTAGAGCAGTGTGTGACACATCTGATGAGAAATGTGTTTACTCCTTGGATTAAAAATAGAAAAACACAATAGAACAAGTTCATTGGCAGGTTCAGGTGGCCACTTAGTGTATAATAGAATCAGGAAATGAAAGTGCCCTGTGGCACAGAGAAAAACACCACTAGCACCCTTTTTTAGGGGACATGAACAAGCATGTTACTGTGGCTTGAGTTGTTGGGTTTTTATTATTATTTCCAGCATTAAAATACCAACAAATGTAATTCTTTACCATCAGCTAAATATTTATTCACTTCTTCTGCTTGTTGTTTCTTCATTAGCAAGGTTTTCCCTGCTGTGCAGTGGAATATGCAAGTAACTTTGCAAATGTCAGAAGCACTCAATTTGGATCAACTGGAGGAAGTGATAACAAGACTCATAATCAAGTGGAGGTACAATAGTGGCACATTTCAAGCTGCGAAATAATAGATCGATTCAGAAGGCTCTTTCTCATGGGATAATACCTTTGTTTGTTCTTATTTTGAGATTTGGTTTTTATTCACTGTCTCAATGGAACAATATATTTTTCTTTTAGCATCTTATTTGGAGGCAGCAATTTAAATTACATTAGACCACTAATTGTTGTTTTATAAAACAAATGTTGTGTTTCAATAAAAATAAACCTAAGCTAATGTAGAGTTTAAAAGCTTTGGATTCTATCCTAAGTTACATTTCTTACATGTCTGTGTTGTAGTGGTAGGGAGTTTTAACAGCACAGTGAAAATACTGTGCATCCTGTTTGACAAGGTCACTGATGAAATTAATGCTTGCAGCAAGGCAAGCTCACGAAACCAAAATAAGCAGAGCTCTTACAAAAATTGAGCTTTTAAATTTGAAAATTAACATTTTTTCACTCCATAATATAATCTAAAAAATTGTTGCAACTGCATAATTTAGTAAGAAATTCCACAATATTTTTCCTTTGTCAGCCAAATTTCTGGATTTCTAGTCTGTGGCAACAATAAAATGTCATTAGATTAATTTCATTAATATTGCTTACTTTTCTCTCTACATCCTTTTACTGTGCAATGACAGGTTAATATTAAAGTGTGTTTCCATTCTTTTTGAAAGATATTACAGTAGAATATTGCCTCAAAGTTACAACTCAGAGGTCGTTCCCCATTTCCTGTTTGCTAATCAGTCTGTGGCTTCTGAGTCATTCTTTTATTTAAAACTGAAATGAATTAGGTGTCTTCGATTGTTCTTTCTCAATGGAAAAAAAAAAAATCATTGTATAAATTTTATTAAACATAATGACTTTTATCCAGTAGGCCATTTTACAGAACTCTGCAGGTTTCAAAATGATTATTCATGAGATGAGAGGCTATGAGATCAGGTCTCTCTTTGGCTGATGTTTATCTTTATGTTCTTTGACCAAAGAGATGCTTTAACATAATTTCCACTCAAAAACCTTCATTGTGGGATAAATCAATGCCCTTGGCTTTAGGAGCCTGCTGTATCCCACAAAGCTGAGTAGGACCCCTGAGATCTGACAAAGGAACAGGAATAGGATCCATTGGTCAAAAGTTTGGCACAGCAAGGTCAGCTGTACATTCAGAGCCACCCTTTAAAAGGAAGACATTCCTTTTGCCTCATTTGATGGCTGACTTAGACACCTGAGTTGCGGGGGGGGAGGAAACTTCATTTCAGTATAGCACTAGATAATGAACCCTTAGCTACAGTAAGCAGGCATTGCTTTCTTGAAGTCAATGATGCCATGCTAATTTAAACAGATTAAGAGTTGGCCTTAAAAACTTCCCCTGCACACATACATTTGCATATGGCTGGGTCTTCCAATCTTCCCTTTAGAGTAACAGATATTTGTGGATGCCCTGTCATATGGGGTTATCAAGTTGAAGAAAAATGTTTTATTTGCCTGGAATTGGGCCACGTAGACCAAAATATCTGTCTACAGACAACTCAACAGTTAAGTCTTAGGCATCTAACTATATGTCAATCTCTTCCCCTGCACCATCCTGGAATGGGGACATTCCCAAACCAGACAGAGAGAGAACCTGGACCTTTTAATGCACTCCTGTCTCTATTGCCTGGTCCATGAGACCATTCTTTCACATGCAGGATCCACATCCTAATCCGCACCGTGCTTCCGTTGGCTTTCTCTTTGTCAGAGAAATCACTGAGACCAGTGATTTAGTAGGATTTGAAAAGGATCATGCATTTATATTGACAGTAAGTGTGCTTTAAATTCAGTTAAACAGGATTTGTTTTAAGTTAGGAGGGGATATAAACCTTACTGCTTCAGAGATCAGCTGGAGCTGGAAAAAGCTGTTTTCTTCTGAGATCCTGTGTCCCTGCCATGTAGGCAGCTCTGTGCCTTCCTGCTGGTGCTGGTACCTACTGAGAGCAAAGCTAAGAGCTCAGTGAAGTAACTTGGTTCAGATGTTGCCTCAGAGAATGGCTAATAGGCAAACAGAACAGCACATCCGGTTTGAGCAGTGTCTCAGAAGAGGCAAGAATACAGGGACTGAACCTCTGTGCACAGCCTGCACAGCTGAAACCCTTCACCATACACAAATTTCAAAGAAAATTCCATATATATGTTCCTGACCTGCAGGCAGTTCCTTCTGATTGCTTCCCTGACTCTTCATACAGAGTATTATGCTAACATTAACCTGGATGTATGATCTTCAGCATGGATAGAGGATGAAAGGAATGTTTCCTGTTCCAAAAATTTATCTTCCAGATGTTTGTGATACAAAGTAGCCAGCTACCACATAAAAGATGACTAGAGAAAGAAAGAATAGATTGCAGCTATTAATCTAAGGGGGAAAAATACATACAATACATTAAAAAATCATGTTCACTCCTCCATCAAGCCCATTAACAATCTCTTACAGGGATAAAACAATTTCCTCTAGGATTGCCATCTGAAGGACAGAAGAATATTTTTTTTAATGCTTCCTGAGAAACTGAAGAAGTGTTGAGAAAACAATTGCCTTCAGACCAACATCACATGAAAGAAGTAAAGCCAGTAAATGACCACTCTTCTCATTGCATCTTGGAATTAAAGAACTGTTTAATTTTTCTGTCCTAATCTCTTCTACTTGAAACATAGAATCTTCTATGATGCCATAGAAGAAAGCCAATTTCTTGAGGAGAATGGTGAATTAAAATCAGATTTTGTAGTTCTACTCTGGGCTATTGTGACTGGTTTAGTACCTGTCTTTTCTCTTTTTTTTAATTACCAATAAAATTATTCAGACTCTACCTGTTGAAACAGTGTGTGTGCTTCTGCTGCCCATCACACCAGAAGTGGAAGCATGGTCTAGAGATATTAAAAATTCCTAGATAACAATATTCTAGCCATTTTGGTATAATAGAAAGTGAATTATTTTCAAGAAAAGTAGTCTGATTGTACAGCCTTTCTTTTATCACTTTTTCTGTATGGTGTCATGGCATGGTCACACTCTGCTAAATATAGACCTTATATGAAGGGGAAAAGCAATCTCTCTGTTTTCACTGATCTGCAATAACCCATCCACCACTGAACTCTCTATTTCCCTTGAATGTGATGACATTATTATGCATAAATCTAGCAGTACTCTGGACAGGTTAAATTCACATAAAATGTGAATTGCCTTAGAATCCTTTTATTTTCAATTCACATAAAAATGTTACACTGAAAGTGTCAGATGGATACACATATATATATATATCTATATAAAATTTCTAACAATCAGTGCTGATAAAAAGCTCATTGTATAAATTACACACAAATGACACTTTTTAAAAAGCAGGCTTTCAATGCAAGTTCTCAGTAGCTAGGAAACGTCAAAATTAGGATTGCCATTGTATGGCTGTGTGCACATATTTTTATTATTGTCTTTTACTGTTGTCTTGAATTACAAAGTAATTCCTTACATTCAACCTACCTCATTCAACATGCAAAATGGCCTTAAGAATAATTTAGACAATATTCTGGGACAATATTTGTTTTCCCCTTCATTCTTCAACATCTGGCCATATCTGTTGCTAAAACATAGATTCCAAGACAGAAGAATACATTTTTCTTTTCAGTGACACTCTTTATATCCACAATGGAGTGACACATAAATATTAATTAATTATTTTCAGCAGTCTTTTATGAGCTGAAGAGTGGTATGAGCATTATGCAATAGCCGTAGTGGTTAACACATATGTGAAAACAAATCTTTCCAGTGATTAGCAAGCAGAATTTGAGACACAGGAAAATCAGACTTCTCAGAGCACTTAACACCATACAGCAGCTTACATAATCTTATTGATTTTAGCTGAAACTGCAAGTTCATAGTACTTTCCTTTATCAGATTCCCTGGTACTATAATAAAAATTTGTGATGAGCTGTAAAAACTCCAATCTGATGTGACTTCCTAATATTTTATGGCTGTATGTCTTCCTGGCTGGGAGTCTGAATTCCACCAAACTGACTGGAGTTAAGTCTCTCATTAAGAAGAAAATCCAAGGAGGGAGCAGAGTATAGACAACACTTCTCCAGCTAACACCCAAAGGTTGGCTATAATTACAGTGCTGATGCTATGCAGTTGAAAGGCAGGAAGTTTGTGGATATCTGCCCACAAGACATCCTTGGCACACATGCTAAGGTATGGTAGAAGAGGATTCTGCAGGCTGTATTCAAGGGATTTTGACTTCATTTGATCTGCAATTTCCTTGAACTTCCCCGTGACAGTCACCACACAACTGCAACTGAAAATATGTTCTGCCAGGACCACCAGGAATGGGAAGGTGTTGCAGGAGATAAAAAGGGCAAAATAGCAATAATAATAATAGTAATAATACTTATGTCACAATATGTATTCGAAAAGGAATTTTCAATAAGGGTTGCACAGAGAAGTTTGGTTTTCCAGTTTTCTCATTTCTGACTACTGAATGTAAATGCAGACAGAAGGGGTGGCACTGAAGGTGACCCCAGACTCACTCCTTTGTGCAGTGAGTGAGCCAGCCTCCAGCAAGACCTGGCTGACTTATTCTGGAGGTTACAGCTCATCATGTGTGGTGGCCAGCAGTGGATCTAGCCTGCCTGAATTTCTAAGGTCCCCTTCTAAACTTGTTTTAAAAATCATACTTTTTGTGCATGAGAAGTACAGCATTTGTATCTTTCAAAGTCTATGCTGGCAATAACATTTGGTGGTATTACTTGCACTGTTAGTGTTTGCTATTGATCATCTCCATTCTACAAATATCACTTGTGCTGTAACCTATTTTTCCAAATTATTTTTATTTCTATTTTTACTTTTATTTGCTTCCTAGCTTTGCAAAGACAATCCATATCTCTGCTTATTGTTGTTGTCTTTGTCTGGATTGTTGGTAATTCTATTATACCTTTTTCATTTGCTTGGGCATTTCTAGAACCCCAGCGTCCTTAAATTTAGAATAGTGAAATCTTGAAATCTTAATAGCGAAGTAATATATACTGGGACAAGATTATGTATTCTGTTATGCTCCTAATTATTTTCCTAATTTTTCTTCAGATTCTAGTTATATTTATAGACACTGCTGAATTCTAAGCTGTTGTTTTGAAGAACAGTTTGCAGCTACAAAATCTCTTTCTGGAATGGTAGCAATTACACTGATGGCCATCCTTTACTAATACTTGTAGGTTATTTCTTTTAATAGACTTTAAATTCTATTTCTTAACATATGATTTCATCCAACTGTTTATCACCTACTTGTAAGTTTGAGCTCCTTGACAACTCCTCACAATCAGCTTTAGATTATCCCAAATAATTCTAGATAATTTTCAGATATTTCTCTCCTTATCATTCAAGCAATATCCATTTATGAATAAGTCGAATGGCACATTTTTCACATGTAGAATTTGTTTGAGCTCCTTTCTTTCTGAAAACCAGCTACCCACTCCTACCATCTGTTTCTTATACTTTCACCTGAACCATATGCTCAGTGGCTTCTCTGAAGATGACTGATACATGAGTCATGACTTCTCCTTGCAAAGGCTAGGTTGGCTTTTTCCTAGCATATCATGTTTTTCTCTTTTATTACTCAGTCTGTGAAATGGAATATTCCTACAGATTCGCCCTTACATAAATATAATTTATTGCTTTGTAGTTGTCTGAGTTAATCTAGAAAATCTTTTACAATTTTGGCGAGATATTTGCCACTTTCCATTCTTCAGGTAACACACGTCATTTAAATGACAGACTATTATTCACAGGAAATAGATTAGTAGTTGATTATTTCTGTTGTTTAAAAATTCCTGATGGAAGCAGTCATGTGAGCTTATGTTCTGGTAAAGTTTAGCTCTGGAGTAGGAATCTCTCTGGCCTCTTCTGCAATAAATGTTGACACAAGGAATTAATTTTGAGGGTATTTTCTCCAATAGCCTCCCCTTAGTGAATGTCCCTTTTATAATTTGATTAACTGTTGGACCTACATATTTTACTGAAGACATTTTCTTCACAATTTAGGAGAAAAAATTGTTTTAATATTTTTATCCTATTAGCTTTTCTCATGTGTGTTTTTACATATGACCTCTTGAGTGTTTTTTAAAAGAAGAAAACAGAAGAAATTCTTTGCTGTGACAACAGATAAAAAAGGTGAGGAAGAACTTTGGAGATTTTAGCAGAGAGCAGATAGCAGCAAAGTAGCTCTTGCAGGTCAGCTGCAGAACCCTGAGATAACAGTTTGCCATTACTTTGTCATTTTTACCAGCAGCAGAACAATAGTGAGACTCAGGACACTTGTGTTCACCCAGCCATGTGCAAATTGAGCAAAGCCTTTTTTTTTTCTCATTCCTCTCTTCTCTGACCTCTTCTCTGCCTTGACCTTGATCCTTATATCAGCTCATTTGAAAGGTTTTGGTTGGCTTTTTCCAAGAGTTGCAACCTGAAGTCAACATTGAATTTATAAAATATCAGCCCAAGCAAGTTAGCAAATTTACAAGTCAGTGTACAAGTGAAAACAGACCTTTATAACTGATAGCATGAAAGTGGCAAAAGAGACAACAGGAACTGTTCTGCCTAAAATAGCTACTGCTAAAGAAAATGGCTATCAGCTATGTGCTTTCAGGAGCATGAATAAGGGAGAACCACTGGGTGTCAATGGTACTATGGCTTCTAAACTGTAAACGAAACAAAAGAGAAATTATTTCATACAAACAAAAACACATGACAAAATTCAACATCCTCATACAGCTACTCCACAAGCATTTTCTGGAAAAGTTGTTATAAAAGGCTTATGTAACTTCCTGCTACTCTGTCTCCCTCTTGCAGAGCTTTAAAGGAGCTTCAACTGGAAATCAATCCCCAACAACTTATTAATACAAATGCTGTGCTGTGTGCTACAAACCCTTGCCATGGATATTTGGGAAAGGACTGGTGCTTACAGAGACCTAACTTTCAGGGAGGTCTTCTGCAAAACTGTGAAGCTAATCTGGACCTTACACTTAGTTCAGGTTTCATTCTCTGACCTTTCATCACAGATCCTATGAATAAAACATTGTCCTTTCAGTGCAGTCTCAATAACTGGACGTTTTCTGGGTCCGTGGATTTGTACAATGAGATATCTACTCCAATCTGTGTACATAATGCTCCAGTGCCTGCCAGGAATGGCTGCAATATTGACGCCTTTCAATGTAGATCACATCATTCACAGAGCAGAGTTCAATAAAATGATACTGTAGTTAACAAGTTTTATAACACAAAGTTAGTTTAAAACATGGAACTAATCAGGAGGAAGCCTGTTTATGCATGTCACAGTTACATTGAATTGTCAATAAATAAACAAAGATTTGCTTCACCTATTGTCATGTAGATCAAGTGAGTCATTAATCTAAACTAATGAAGCTTAAAATATTTGACAGGCAGTTTTTATGGAGCTCTTTCTTAATGATATGTTTGCTTTTCTTTATAACACCGAGAGACCATTATCTAGAAAGCAGCACATTATAGCCCAAAAGCCTTCAATCCACTGCTTCTCTCTTTATCCCTGGCTCACATTGTGTAGCATTTACACTTACATTTTCACAGAGCTCTTCTGGATGAATAGCATTACTCAGAAATGAATAAAAAATCCAGATAAGAAATGCAACAGGAAAATAACGTGTCCATTGCTTGATCTTTAGTCAGTTATGTCATTAGATAATTAGTGAGTTAAGGATTTTTTAACTGTCCTGGAAGACAAAAAAAGAAGGCTAAATTCAAACATTTTCACAATGTATGTTCTTTTGAAATTTATTTTTGTTATAAGGCAGCACAGAATAAACCCATTAAGAACATTTCAGAGAAAATAAGCTCATATATCTTCTTGTAAATTTCCAGAATTATGGCTACTGGATTATCTTCATGGATTCACAAGTTTGATGTTACAGAACAGAAAAATTAAAGGTTATCTGGTTTCCATTTTCACCTGAAAATGGTAGAAATAATGCAGGAATGCCAACTATTAGCAAATAAGCTCCATTTCCTCTTGTACAAGCTGCTCACATATAAACACCTAGAGCCAGTTTAGATGCCACAGACACACATCCAGGACAAGCAACTGTGACACTGTTCTAAAGACAGACCTGTACTTGCACAGTGTCTGGAAACCAGATCACATCTCCTAGAGCATCTCAGATGGCCCTGGATACTCCTGTTTTGGCTCCTGGATCAAGCAAAGGATGCTATCTGCATTTCTGTGCTTAAGTGAGGGTTCTTCCAGAGACTGATACTAAATTTTGACTGGAAAGAAACAAAATCTCCCTTAAAAATTTTGATATTTCACTTGGTTTCCTGTACCATAAATTACCACATTGTTAAAAAAGTACTGCTGCATTTCTACTCTAACTTAAGTTGTTTTAACTCCTAGTCATTATATTTTGGGTAACTTTTGGTATGTTTTATACCCCTTCTCTTCCCCTGAAAGTACTGAAATGCTTGAATGCTTAGTACTCACATGACTCTGGGACCATTTAATGTTATTTCATTCAAAAGGTAATCTTGTCTGCTTTTGGAGAAAATGTTCTTTTCACACAAAATATATTTGGATTGATGTTATGATTTCCATTGATCCAGGCTGAACCAAAGTGATGTGACCATTTGTGGAATACACATGTGTTAATATATATATCCCATTTTTTCTTGTAAGTTCTTTTCTAGTTTTAACCTTTAATTCAGTTTTGAGTGTTCATTTTAGAGCAAGAACTTGACACCTTCTGACTCACTGTTCCTGGTGAGCTCTGATGTAACTATGCTCTGCTGATGGTTGCTAACTTTCAAGAGTTCTGTGCTCAGATGAAAACAGAAAACTGAAGTATGAAATTTCTTGGTGAAATTTCCTCAGAACATTAAAAAATAAGAGAAAATTAAAAATTAAAAAAAAACACCAAGACAAACAAAAAAAAAGTACAGTCTAAAACTCCTAAACAGAAACTTTCCAAACCAGTGGAAACCAACAAACTGCCACATACAATCTGATAAGACTAAAAAGACTGAGATCTGAAGTGGCCCTTGTAACTCAGATCAAAACCAAAACTTCTGCGGGTGACAAAATTCTGCGTTAATGACGATGTTCAGGAGTTTGATGACTTTCTGTCTGTGTAACTTTCCTGTTCTTCTTCTGCTGCATACTCTGTGTGTGTGGACATCAGTATAAGAAGTTACCCAGCTGAGATTAACTCTTTACTTTGTTGACATAATCAAGGTTACCATAAAAAATGTATTTCTAAAGTCAAGTGAATGGGGTACGTAAAGGCAGGAGAGAGGCTCAGCATCTGGTTAATACCAGGGGCAATTGTTTTCTATATCTAGGGAGGTGGACCATGGTCTTCCAAAATTACTCCAAATAGCATCAGACATGGCATTAGAAGACACAGATTTTTAAAGAGTCATTCCACAGGCCAAGAAAACTTAGATGATCATGGACTCAATGTTTTGAGATTATCATAGGAGACTCTTGTTCCCACAGAGGCCAGAAGGAAACAGCCTAAATGAAACAAAACCTGAGAAAACTTAAGTGAAAAAAAAAAAAAAAAATTAAAATGTTTCACTCCTAGCTTTCAAATGAAGAATACCTAATGAGCTCATGTGATTTTGGACCTTCCAGGAGAGCACAACTAAAAAGAAATCAGTTCAAAACCTGCCTCTTTAATGACTTTACAATTACATCTCTGAACAATTGCTGGTGGTACCAAACTATTGCCCTGATATCAGTGGCACTCTGATTTAAGATACCAATATGTGGCTTCTTAAGAAGCCAAAAGCTGGAAGAAAATATTTTGTATATTACCTGAAGTAAAGTTTCAAAGAGACCAGCACAGATTTTTTTTTTCCATCAGAACAATTTTCTGATGGATCATGCAGTTTTTGTAAATTAATATGTTTCATGGGGCTGTTTCAATTAGATTTTATGTCTTCCAACCCCATTGAGAATCATTGCAAATTGCTTTGCCCAGATTAAAACATTTCACTGAACTAAGGAACCTAAAACATTTTATTTGAAAAACTTCTTGACATTGACCTGATTTCTTTGTTATATTAAGAGTTCCTTGTGTCTGAGAACCAGCCTCTGCAGAACTACTTTTTTCCAAAAGTTGGTACCACAAAGCTGACAACCATGGGCAAAGGCCCAGCCACATAATGCTGAGTGCATCATACAAAAATCTAGTACCTCTGCAAACTTGAGTCTTTATGCTCAGCTTGAAATTTTGACCATGGATGACTTTCAAGGACTTAGGCTGCTGTCTGACAAAATGTGAAGTATTCAGTTAACACCAAGTGTGGGTGAATCCCATCGTGTCCAGTTGCACATACATCACACAGGTGTGTCAGAATGGATAGGTGGGTTGGAGTGTTGAGGCTTTAGTACCATAACAGCACTTCTATAGCAACCTCTTTCAGCCTGATGTAAATATGATGGTAGTCAAACACATAATATCACAGATTTTCAGGCTTGAAACAAGAACTCAAAAAAGGCTGTTCTATACAGGAATTATATGATATTAGATTATATCCAAGGATCATTGTTCAGTAGTAATTATTCACGAAATATCACTTCCCAGATGCTAAGCTTATACATTTACCATTGGTAGGAGAACAACCATTATGAAAACTCCCTGCCCTTCAAATTATCCTCTAAAATATTTTTAAATTTATCTTCCTGTTTTGGACCATAGAGAATTCTTTACACTGAATCCTTAGCTCCTATGAAAAGAAACAGAATATTATTTATCAAGTCTCTTTTGCTAAGTAGAGAATCTACTTCAGAACTGCTCTAGGACTAATTCAAAGTAACTGAGATTTTCATTTAGTATAAGCCATCTGAACACACCATCCTAACTAAATTGGTTCTGTGAAACTCTATAGTCAATCTGGCTGAGGTTTGTTCTCATTTGTAAATACTTGCCACAGATGTCATGCAAATTGTTGTCAAATCCCCTTATGTATAAAATATAAATATTGGTAGTGTTCAGTATAAATGTCATCTAATTGGTAGTAAAGAAAACAAACTCTGGAGAGAAAGTCTTGGGTTGTTTCAAACCTTCTATAACTTCACCATAAGAGGGTTTCTTTATTTTCTGTGATTAAAAAAGAATCTGTTCAGTTTACTATATAGCCATTTACATTCTGGCTTAGGATTTTCAAGAAGAATGAAAGTCTGTTTCCATTAGCACTAAAAGCATAGAGAGACTTTCACCCTAGAAATGTCAGGCACCATTACTTTCTGTAGAGCCTGAAAGCACTGCATCTGTTGTTGTCAGAAATGGGCAACATGTCTATCCAGAGAGGAGCAATGAAGCCTGTAAAAAGAATTTGTAGAAAGCCAGGCAACATTTTTATAGATGGTAAGTATCATCAGTGGCCAGAAACATACCAAATTTTCCTTCCTTAATGAAGAAACACATTATTAAAGAAGCTATTTGAGTTATTTGTTGTGCAGGAAGGAAGAGTAAATGTTTTGTATGGTTGAGGCAATGTGATTTCCAAAGTTTGTAGCATACTCCAGATACAATAGGTGAACACAATATTGGCATGTGCTACTGCACTTCAAGAAGCACTTCAAATAACCAGTGCTGACTTGAGATAATCCTTTTTGTTATTGCTGTATACTCCAAAAATCAATTTTTTTCAGATATTATTATCTGAAGATATTAGGCTTAAGAAGCAGATGCTAAACTTAAATGTTCATGGGAAAGTACCAAATGAAAATCCCAGAATTATTAGAATGCAAAATTAACCATACATTTTTTTAATATTTACACCATTCTCATTCATGTAACAGACTCACCTTTACTTGGATAGAGATATTAATTTATCTAAGACTTTGTAAGAGCAGTCTTTTTTACATGCATTTTCTCAATACACAGATGCTGCACATGAATGGAGTTTTATAGACCCCATGTCTTATAATAAGCCAACATGGACTCACCATGTAAAAAATTAAATGACCCAGCAACATACAGCCTTAGATCTGTCCTGATATTCAAACAGTTTTTAAAACACAGTATGTATCAGTATAATAACATTTTCATTCTCATTTTTTTGGGTTAAAAAAAATCCCAGATGTAAAAGGGAGAGCTTTTATGTTTTCACAGCTATTATTATTGCTATTATTATTACTACTACTATTATTACTACTATTAAATTATTTTATTCTGCAGATAAAAATGACAGATTTTAGATATAAAACCATATCTGTTCCAAGTACATCTGATGACAGGAATTGCCTTCATGGTCATGAGTCATATTAAAAGTGAATTTTTTTCAAGACTGTGAAATTTATTCTTCTTAACTGAATTACACATATTTCATTTTAAATATAGACTTTACTTGGAAAATTCTTGTAACACAACCCTGACTACCCACTCAATAGTTTTTAATAGTTTTTGATTTAAAATAAACATAGCGAAAAGAAATTTAGAAATTAGTAAAATGAAAGGGCAATGCTGAAAGACAAGACTCCCTTGAGAGTTCAAATAAAGATTCCACCTACTCTTCTTTCTTAGTCATTAAAGAGAGTATGATATAACGCACAAGACCACAGCACTGGTAATCCAGTGTGAAGGACTCTCTGGATTGTACCAGGAATATTCGTTGACAATCACATGAACTTGTAGCGTCTCACTTTGCAGCCTGTAGGGGAAAGATAACCTGAATACAGAATCATTGAATTATATAGGTTGCAAAAGTCTTTCAAGATCAGGTGGATGTGCTCCAGCACCTCAGTGTCTTTCTTCAGGAGACCAAAACTGAACACGGCTTCATCACCTTAATCCCTGTCCTGGTCCTGCTTGCCACGCTATTTCTGACACAGGCCAGGAAGCCAGTGGTCTTCTCAGTCCCCTGGGCACAAACTGGGTTATGTTCAACCGGCTGTTGACCAGCAGCTCCTGGTCCTTTTCCAGCCACTCAGCCTCAGTCTGTATCCCCTGGCCTTGCTGAACCTCATGCAGTTGGCCTTGGCCCATCTATCCAGCCTGTCCAGATCTCTCTGCAGAGCCTTCCTGTACTCCAGAAGATCAACACTCCCACCTCAGCTGGTGTTGTCTGCAAACTGACTGAGGGTGCACTCAATCCCTTGTACAGATCATTAGTAAAGACACTAAACAGGACTGGCCCCAGTACTGAGCCCTGGGGTGTGCAACTTGTGACCCGCTGGATTCAACTCCATTCACCATCACTCTCTTGGCCTGAGTTTTGCCATCCAGCCCGATTTTTACCCAGTTGTGGTAACACCCATCCAAGCCATGGGCAGTCAGTTTCTCGTGAAAAATTCTGTGGGAGTCAGTGCAAAAGGCTTTGCAAAAGTCCAGGGGGACAACACTCAGCCTTTCCCTTATCCACTTCATGGGTCACACTGTCATAGAAGGTTGGTCAAACAGGAGCTGACTTTCCTAAACCATGTTTTTTTGGGCCTGATCTCCTGGTTGTTCTGCACATGTTGTGGGATGGCCCTCAGGATAATCTGTTCCATCCTTCCTGACCTTATCAAGCACAGAGGTCAGGCTGACAGGGCTGTAGTTCCCCGGCTCCTCTTTCTGCACTTCTTGTAGATGGGTGTCACCTCCTGTCACCTGGGACCTCCCTGATTAACCAGGACTGTTGGCTCAGTGAGCCACTAGTTTCCTCAGTACCCTTGGGCGAATCCCATCCATTCTGATGTAGCCTTGTGGGTGCCTTAAATGTTGTAGCAGGTCACTGACCATTTCCCCTTGGATTATGAGGGCTTCATCCTGCTCCCCATACCTGTCTTTCAGCTCAGGAAGCTGGGCAACCAGAGAAAAACTGGTTTTATTAACTGGTCTTATTTCTGTTATTATTAAAGACTGAGGCAAAGAATCCATTAAGTATCTCAGACTTTGTCTTATCCTTTGTCATCATGTCCCCTCCTACATCCAAAAAAGAATGGAGATCCTCTTCAGTTCTCCCTTTGTTGTGGATGTATTTATAGAAACATTTTTTTAATGTCTTTTGCAGCACTATACAGATTAAATTCTAGCTAGGCTTTGGACTTCTAATGTATTCCCTGCATAACTTCACAACCTGAGTTGCCTGCCCCTGCTTCCAAATATCCAACTCTCCTTTTTACTCTGATTGTAGACAAAGCTGTTCAGCAAGGATTTCTCCTTCCCTGCCATCTTGTCTTTTGGCGCATGGGGACAGCAGGCTCCTTCACCTTCAGGATTTCCTTCTTGAAAAATTTCCAGCCTTCCTAGACTTCTTTGCCCTTCATGACTACCTCCCAAGAAACTCTCTTAATCAGTCTCCTGAACAGTCCAAACTCTGGAAATCCAAGGTGACAATTTTGTTGACGCCTCTTCTTACTTCTCCAAGAAGCAAAAACTCAATAATTTCACAACCACTGTGTACCTGATGATGGCCTCCAATAATCACACCAGCTTCTCTGTTCACAAAAAGCAGGTCCAATGAGCACCTCTCCTAGATGGATGCCCCTACAGCTGTTTCAGGAAGTTCTCTTCCATACAGTCTGGAACTCCCTGGACTGTTCTCTTTCTTCAGTACTGCATTTTCAGCAGACATCCAGTAAGTTGAACATGCAGAGACTCAATACCTACATAATAAAAGTTGCATGTACTTCACGAGGCCTGGATTTTCCTAATTGTGTCTAAAACCACTAGTAAAAGCTATTCAGGGCCTTGGTTAAGCATCACTAAAAATTATGGAACCTCTCAGTAGGGTCATTTAAGAAAAAAGCATGTCACAAATTCACAAGTGCATTCTGTGTGGAATGTATTATGGTAATTGAACTATCATCATAATGTTGTCAGTATGCATCTGTGTCTAATTGAATTTAATTTCATTGAGATTTTAGCCATAAACAGTATGTGGAAAGTCTTTCTTGAAGGACTGGGGGACTGGGGCATGGTTTCTGTAGCTTTTGTGTACATTTGGGGTTTTGGGGGTGGGGTTCTTGGGGAAGGATTGGGGTATGGTTTCTTTGGGGGGGGTAATTTTTTGTTTGATTGTTTTGGTATGAGCTATAACCAGGAACACCTGAAATGCGAAAACAAAATATTTAATAAAATTAGCCATATAGTTATGAATGTCAAGGAAATTCGGGATTTAGCTGATTCTTAAATTGATTTTCCCATCACTAATACTAGCATTGATCCAAGTAGGAAAAATTTACTCACAATTTTCCATTGTAGATCATTGTAAAAGAGTTATGTAGTTTAGGCCTGAATATTATATGCAATAATTCATAGCACAGCAATCCATATGCTACACATCTCTGTTAATCTGTCAAGTGAAAATGCTAAAGCAGGAACAGATGAGAATGCTAGATTTATTGTGACAATGTATTTTGGATTCCTTCTTTGCTTTTCTCACCTAAAAACTTCTACATTCTAAATGTTATTCTTAGGTAAATACTTACTCATTACTTCCTTTTCTTTCCTAGTGAAAATTGGTCTGCTCTCACCAAGACTCTCAGCAGAGACTGCCCAAATTACCAGTTTAATATTCATTATAGCACATCCTTTCAGTAATGCAATACCTAGTACAATCTCTAAAGAAATATAAATTAATTGAGTAGATGGTAAATATAAAGGTAAGTCTTCAGGGAAATAGATCAGAAAATATTGTGGGTATTGCTCTAAGCTTTTGTTACAAATTTAAGCTACAGAAAGGTGACATACCACCAGAAGAAATTTCTGGCTCACTCATACAGCCAAAATTACCTAACTTTTAAATATGAGTAAAAGTTGATGGATTCTCATCAGTGGTTGCATCTGGCAGAAATCAGAAGGGCACACATGCATGTGAGTCTCTAGCTTGGGGACCTAACAAGAGCATTGGTTGTTGGCTGTCGGTGCGCTCTTGTCTTCATCTTTGCTGAGTTAGTTGAATTTAGGACACAGTCTAGATTCACACACTTGCCCATGAACCTGAAAATAGTCCTGGTGTTCCCAATTTAGGTACAGAATTTGTGAACACCAAACCTCTAGTCATGATCTCAAATCAGAGTGGTCAAAATTCTATTTTGTGAAGCTTATTTGTGGTTCTAATATAAGGAGAAAAAAAAACACTAATATTTTATTATCAATCAGCCTCCTATTATTATATAAAGGTAATCTTGCTCTAGGTGACATGAAACAAAAAGGATATATGTCTGTCCTTGCAGCAGTTATCCAAGAAGTCTTCTCTTGCCTATCAGAAACCTGTAGGATCCTGCACCTCTTCCTCTCATATGGCCAATATTTGGCTTATTCATTTTTGTTTAAAATATAGCTCTTATTATTACTTTCAGCTTAGCCTGTGTTTAAGGAGACAGCAACATCCAAACCAAAGAGATAAATAGCGTCTTTCAGTGCTTGTCTTTCTGGACTGCTTGTCACCATGCAGTGAAATTAGCAAGGCACATGTTGACAATTTAGATTCCTCACTCAGCATTTCACTATGCCATTCACTTATCAGGTACTGATATGCCTGATTAAGACCCATTGCATTTCCTGTGATGACTTTTAGACATACCTTCGTTTTTCCATCCATCAAGAAAGTGAAGCTGTACTTCCACAATCACCACTTAGTTCCTTATCAGTCAGTCATGGCTGTGGGCTTTATTAATGCAAAATAATTCTCTCATCCTCTTGTCTCCTGACATCACTTTCCCCTCCAGTTTAATGGTGGGAAGCAATGAAGTAGCAGTACAGATATAGTGTGTGTCAGATAATCGTGGTAGCTACCAGGCAGTCAGATCATCAGACCTTTCACAGGAGGAAATAGAATTACTGATATGAGAAGGCTGATATCAGATGAAGATGCTTTGTCTAGGAGAATCAAAATGAGCTTTTACAGGTTAGGAAGAAAGCTGATGAAAGTACACACTAGAGAACATCTATAAGCTCGCTGAAGAATATAAATAAAAAGCAAACAAATAATGAAACCAAATGTCAAGATTTATACACAAATTGTTAGCAGCTTTATGAAGCCTATCTATGTAGTGATATTGGAATAATGCTGTATATACATTCCATAGCCATTTTTCATGACACTTTTTTCAACTAGATAAAGCTCTTTTTCTAACTCCTAGCATTAAAGGCATACTTGAATATTGGCTGTTACTACATATAGATATTCCTAGATAAAAAATAAGACAACAGAATATTAAATTCCTTTTCAAATACTCAGAAATTAGAAAATTCTGAAATTAAGTATATTAAGTAGTGGTTCTGGCTCCATTCATTACAATTAAACACATAATCACATATTATTCAATTTTAAAACTGCTATTTTAATGTGCATGATGTACACAAATGCAATTTTTAAAAAGTCTTTTCTACTGTTCATATTTGAAGATACTGAAAGACTTTGGTAGAGAAAATGTCCATCTTTTTATTAATATTACAACTTCGATATTTTCATGGATATTTTGGAATCCATGTTTTCTAGTAATCAAGTCATAGCTTACACTACTTTATTCATGTCCCACTTTTTACTTTTTACCCATTTACCCATTTTATTTACCCCATTTTTACACTAGAGCAGTCCATTACTGTAAGATCTTACACAGTGGAAAGGACCGATTCTGGAGTGGTTCTTGAAAGACAACAGTGCATGGAATGGAACACATTGGAGAAGCTGGTGGAAGACTGTATCCCATTGGTGATTAGACTCTATGCCATGGAAGGGCTCCCATGTTGGATGGGAAGGGTATAAGAAGGAGCAGCAAAGAAAAGATGACTTTTGAAGTGATGGCAACCCCCGCTCTCAATCCTTCAGTGCCACTCAGGGGGCAGAAACAGGCAGAAGAATTGTGGGTGAAACTGGGACTGGGAAGGTGGTACGGGAAGAAGCGGGGCACAGATGAAAATTTGGCTTAGTTTTGGTTTTATCCTGTTCTGTTATTACTTCTTAGTAAATCATATTATTTTGCAAAATCAACTATGTTTTGCCCAAGACAGTAAATGGGGAGTATCTCACTCTCCTTGTCTCATGCTATGGACTTTTTGTGCCCCTGAGGAGGGAGAAGTGATCAAGCAGCCTGTTTGGCACTTGGTGGCAACAAACCAAGGGGTCAGTAGATTGCTGCTCAAAATGAAAGGGTAACAGGTTGTCAGAAAAAACAAAATAGGTCAATAGATCTAAGTAAGCCTGATAATCTTCCATCTAATTTGGTGAGTTTCACTAATTGATTTCCTTTACCTTTTTTTTTTTCCTTTGGTCATGATATAACACAGAGAAGAAATCATGTTTGTACACTTGAAATACTAGATCACCTAACAGGATAAGCCCTAGTGCCAGCTTAGAAGAATTAGCAGGAGAGATGTTCATCAGCTCACAGGGTCTTGGGCTACAATACTAGAAAAATTATAACAGGCTGCATAAACTTCCCTTAGGAAAGGTTTAGGACAGATGATCCCTTTGAAGAGGTGAAAAAAGGATCTCTGGAGCTTATTTTCAGCTGTGTTTCCTCAGATTTGGGAAATCTAGTGATAGCATCCATTTCTATGAAACAATGGTTTCAGAAGGTGAGTGAAAGCCTAAAAGTGAAGATATCATCACCAGTGAATTATATGACTACTGAAAATCTAATCTGCAGCCAGCCTGCAACTCCCCAGCTCTTCTAAGTGAACATTTTTATTTAATTTTAGCTACATTTTACTTTCAAAACTCAATTCCCTCTCAGTTAAGTAGCTCACATTCTAGGTTTGTAAATAGCTTGTCTGGTAAATGCGGGAGAGATGCTGGCAGCAAGCATCCACCTTCAATGTTTTGATTAGTTCTGCTTGGCTTGTATCATCAGTTGACTGAATGTAAGATTGTGCACATTAGATGGAGTAATGTCTTTATGGTGACTTGGCAATTATTTAACCACTACATTGTACCCCAAACTCCATCTTTCTCAGATAAATAAAACGAATCTGTCATTATCCATCCAGAGTAGGAAGGAATGATTACCACATACATATAATTTATAGAAAGACATAATAACACACTTTTAATACGCTTCAGGTTGAACTTGCAAATGAACACCCTGCTGTGGAAAAAACTCATGCAGACATTTTGGTTTTCAGGAAGCATTGCTGCTTAAAAGTGCTCAGAGTCAGTTGGATTTTGTAGATATTCTGAGTCTCTAAATCAGGGCCCTTGTACTGATATCAGCAGAGGGAGATAGAGGATGAATTCTGTGTGTTTCCCTGCAAAGCATGCAGAGCTATTCAGTTAATTGTAAAACACTGGGATTTTTTTCAAGGGGTGGGTGAACAAACTAGTTCCTCAAAATTGCTGGGCAGAGGGAGGTAGACCATGACTTCTAGTGTGCCACAGCAATATGACTCTTAGCAACGTGACCCTCTGTGCTGAAATGATGTACAAAAAATAAATATTGGGCAAAATATTATATTTTTATTATATTTATGTGTTGACCTAGTTGAATTGTAAAGGTCCCTTTCAACTAACGCATTCCATGATTCTGTGATTTCAGAAGTGTATTCACAAGTTTTCTGAATTCCTTTGCAGATAAACCCTCAGCTTGATCCTGGAAGGTGTGCTGGTTCTAGGAAATCAGGCAAGCTGGGATACTGGCTCTGTGTGACTGATCCACCTGACTTGCAGCTGAGCTGCAGTCACACCTCTGAGATACCTGATCACCACATGAGGAGAAGAAGGAAGCCTCTCCAAAACCAGATGATTAATTTGGTGTATGGGGAGACTGGCATTTCAAATTTGATGTGTAAGTAGGCTAGTGAGTTTTGTCCTGTCTCTTTCTTGCTTTTCCACATTTTAACTTGCATTCTCAGGCCATAATTGGTGCAATAACTTGGGGTTCATAGAGTACTGGTCCAAATGCAGAAACTATTTCTGTGAGATATATCAAGCGTTCATTCCAAAGACTGAGTGCTGAAAGCACTATTCATTCTCTACATCAGGTTAAACTTTCTGGTCCACCTTTCATCTGCCTCCTGAGTTCATTCTGGTTTCATAATAACTGAAAAGAGCTTATTTAATCAATTTGGTTAGAATTGGCCGCAGAATGTTTAAACTTTTCTTACCCTTCCTTTTGAGTCATTGTGACAAAACAAGATAGATGAGTACTAGAAAAACACATCAATATTTTAAATAATCTCTTAAAAGACAACGGTCTTCAAAAAACCTTTGGAGTCTCTACAGCAGCTATAGCTACTCACTCACTGTATGTAGGTGGGCTCCCAGGCTGTGCACAGGCTTGTTGAAGACTTGCAGACATTACCTGGGCTTCACAATCCTCCTTGTGTGGAGAATTGCCTGGAGGATTGGCACTGTGTCTCATGTCTTTGAGAAATACAAATATTTTGGGGAGGGAATAAAGAAGAAAAAAAAAAAGGGTATATTGTTGCTTTAAAACTTTAGAATCTGGAAGCAATATAACAAAATATTTCCCTCTTTGTCAGTGTGCATTTTAATTCATTTTTGGAGGTGTGGCAGCAAATTAAAGTCAGAGAGATCAGTGCAGTTGGAAATATTTAATTTTCACAAAGTGGAAATACTGGGCTCCTGTGGAGTCCTAAAACCTAAAGCTAATATATAGTCCCCAACTTTGCTTTCATTTAAGTCATTGGCAAAATTCCCATTGACTTCAAGTGAAGAGGCATTGGCCCAGTTTCAAAAAAGAAGTATTATTAAGTTTAACATTTTAAACCCACAAACATAAAGACCAGTCTTAACATTATCGTGATTGAGAATTTCATTTTCAAATGCATTTGACAGTATAGTCAAACAAAGAAATGTAGATTATCTTTTAAACTTTTAAATTGCAAGGTTGAGCAAAATGGGAACTGCTTTCAATTAAATAATGCATTGAAAAGTATCGGGACAGAATTACCTTTGACAGACAAGAAATACTGTATTTATCTCATTGTAGTCCATTCATTGGTTTATGGCTCCAGAATCCTCAAGCAAATAATCATAAATCCACATGACATCCTTGTGTGTTCTAGCAGATGTTGCATTTGAATCTCAGAGTTAGCTGAAAGTTGTGTTAAAACTCATGTAACCAGGCAGCTTCCTGTCAGCCACCCATCTGAGAAGCCTCAGAAGCTCTAGTAACTACAATGAGGTTTTGGATGAAGTTACACCCCAGAAATTGGCTCCAGATTTGCCCACTACAGAGCAGAAGTGAAGTACATGTGAAGTACAGCTGAAATCTCCCACAACAAGCCAATCAAAAATGCCTTTGAGATTTCTGACATTACAGCTGTGAAAAAAATTCCATTTGGGGGGCATGTGTGCAAATACCAGAGCTAAGAGTGTTGCCAGGATTAAAGGCTGCTCTAACCAGCCCTATCTGGCACTGTTCACTGAGTGATGGAGTTTCTCAGGCATTGTCCTACCTGTTGGATCCTGGGGGGTTGCCCACTCTTCAGCTGCACAGTGACAACACCTGATGCCACAGGTGATGGCAGACACCATGCTGAAAACAAAAGGGCAAAAGAATGCATGTGCCAGGTGCTCCTGAAGACAGGGAATTGGATCCTATTTTGAGTGTAGGGACAGTTCAGCAGGAGAGAGGAGGGGGCTGCAAGAGTCCTGACCCCTGCTTGAAGGCTCCTCTGGATGTTGTGCTTCTTTGAGGCTCAGGTGCAGACTCCAGAGGTGTGGAGTCCATGGCAGAGCAATGACTTCATCACAAGGAATGGCTTGACTAGACCAGGCATGCCTGGGTCTCCAGCGTCTCCATAGAAAGGGCTCTCAGAAGCAACTTCTTCCCCAGTCTGCCCTGTGGAGTCTCTGATGTCTACCTAGTGTTTCTAGCTGTAATGACTGCCTTGGAGCACAGCTGGGTTCAGAGAATCCTATATCCAGAGGATGCCTTCCTCCCTACACCAACATGCCAGAGATAGTGAGTGAAAAGGCTCTGAGGAGTCAGTCAGTCTAACAAAAAATACAATAATTCTAACAAAAAATCAGGTTCTAATAAAAAATACACTAATATTTGAGCTGTTCTCTTCCACTATGCCTTAGATGTTGATTGGGTTGTTTGTTCACTTATGTATAAGATTTCTATGGTGTGTTTGATTTTCTTTTGTGCTACTGAAATAAAGGAAACAGAAAATTCAAAGGCAGTCAAAAGTAGGAATGTTATATCCTAACTTCTTAGACATAAGGGATTTCAAAGAAAGTACTGTGAGAAGCATCAGATGATGGCTTGTGAATTGCATGGGCCAAAGTGTGAGAGCAGGGACTTGAGCTGCCAAGGGCTACAAATTCCCTGTTTGCTTTCATAGAGATAGGGGAGGAATGACTTGCACTTTCAGAAGTGATCAGGCACCTGATGTGTTACAGGTCTGCCAGGGCCTCTAGCAGTCATAGACTGATACTTAACACTGGCCATGAGAATGCAAGAATATGAAAAACGCTTCAGAATTTCCTTGTTTGCCACTAGGAAGAAATAAAAAGTACTTGTTTTATAATTGGATGATCAATAAACAAATTTGCTACAACATTCAACTTTCCCAGCACTTGCAAGTGGAGTTCAAATGGACAGGATTAAGTGACTAGTGATACTAATAATAACTGAAAAAAGTGTATGATTGGTTAAAAAATGAACCCTAGTACACTGACAGCTGAAAATACATGATTGTATTTACGATATGGAAGATGAATCTGTTCATCCATGGCTCTCTAATGAGCAATTGTAGATATTGCAAACACTGTAACTGAAGAGAAATTATTCTGCTAATTTTTATACTGGCAAGCTCCATTCAAATAAACAATAACTGTAATTTACCACGTATCCAGAATAATTCTTCTCAGAAGCCTTCAGCAGAGAGCAGTGAATCTTTCCTTAATCCATCTGTTTTCATGTTTGTTTATCATAATACAGAGGGGTCATGTGCTGAGTAAACAGGTTGTTTTAGAAAGTTAATAACTCCTGAGTTATTTGTTGAGACTTGGTGCCAAAACAAACACAGAGACATAAATGAGTTGTTTCCAGGATAGGCCCATGACTACATAACTCAGTTTATCCACAAAAGATAAAACTCCTGCAATGTGTTATCTTTATTTCAGAGTATGACGGCAAAAATTTTTAATATCTATTTTTCAAGGCTTGATTCCCTTCCACTAAATGGGGTGTTTTGTCACTGAACCAGACACTGAATGGTCAGTCAGACCATTAATGAAGTCTAGAAACAGTTAATGCAGGGTGAGTATTCTTGAATGTTTCACAACATTATACACTTTTAGAATGTACATTTTAAAGTATATCTGTGGCTTCCAAGAAGTAGTCAGTGCCTGTAATAAGGGGCGAAATACCAGGGTGAGATCAACTTGGTTTTTCCAGTTAAAAGTGTATACTTTCTTGTTGACATGGAGTGTAACTACTAAGAAATCTTTGACAATTGTCATTGAGAAGATTACATTTAAAACACCAGTTTTAAATGCTGTCTAATTATCTACAGTTGATCCTCTTAGCATTCCTTTTTATAGCAACCATTTTTCAAATGGCTTTTGAGTCAGTGCCTCACTCCAGTAGCCATTGTCTCTTTGAGCACTCTGTTCTGGTGTCTAAATTGCTGACTACCCCACATCTAGAAGATGAATTACTGCAATGAAATACATTCAAACAAACATCAAAATGGCTGCTGTCCTTGATAGAAACTCTTAAATACTGAAAGTGGCCTAGGCTAGACATTGCCAGTATTAGCAATGCATTAAAGAAATCAGAAATGCACTTACCATTTAATATGTTAAATACTACAGAGCTGGGATAATTGCATCAGAAAATACAGTATGTAACTTCCTCACCCCTCTCTCTGTTCTCTTTTTCAAGAACTGTTGTTTACACTGATACCTCCTGTGTTGATACAGAAGTTATGCTACCTCTGCTGGTAAATCTGGCTATTTTAATCTGTTTGTATGTTTATGTGTTGACACAGCAAAAAATGTGCTTGGTACATCCTCTGGTGGCAACACTTGGAAACATCAGTTGGGTCTGCAAAAAAGCTGACTCCAGCTTCTGCCTTTGTGTATCAGAGCTGCTTTTTCCCTGTTTAGACAGACAAAACAGTGGGCAAGAGTGTTTAGGAGGAGCTACTGAAGAGCAGGACACCTTCATCCCAGGCTGGGCTGCCCCAGGATGGGGTCACACAGCTGTTCACCATAAGAGTTCAGAGGGCTCATGTCCATGATCATCTTTTTTTTCACCCCTCCATGCCATCCTGCCACCTCAAGCCATTGTTTTTATGGAGCAGAAGCAAAATTGTGGAAGAGGTTTGTTGTGGGGTTTTTCTCATGCCCAAAGAAACTGCCGCAGCCCTTTTGAAGCACTGACACTCAGACCAGGTAGTAAAACCCCTTGCCAAGGAGGAAGGTACAGTTGACTCTCTGTGTTTAATACAGGACTATTGAAGGAGTTTCCACCAGGATGAATGAGCCTGACTGAGTAGAAGAGAAGCACCAGGCCTTTGAGAGCCAGCACCATGAGGTCCTCTCACCTCTCTGTCTGCTTCTCCTTCCCAGACTTCTCAGCCAAAACTCCTCCTCACCACTAGAAGCCAGTGAGCTGCTCGATGTCACTTATGGATTAATAATGTACACAAGGAATGAAGAAAGAGCTATGAAATAGGTGTGAAATTATATTGATTTGAAATTGGCTATCACACGAACATTTGAGGAGTATGTGTAAATCGCTCCTCTTCTGATCAGGAGGTTTTCTGTTCTATCCAAAGCATAGTTATTTACTTTTCTTCCTTTTCAGCCTTTTAACTTCAGAAGATGGGCAACATGCAAAATGTTTTACTGTTCTGTTTTTCCCTTCAGCAACAAAGGGGGTTAGTTACTGTTTAATCAGCTGCTTTAGTACCAAGACTTGTTGATGAGGCCCATGACATTAAGTTGTGCAGATTTTACGACTCAGCAGAGTTCACAGTGCCAATGTCAAATTTCTGTCTGCCGAGGTAAGCCCTGTGAGGAAGCCATAGAGGTCAGGAGAGAGGGATGTCAGCAACCACCAGGAGGTGATACCAGCAGAATCAGTAACATCTGGTGGTCACCTGCACCACAATCCTCAAGTGGGATGGTGGCTTCTCTGCACTGCAGAGATGACAGTCACAATAAAACTAAGAAAAATTTCTGGTGCAGAAAATAGTGGAGATGGCCACCAGGCTCTTCTCAGAGAACAGGATGGTCCATGCACATGCAGCACACATCTTTAAGGCAGATAAAAAGCTGTTAGGCACAGAACAAAACTCTGCCTCTTTGCCTGAGGGCACTTCCAGAGCTGTCCCTCCCCAGGGAGGTGCCTGATACAGGACAGTGTGCCCCAGTGTCCCTGGCTGCTCCTGGATGAGGTGGTGGGACAGGGGCACCTGCCAGGCCCAGCCCTGCCACCCCAGGGAGCCCCCAGCTCTCATGGTTCCCTACTGCACTGCCATACCCTGAAGAACCCATGAGGGATGGGGACAAGGCCAGGAGACATAGCCACTGCAGCTGAGTGCAGTTAGTCTGGAGGAAAAGCTTTCCAAGGAGATGGGGAATGCTCACATGGGAAGGTCTCTAAAGCAAGTTATACCTGTACCCATCAGTCACTCTTGCCTCAGTGCTGGGATAGGACAAGACATGGCAGCTCAACATCCCTGTGTTTTTGCAGCACCAACAGGCTGCAAAAGCACAGCAAGGGGAGACCTCCTCTGGGAGTGTATGCTCCTGCTGAGCCTGCTTCAAGGTGTCTTGTTGAACTTCACCCAAGTAGGGTACAGAGCAGGGTGGATAAAGCTTTATTTTGGCTACCCCTTTACATCTCTCCTTCAGTGAATCAGGAAGGACCAAGCAGTTTCATTGAGTCTTTCTAGCTCATGACCTGAGCACCTGGATCCAACAGTGAAACTTCAGACCTCTGTCAAGGCCACTGTGGTGGCCCTGCCTTTGTCTCCCAAAGCAAACGTGATCTCACTGCAGGTACCCTTGAGGCTCATCCGTACCATCAGTCCTGTTTTTGAGAGGCTGACAAAACAGTTAGGCAGAAGCAATTCCATTTTGTAGTAACTTTCTGTGAATAATCAATATTTAGTGTCTGCAACTCTAATACTGAATTATTTATTTGAGAATTTAAGTATTTGAAAAAATATCTAAGCCAGCTGCATGCTGGGCTGCATCAAAATCAGCATGGCCAGCAAGTCAAGTGAAGTGATTCTGTCTCTATACTCCATCTTTGTGAGACCCCAGCTTAAGTACTGATTCCAGGTCTGGGGTCCCCAGCACAGGAAGGAAATGACCTGCTGGAGCAAGTCCAGAAGAGGCCAACAAAATTATCGGAGGGATGGAGCACCTCTCCTGCATGGAAATGCTGAGAACGTTGAAATTATTTAGCCTGAAGAGAAGACTTCAGGATTACCTAATTGCATCTTCCATTACCTGAAGGCAGCCTTCAAGAAAGATGGAGAGAGACTATTTACAAGAGCATGTAGTGATAGAGCAAGGCATAATGGCTTTAAACTGAGAGTAGATTGAGATTAGATATTAGGCAGAAATTTTTCACTGTAAGGGTGGTGAGGCACTGGAACAGGTTGCCCAGGGAAGTTGTAGAAGTCTCATCCTTGTAAATGTTCAAAGCCAGGCTGAATGGATCCCTGAACCACCTGGTCTAGTGAAAGGTGTCACTACTCGTGGCAGGGGAGTCAGAACAAGATACCTTTAAGGTCTTTTCCAATCCAAGCCATTCTATGATTCTATACTTATTCAAACTGCATTATGGGGAAACTATTAGGTACTCTGAGTACTAGGATATCTTACTACAGTCCTGGCTAGAGGGAAACTTGTGCAAGTATACAACAAACATAATAAGCAGGCAATAAATAACTTCCAGACCATCTCCTACTGCTCAGAGATGGCTTGGCTGAAGTGGAATGTAGGGGATAGGTCCTTAACAGAGCTTTGAAGACATTAAATATTTGGACCATTCCTAATGATCGTCCAGTATCTAAAAAAACATCAAAGAAAGATATTTTTTGCATAAAAAACAGACAATTTGGAGATCTGTGAGTCAGGAAAAGAGAACAGACACAATTGTCCTGTAGCTGGAGCTGAAGGACTAACAGGACTAACAGTGAAAAAACACAGGAAACTTATTTCTGGAAGGTCATATTTGAACATGCACAAAGGTAGATTGTTTACTAGATCAAAAACATGACTTTGTCATTTTTGGAGAAAAGTGTAAACACTTTGGCCAAAGCAAATAATTCTAACTTGAGATACCCTGAATTTTATGCAATGAAGTGGGTGGAAAGTGATAAGCATTTTTCCCAAGAAGTTCATATACTCTATGTCTTCAATCCTCCATATTATCTATTTATTAAATAGATATTATCTATTTATTAAAAACTGTTTAAAGTAAAAATATCTTTGTCACTCTCAGTACATCCACAAAGACATTCCTGTGTCCCCATTGGAAGCAGTCTTGTTTGGATCTTCACTTAAGACCTGTCATCTGATTTCAGTGTCAGGAAATATTCTGGATTTATTTCCATCAGTTTGTGCATCTGTGTTTCTTCTTATTTTCTCACTCAACTCCCTCCCCCACTAATTGTATACCTGATCTACAGATACACAAATGAACAGAAAAAACTTTCATATCTTGAAGTTCAGAATTCAGAACTGTATTTCCCCTGGTGGGAATGGAGGAGCTTTTCCTTAGGTTGCTCTCTTTTGCAGCTGTAGGGGCCAGTGGTGCTCTCTTAGACCACATCTCCATCCTGTGTCTGCCTGAGGCACAAGCCCTGGATGTGCCAAGCCTGTAAGCCTTTCTCAAGCATGCTCTGACTCCAGTGGCCAAATGCTGATTTCAGCTGGCAAGCAGCAGGCAGTGGAGTTAGCCAGTGTGGCAAACACCAGCCACAGCTGTCTCTCATCCATGGCTGGTGCCTTACTCTTCAGGGAGTCAAGCCAAGACCCAATATGAGGATGGCTGTTTCTAAGCTAAGAGGTTTGCCAAGGTTCTGTGTGAAAATGTGGCTCCATGCACAAATCTCAGAGAGGTGCTTCCGAGATGGTGTGTTGACTGTATTGTCCAAGCAACATTGTATTACTGGATGCTTCACATAATTTCTGCCATGGGGCCTTGATATTAGAGATTGACAGAAGGATATTGAACACATTGTGGGTTAATGAAGGAAATTTTATTGCCTGGGTCACTCAAGGATCAGGTGAAATTACCCAAGGGACTCTTACCGGCCTTAGTAGCAGGAAGTTCACTACTGTGCTGACATTAGTGTTACTGAGGCTGTAAATAGACAAGATGGTAAACCTGTTTTAAGAAGCCTATTACAAGATCAAAAACCCTGTGGCCATATGACACAAAGCACTAAAACAACTTCAGTCTGTCAGTTCAAATTTGTTCCAAATATTTTGAATTCTTAGTACAACTTCAATCTGTCTTGACAGATCAGTTTTTAGCTCATCCTGCCCACTCTAATTTTATGCCGAATACACATCATCTGTTTACCCATAGTTGGGATAAAGCCTGGCATATATCCATGTACTGTACTCTGGCTAATTCATCAGAAATATGCCCGTGCCTCATTCAGATTGGATTTGTACCACAGGCTGATCCAGGAGCACACAGATCCTATACAGTGGAAGCACAGCCTTCGTGAGGCCTGTTGACAGAAATGGTATGTGACAGAAAGAATCTAGGAGAAAAGTAAAAAGTAGAAAAGCTGGAGGAAAGCTGATGAACAAAAAAAAAAAAAAAAAAAGAGACCTGACTTGAAAGGCAAATAAATAAAAAAAAAAAAAACATAGCACGTGTGATAAAATATTTGAAAACCACACAAACACTGCAGGTAGTCCCAATATGGTTACACATAGTGCCAGGTGTAAAGCATTGAGAATACAGATAAAAAGGCAACTCAGGATGAGGCAGAAGGTTAATGTAAGCTTCTCAACTTGATGAAGGAATAACTGGGTGAATTTCTGTGGTTTCTTTTATAAAGATAAAGCCTAATAGAGTGAACTTTTCCACTTTAATGTTGGTTGATCATAAATAATTGCCAGTCCCCGTGGTGGTGCAGTCTGGATTGCACACACAGACTCGAGTGTAGTTTTGCCACAGCACTGAAGGCAAGGCTGTGCTGCTCGAGAATATATTGAATGAATGTATTTCGGTTCTTCCTACTTAGATATTGGTAAGAAATAAGAATTATTTAAAAAATGTAAAATCAATCTCATCTATGCTCTTTCTTTCTAAACTAAATTTCTTTCTATATGAAAACATTCCCAAAGTAATACTAGATTGCTCTTTTTTAACTGACTAATTAGCAAGAGAAGGTGTGTATTTGAGATCACACTCACAAATCTCTCCTATTAAGACCTGATAACGCAACCACATATTATCACACTCTTCATTTACAGGAAAACTGACAGATACTTTCTCAAAAAGCATTCCCTTTTCTTTTCTCTCTCTTTGAGAAATAAAAACAATTACACAACAAAACAAATGTAGAATGCACGTTGGTCTATACAGGAGCTGGAGGCTCAATGAAAAGAGAAATTTAGCTAATATAACAAAAGCCCTAAAAACATTGCTAAAACTGATTGGAATTTAAAATCTCAGTAACTTAGCATATTCTAACTTAATTAAAACTTCATTGCTATTCAGAAAAATTCTAAAAATGTCAAGAAGGGTACTTCCTTTTTCTTGCACGTGGAACAAGGACTCATCTTCCAAGGGCTTCACTGAATCCTTACTTTTGAGACCCTGAGGTTCAGCACACATTTGTCTCAAGACAAATAATCTTCACAAAATGATTTCAGGGACTTTATGAATTAAAAAAAAAATACAGCGAAGAACTGCACAGTTTAACATTCCCATAAACAGCAACAGGATTCTGCTCTAATTCAAAAAGAAGTAGCAATGACATTTTATTGATTCCTCTACTTCTTAAAAAGAGAAAAATATCCTCATCAATCTGTCCCTAAGCCTCACCAATTTGACACTCACTATTAAGGACAGTGAAAGAAAATTTCTGCAGTTTGTAAGTGCAGGATACCTATCGGATCTTCCTTTTTTGCTTTTATGAACCCAAATGAAAGTGCTGTGAAATGAGCTTGTTGGCCTTTTAGTGATTAAAAACAAAGTTAATTGTGATGTAACTCTAACCACAATTATGGTAATCAACTCTAAAATGTGAATGAATCCTTAATATTAGATTCAATTTTGTTAATGAGAAACTGAATTTAGGAACTGTTAATTTATTAACTAGCCAAGAGATGCAAAGAAGCATGGAAAGTCTTGAACACCATTTAAAACTTTTTGGGAAAGGGTGAATACTGTAATATCAAGTAGCACACAAGAAATGTCTGTGGTCTGCAGTCACACTAAATGTATTTGGGAAAGAATTCACAACAGCAAGGAAAGGCAGCAGATCAGGAGAAGCAAGAGGAAGGTGTATTTTGGAGCAAGAAATAAAAGCAACGTGCTAAAGGTATGAAGAGGTGTTTGGAGAGAGGAGGAAAAGTTCCAATTGAAGGGTTATAGGACCTAGTTAATCTGGGTCCTCTGCCATGGTGGTCACTTGAGACACTGCAGGTACTACCTTGTGTAAACCAGTAATTTTTTGCAAAACTTCAAAGCCTTCAATTATTCTCCTTAACTCAGATAAGAGGGGTATCTAAACTCAAGCAGTATATGCTTTCCAGGCAGTAGCAAAGGCCCTGAAAGCACAAGAATTTTTTCCCATGCTACTCTTGGCATTTCAGCACAGCAAGCACCTAGGAAGGGCTGCTGATTACTGTGCCTTGGGAAAACCCTGTGAGAAAAGTGTTTATGCCAAACAAGTTTGTAAACAACTGCCCATGCAGAGCACACTTAGTCTGGGCTGTCCTACAGCTCGGGAAAGATGTGTCCTTGTTTAAATGCTGTTACTACAAAGCAAGCACTTGGGGGAATATCCGTGGGCTCACAGTGCTCACAGCTCACCTTCCACTTCCTGACAGCTCTGATTCCTTAAATCAAAGAGATGATGCTCTATTTTTCAAATAATAAGCAACAAACACCGGTGGTACTTCCTGAAGAACTAGAGTTAAACCAGAACTAGGATTTACGGTGCTCCTAAAATCAGTGCTGGCCCTGCTGTATTTAATTTCTGGTATTTGTGAATATTATCTGAATAGATGTGAATTTTATCTGAATAGATGTGATCTTGACATTTGGCTGAATCTATTGTTTACTTTCCAGTTTTAACAGAAACCAGTCATTTTCATACACATAAATTTTCTTGCAGGATATCTCTTTGCCACAGATCCCACGTTGGACAAGGGGCATAGGTCAGAAAAAAACAGATGCCAAATTATGATACAGAGAGAGACATCTGCACATACACATTTTCTTTGTTTGTTTTTTATGTTGGGGAGCAAACCCTGCCTGAAGCTATAGTATGCAGACATCTAGTGGTTGGATAATATAGTGCAATTAACACATCTTTACAGAACACCTGTAAAAGTTTTGTGCCACTGAATCGTCATCTGAAGGCTTGATACCTTGGGTCCTGTTGAAAACAGATTCTTTGGCTCTGCAAGAACTTTTTTTCATTCATTACAGCCCTAGATCACAGGCATTTTGAGGTACTCTGGCCTCATGTGTTTCTGCGATTCCATTTTAAATTATGCGGAACTGGGGTGGTCAAAACGTAAAATCAGGAAGATTCAGAATGTTGCAGCACATCCACTTAATCACAGCCTATAATTTCACACTGAGACTCATGCACTTGGTAATCGTTAACACCTTCCCTGCCAAGAGGACACAACTCTCAGAACCTTTTGTGTTTGTTTTTTTTTTTTGTCTCTTGAGTAAACATCTCCTTGTCTGTATGAACTACTACATGTTTCTAAGCCATGAATAAATCTTTGAGCTACCTTTGGTTTGCATTTTTTTTTATTTTTGCTTGGCCACATGTATGATTACCCAGCTAAAGAGACCAAGTCACTGTCAACTTATGATCCAAGATAATGAAACTCACTTCATACAGACCTATAGAGCACCAACAAGAAAAACCCTGGTGTCTTCACAACATGAGGCTAAACACACATTTTCAGAACTGCTTTATACCTGCTATTTAAAATATTGCTGACATGGTGTATCATATTCAGCTGGATGTGTTCACTGACTTATCACAGCTTTCATCTGTTTCATGCTCACCACTGTCAGATGTTTACATGGGAGGCACTTCAGAAAGCACTGTTTGTAGTGTATATTTATACTAAAGCCTAAGGGAGGAAAAGAGTTTATTTCTACGTAAGATCATGTTGTTTTTGTCTCCATCTCAGACACAAACATCACCTTTAATAATAAGCACTGGAGTTGTTTATGCACTTGAAGCTCCGGCCTTCTCAAATGCTTTACTTTATAAAAGAATGGAGTTTGTGTTTTAACTTTATTTCTTTACTGTCTCCCATCTCAGGAGATGCGGTGGGGGCGGGAAGGTAACCCAACACAGGCAATGTGGTGGACAGCCAGGGCTTTGGACAAGCAGCCAATTCCCTGTCACTGGTGGGAAAGGTGCAGGAGAGAAGCAGTCTCAGGGAATAAGGCTGGCTGGATGTGGTTTCTGAACCCTGATTTGGGAGTTGGCTGTGGCTTAGTCAGCTGGTGTTAAACAACCCAGAATGGATCACTTCCAAAACAAGCAAGTTGGGATCGAAATAGAAAAAGAATATTTCCAACCACATCCCTGCTTAAGGATACTTAAGGAAGTTTCTTTGTGCTGTTTTTGCTTTTTTATCTTTATACTTTATTTTTCTTTGTTATTCAAGGCTTTAAAAGCTCATTGCATACTTTATAGGGTAAATTTATTCCAAGTTTATCTAATATTTTCCTTCTTTTACCCCATCTTCAGTTGTTTCTCTGATATTTGGGGAGGGGAGGGCCTCTTTGGATCAAGAAGAGGTCAGGCTCTGGGGAAGGCCAAGCAGAAGCAAAAAGCTACCACTGTCTCTCTAAACAGCATGGGAAGAACACTGGTGGGAAGCATTTGAAGATACTGAATGGAAGAATCACAAAAAAATATCCAGCCCTGAAAAGCAAACCTTGCATTAGGAGTAATTATCCCAGCAAATCAGGGAGAAGAATTAAGAGGTGATCTGACTGCCAACTCAATGCTGGGTTTTTAATTTGCAAAGAAGGATAAGTCAAGGTATAACAAGCTCTCCTGGACGAGGACTACATGCATTGCAGGTCCATATGAGAAGTCCTCTGACATGGCTGATTGCTGTGTCTTATACCTGGCATCCTACAGATAATTTGTGATCAAAGAGGAATCCTCACATGACAGAGGGATGAAAGCATGTGCAAAGGGATTGAAACATAAGTTCTTTAATGCATCTGAAGCATTCAAACAAGTACTGTAAGAGAAAGGCTCTTGAGAAAGTGAATAATGTCTTCAGAGCAAGTCTCGAACAGCACTCGATATAAATGTCCTGGGGCTGAAAAATGAATAATGGGGAAAAAGGAAAAAAAAATAGGACTTTAACACAAATTCATTAAGCAAAGGGAGAAAACAAATCATACAAATACCAAAAGGGCTGCTGAACTAATGCTATAGTCTTCATACTGAAATATACTAACTTTAATTAGAAGTTCTACAATTCTATTTGAATTTATTTTGTTCTTAAAATAGTTTTTAATGTGTAGTATTCTAAAGAGATAAATACACACATATAAGTGTGCTTACAATGGTGGCTACAGTTTAATAAATAAATGTGCACATGAACATTTCCGAACACATCCTGCATGGTCTAGCCTCAGGAGGTGCAGAGGGTAGTTCTCCAGCTAGCTGACATTTCATCAGGCAGCACTGGTGTATAATGGAAGAAAACATCTCAAAGCAAACTCCATGGCTGATGATGCCACCATGAAACCCAGCCAAGAAAGAAAAAGCAGGCCAAAATCTGCACCCTTCCACAGTTCTCAACACCTAGAAAGTTTTCCCTTTTTTCTCTACAGCCATCATCATTCCCCCTTGAGAGTCCCCCATTTCTAAAGAAAGGAAGCCTCCTTTCATTCTCATTGGAATGGATGTGACCACCATGAAAGGAACAGTTTGTCCAAGACCATCACTGCACCAAGTGCTGTGCCCACCACTCAAACTCAATGAAGGTGAGTCTGTGCTTTTATGGTAGCTGCACCCTGGCCGGGTCTGGAAAATGCTGATTGGTGTGACTTCTTGTGAAGCTGCATGTGCATGGATCTCCTCTCCTTGTATCTTCTGCAATCTCAGCAAAATTCAGCAGAAATTTCTCAGTAAAATTGTTTTTTCTTTATGTTTTCTTGCTGTTAAGCACTTTTATCTCCTCAGCAACAGTAGTCTTCAATTATCCTCTGAGTGTCAGGAACACAGATGAGTCAACCTTTAGGATGCAAACCAGGATGCTGGGGATCACTCTTATTTCCTCTTAGACTCATGTTCTACCTCACATCTGTTTCCACACACAGCCACTACCCCACGTTTGCCAGTGTAATGTCTGGAATCAAGCCTATCCTTTAAACCACATCAATTTTTTCCTGTTTATCTCCCAGGTATATTTTGGGATCAGGCCTAGAATTTACTGGTCTACCTACCTATGACTTAATTTTCACACAAAGAAAAGGTGGGAGGCAGGGCAAAAGGCAGCTTTAGGGTGGCAAAGTGTTTTCTAAGAAGCTCCTCTAATTTGAATTAGTGGAAGCCCAGAATCACAGCCCAAAGTGCAAAGAACATCATACCAAGGTTTGCAGTCAAACTAAGAGTTTAAAGGCTCTAAATTTTTCTGAGAGCTCCAGAAAACTACAGAGGAAACTGAAGAACACATCACCTGCAGATGGATGATCACTGACAGCAGGCATCTGCCCCAATTCACCCTCCTTCTCTCAAGAGCCAGATTTCCTCCTATTCCCAATGCCTTCCTACAGTTTTTCAGAAGCCTGTGGAGCCAGCTTTTGCCTGATGAAGCACAAAGTTGCTTTTAAGTATTATGTCATTGTTTTCGTGATCAGCAAGTGTGCAACTGCTCAACATCTCTTGGAAACTTATAATGCACATTTCTAATAAATCTCTAAAATGATGTGAAGCATTATGTCCTTTAACATTTACCTTTAAAAATGCTTCCAGAGAGCAAACTGATTCAAAATTTTAGTAGCTGAAGTCTTGAAGAGGAAATTATTAATTTATAGACTTACACTAATCTCAGAACCCTCTTATCAGTTTTTATGATTTTTTAAAAATATTAATACAAAGGTAGGTCTGTGGAACATCAACTGGAGAGCAGCAGAGCCTTTCCACACTCAATAAAACCTCTGATGGATGCAGTGTAACTGAAATAATACACCAAGAGCCCTTCCTCAAAATTCCTCCACGTGGATTCCTACCAAAACCAGAAAGACTAATTTAACTTTACCCAACACACAATGAATGTGGGTTGACCAATCTGTAATGGGTGTGTTTTGTGAATGAATTTGTTGTTATAATTAGATCCAGTTCTTAAGACACAAAACTGCTCTAAGTATTTTTACCAGTGGGTTTTATTTTTCTTTCAAAGCCAAGCCTAGGAAAAAAAAAAGTCTGACAAGTGTTGAGACAAATTTACTAACTTCAATTCCTCAGTAGTATTTATATGACTAGAATTTCACTGCACAAGGCAATGCTTGAAAGAACAGCAAACACAGGAAGGGAGCACAGGAAAGGGAAATAATGGATTTTTTGGTGGAGACATTACATCATTTGCTTTGCAATATATCTGTATTTCACAGCCACAAGAATATCAGCCAGCTCTAAGATAAGGAACATGTTTATTTAGAGAATAAATCTAGTTCAGATTTCATCATAATGTCAATATTTGCCATATTACTACTACAGTTCCTGTCAGTTAACACTCAGTAGTTCATAGTATATTGTATGCAAAGGGAGAAGATCTGAATGAGCTGTGCATATAACTTGAGAACTGTCAGGTTAGCAACATGGGTCACTAGACTTTTGGATGGCTCATTCCTTGCTGGGTGTAACGAGACAAGAACAGACCTTCACCTGGCAGAAAACAGCTGACTCACAGATTTTTGGTTTATTTTCCCAAGATTTTAGTACCGAACCTGACAACTAAGACAAATTATCAGGCTCCTGTCAAAAACTGCAGACAGTCCAGCCAGGCCATTGCAGCAGAGACTTCTCCTGCCCTGTGGTATGATGCAAATCAGTGGGAAGCCAGGGTCTAGTAATCAGGTGTTGGGGTTGGGGTCTGGCTGCAGCTGCTTGGGGAGTAACTGCTGAAGGAAGAAGGGCAGTAGCCAGTGAAGATGCTACACACACATATTGCAGACACTGCAGATGGAAAGTGTTTTGGTCAGCACTGAAATCTTGAATCCATTGTATAGATCATGGGTTTTTACTTCATTAAATGCGGGCAGGAGATGGAGATAACCCTAAGAAATATAAATTTCTCTAAGCCCAAGGAACAATATGCTGATTGTTACTCTGCTAAGCCCAAATGAAGAATGACCTCTTGGTGGGCTGCTTGCTTTACATTTTCTGTGTATTTATTGCAATGCACCAAGACTCATCTCCAAAGGAAGCACATATTTCTGCAGAACACCCAGTTACAAAGACATCAAGTGATCAGCAGTATCTGGTCCCCCACACCCTGCTCACATGCACTGTGTTGGTCTGCCCTGTTGTTTCTGCTGCCCCTAATATACACATAAAATACTCACAGAGCTCGTAACTCATTATTCAGCAGTAGCTCTCCCCATAACCCTTGACAAGGTGGATTAAGGGTGCCTTCTGACTCTGCATTTACCATTGCCTGGGAATGACTTTGTGAGTGATGATTGATCTGCCCCAAGGGAGTGGCCTCCCCTTTGTGAGCCCTCAGTTTGCATCTTCATTGTGCCCCACACTGGAAGTTGCCATCTGTGCCTCTTCCACTGACACAGATCTCTGCAATGTCCCTCATGCTAGGAGAGGGGACCTCACTAATAGCTACGGTGATCAAAGTTATTGCCTCCCACATTAGTGACTCTGTCCTTCAGATCTTGGTGTTTTATTGGTGTTTCAGGAATTAGAAGCTATGAGGCTGACTAGCTGATTCAGACTACCCTTTCCTTATCTTCTGTGTCAGATAAGTCATGTGTGGCCCAGCGTGGCAATCCCCATGCTGTGCAGCAAGTTCAGGACATGCAGAGTAAGTCCCCAGACCACCATCCTCAGCAATGCACAAAACAAACAGAACTGTCATAATTCACAGGAGAACAAAGGCTGAAAATTTTCTGCCTCAATTGAACACTACATCGCAAAGTTCCATGGCTCACCAAGTAGAAAATAATCCAGACAATTTTGTTTATTGTTATATTGGTTAATTTTACTCAGTTCCAAATTGTCTTTCTTTTCAGTAAGGTTCCTAGTAATGCAAATGTCGTTCAGCTTTATTCAGATAAATCATGTCAAGTGCATATGTTTAGCAGAGAAGTGCTGCTTTCTGCCAAAAAATTAATTTTGAATTTGTATAATGCTCTTGTGAACAAACAATGGTTTTATTACCTTTGTAGAATGCATCTCCCCTCTACAGAAAATATGGTTACTGACAGCACAAGAGATGATATGGAATAAAAGCAAATATAGCATTCAAAACAATAATGGGTATTTCTAGATATTAGCATTCATACCAAGCTTAAAATCAGTACTATTTGGATCACAGATGACTATTGAATGCTATGCCAAAGTAGCTATAAAACAACGATAACAACAATTCAAAAATAGTTAACAGTGTGAATTGAAAGATTTAATATGTTTTCTTCTTTTAATGTACAGCCCATTCCCAGAATTTCACTGGACCATGTGGACAGACCAACTGTCACAGCTGTCTATCAAGGTTGAATTAGATGAAGACAAACAATACAGGCTTTGTGGTTCAACTGAAGCAGCAGTCTCAAAAGTTTCCATTTCTCATCTGCGGGCACTGTGGGAGCATTGTCTTCCCCCCTCTGAAAAGAGAATGGAACAATTATGTTACTGAAATTCCTCCACAGTGGGTCTGAAAGACTGTTTATATCCAGCCAGGAAGACAGGGAAAACTAAAAGCTGGGATTTCATGACAGCAGGTGGGAGCAGTTTCAGGGTATATACTTCAGTGGCATAATGGTACTGATTCTTTTCCTTTAGGGTAAAGCCAGTGCTGCAAGATTTACTAGCAATGGAGGAAATGGCAGTAAAAATACAAAGTTAAATGCAGTGGTAAAATTATTAATTTGAAACAAAGTTTTAGAACTGGCTTTCTGAATCAGTCTGGTAATTGATTATAACCTGGTGCCCATGGAAGTAAACTAAAAAGAAAAATATACTGGACACAGAGAACTTTTCATCGTTTACTATTTTAGGGGCCTTACTAAGTGAAGTGCTGAATACCAGCTCTCATGGGAGTCAGGTGGGCTCAAAGGATAGAAAGTGATCACTCAATTTCTCCTAACAGCAGTAATATATTTATTAGCAGCATAACCAATACTTGATTTCATGCAAACACATATTCATCTGCTTTGGCATAACCTTAAGAATCCAGGTGCTCAGGTTGCCCGAGTGCTCTCAGTTCAGAAGCAGTGGGTATGAGAGTGTCTGACTGCTTCATTCTGTTGTAATAACAATCTCCTTTTTTTGCCCTGAGGTTATTATAGTGCTAACAATAGCTCAGTGTGTACACACAAACAATCTGAAAGTGCTCATGTGCAAATGGTCACCTGGGGCTACAACTGCTTGCACGAAGAGTCAACTCATTCCAGGGAATTCCTGCTCTGGTCCTGACAGGGGAAGGGAGCGCAGAGGTTGTCAGTAACCAGCAGTGCTGCCAAGAAGTCAGTGCCTACCACAAGACCATGTGTGTTGTGATTTCCACATACCCCCGGTTATCACTCAGTATCCCCCCAAAGCCACGCTGTCTGGCAGCAGCACCGTTTGATGGTCCCCTTGAAGAGCTTTCCACCAGCTGCCTCCTAAGGAAGCCTGTAAGCAGTGTAAGGGTTTTACACTCCACCTAGCAGCACAGAGGATTCCCAGCTCTTCCTGGGGCTTGGTATAGAGGTGTAACATAAAAAAAGCCCAAAACGACAACCAAGAAATAATAAGTTCTTCTCCATCTCTGCAAAAAAAATCTTGGCATGTTTTTCAATGGACTACTGGTACAAGGGTGCAGGGACCAACCAATCTGAACTGAATAGAAAGTTTCCATTTTTGTGGCCAGAGGTACTGGATCAGTGAATAGAACTGAACAATCCAAGTGAGAAAATTCAAAAGAACCCAAAACCTTTGTGTTTTTAAGGTTCCATTTAGGTAAACTAATGCTGTAACACAGTGACGCTTCCTCAATCTCAATTAGTGCTTAAACTAATTAAGAAAATTGTTTTACACACTGCAGTGAATAGTACCTATCTTCTTTCTTGGATAATCCCTAGTGTGATGTAAGGGTGATTGAGTATCTAATTACTCTTTAATTGAATGCACATTTTGTACATTTTAAGCTAGTTTAAGCTTAATGCTTTTAGTCCAAAAGTCAGTGAAATTAAGTTGAACTGGGATTTGGTACCTATTGTATTAATGAATTACTTTTTGAAGGAAGCCTAATTATTAACCAGTGTGAAGATTTCAGCTGTGTTTGTTGTGGAAATACTTAATGTACTGTCTGACAAAAGACTGATTGTATATGTTGGTAGTGTTATTATCCATGTTTGTCCTTGTTTATTCTTGTTTAACAATAACTATGATACTTTCTGGTGAAATCCTCTACAGATCAAATAATTATTCCCAAAGAAAACCTTAGAGGATCAGTGCCATAAAGAGTAAATACCTTCAAAATCTGAGAGTTCTTCACAATACCCATGGTTAAAAAAAAAATATTAACAAGGTTAATCAAAGCTCAGAATTCAACCTCAGAATGTAAAAGAATCATTATTTTTTTCAAGAAGATTTCTACCCAATTCTTCATACACAAAATTTTATGCACCTATATCCTTCACAGGGAAAATTTTCTTGTACAAAACTGGGACAAATGGAACACTATAAATTTTATCTCAGAATCAAGAAGTATGAGCAAAGATAAGGAGCAAAGCTAGTGTATTTTTAAGAACCAAAGGTCCCAATGTTCCTATAGCAATAGAGAGAAAATATTTAAAAGAGAAGATATGAGAAAACTTCAGTGAAAAGGATTATTTTTCAAATTCTCCCAAAATTTTTGAGAAAGTGCAAATAAAGAGACTATGGAGAAATTACATAGGATGTCCACAATAATCTATCTTTCCATCTGATAGGGAGGAAGTAAGATGTCCCACTGCAGCAGCTTTAGTTCAAGATCAACGCACAAGACCAAAACCTTTATTCTGCTGCTTAAAAGTAGCCAATCCCTTTCCTGGAGAGCTTTTCCACTTCTTTTGTCTTACCATACTCCTTACCCCCATTGTCTCACACAATGCCCTATCTTTTTCTTTATAGAAGGATCTTGCCTTCTCCTCCTTAACACTACGATAAATCAAAAAGTTTAAGAGTTTTTTAAAAATCAAAATACATAGGTGGCAAAACCAGTATAATACTGACAAAACATTACTTTTATCCTACACCTTCCTAAAAACAGCACCTGAAAGTACAGCCAGGCAAGGATTCAGTGTGTCTCAGAAAAGAGAATTGAGTACCTTATCAAACCTTATCATTCTTGAAACACTGCATTCTTTCCATGAAAAAGTTACAATTTATTGAATCAACTTCAAGTTCTGTGGGCATTTAGCTACATCTAGCTAACTAAAATACACCTTTGTTTGTCTTGAGCTACAGGGATGCATAAATGTTCTTAAAGCAAATTTCGTTGGGTAGAACTGCTCTGTCATAAACTCTGGTCTTATCCATAAAACATTGCTAACAACAGTTAGTGCTGACATTCTGTTTCATGAGTGGCAAGTATCAGTTGCAAAAACATTTTCAGTAATCCAAATAACTTGCAAGTTTTCATTTGCTATTTATTTACAAAACATGTCTGTTTGCTTAGCAAGAATTTGCATTTTTTTCATTGCATTGTCTTTATCCATACAAAATAATCAGAATTTAAAATTTCCAATAAGAGTAAGGATCTAGGCTGACCTGGACTCACAGTTTCAATGGTGTAATAATATTCTGCTTAAATCTGTGTGATTTCATCCAGGTAAAACAGAGTGCACTTCCAGTGCCTAGCTTGTATAATATTGGTGAAGGAGGAAAGCATATTGCAGGCTTTCTTCTCTGTATTGTACAGACATATGCACCTGTGTGTCCTTCTAGTATCTTTGAGAATTGAGAGCCTATTACATTATATTTTATATGCATCACTCTCTTTTTTTAAAAACGGGTGTAGCTTTATCAGTGATGATTTAAGCTTCCCACTGTTTTGACTCACCACTAATTTGCAGCATTTTCCCCATAAGTGAAAATACCATGGCAGAGTTTCAGTGTGTGTTCAGACTCTAACTTGTGTGTTGTGATTGCTAATAAACATGTTGTGAGGGTGTTTTGTATGACAGGCACTCTGGGTTCCTGAATTACCAGCTCCCAAGAAGTAGCCTACAAACCATACGTGGTTATGGTAAACTGCTGGGAATTATAGTCTCAAAACTCTTTTTATGGAAACCTGATGATAACAGTGAATTATGAATCAGAAAGAGAGTATTATGCTGGTAGAAACTCATAGGTCACAAAATTTAAGAGCACTTGTCAGCATGAAGTATCTTATTTGAAGCATAAGTAGGGATCTGATTCCTAGACTACTTTGTGATGTTTTTAGCTTTGAAAAGGAAGCACAGTAATCTTTCCTCCTTGCTTCTTTACATGCTAAGGTATTTTGAATATTTTCCATTCTTCTATAATTTATATGTATATTTCTAACAAGAGCTCAGTAAGGAATTGAACAAGGACAATTCCAATATGATACTAACTCTGAAAACTCAGAATGGTTTTATTTCTCATTTAGGGCTTGATCACCTGCTATACTGATGCTCTGGCCTGGACACATAAATACCTAGCACAGCAAGGACCAGTCTAAGAGTCTTGGCTGCCTCTGTCTACCAAGTCCCTACATTCTGGTCCCCATGTCAGAGCTATGAACAAAAGAGTTTTTCTAGTCACTTATTTGAATCATCAGCAGTGGGGAAAAAAATTAATGCTTATATTATAGGGTTCACTTGCAATCTCAGTGCACAGCCTATGCCCTGCTACTACAATGAAGTAGTGGAAAACAGTCTCAAAGGCACCCTTTTTCAGCCATTCCTGGAGCTTTTGGTTGTCTGAAGTCTCCAAAAATTTTGTTTCCAGTAGGCCTCTGATTATGGTGTGTGGCTCACATGGCAAATGTGTTTGGCCCTCTGTCCTACAGTCATGCACTCAAGTGTCATGCACATTCTCAATAACTCTGAAGTGACAGCAGAGGGCTGGGCACTGGACATTAGATATTAAATACAGAAGAACAAGAGTCAGTTTTGGTGATAACATGAAGTTCAGTTTCTTTAAAAGACTGAAACTTAACAATTAAACCAATCACCTTTTAAGCACAAACTCTAAATTCATGGAGAAAAACAATGACCAATAAAAAAAATCACTCATTTAGAAGAAGTATAAATACTTATATTTCAACAAATCTAGGAACTTGGTGTTTGCATTTCTAAAGAACTAGTGTTGATAATCTTTGTGTTAGGTTGATTCAGGTTTTTTCAAACAGGAAAATGATAAGAACAGCTGCAGTAGCTTAATGATGCATGGCTGCTGACAGCTCATTCCAGCTCTGGACCTACACAACAGGAAAGGATAAAATCCCCAAGTATTAGAACTTCTGCAGAGCAACTTGTTTGTGAACTTCATGAATTGCAAATGCTACTAGTAAACTGAGAGTAAAGACACGTGGATTGCTAATGTTAATGTCCATTAAAATATAAATTTCACTGAGATCTGTTTAAACATAAATATCCAGTCCATAGCATTGCATCACCCTTCCCATTTCTCAAAGGCATGATGCAGCTCCATAGCTCACTCTGGATTTGAAAGTTCTTTCATATTCTACAATCTATTATCATACAATTCACAATTCCATAAAGAGGAGAGTACACCACCACTTGTTCAGTACTCATTCATTCCCACTGGCAACACCAGATCCCCTAATTATTATCCTGGGGAAAGGTCAACATAATTTTGTAGCCACAAGAGCTGCTCAGCAGCTTCAAAAGCAAGGAATTTGCACTTTCCATTTACAAAATGCACCAGATAGTTACCACATCACCCTCCCTCATTGCTGTGAAACTAATGCTGGCCCAGCTTCTCCTTGTCTGCTCAGACCTCTCAGTATCACACACAGTGTCTCTGTAGCATCTCTGCAGCATCAGAAATGCAGCCTCTGTTCCTCCCACTCTGAATTACACCTTCCTGTTCCTCAGGCCTAGCAAAACCTTGCTATTTTAATGATGTCATTTAATTGTTTTCTCTAATCTTGAATTTGAATGAAATGAAACCAGGAAAATAGTAATTATATTAAGCATGTTTTTAATCTGAATTAATTTCTGCTATCATAATTTACAGGACATTGGATAAACTTGCAGCTACTTGCAGTCTGAGCCTACCACAGATGTATGTGTACGTATGAGAAGGTATATGCACTTGTGTATATAAAAATTGATGCTTTCTCAGGAATTTCTGAATCATTCACAAATGAAAAAATGTTCAGGAGAACTTAAGTAATGTATGCATGTAGATGGAGTAGGTATAAGACATCACACTTGGAGGATAATTGTTTATGAATACAAAATAAATTGTGTCTGAGATGGGGAGTTTTGAGACAACACATTGGAGATCAAATTCTTTATTTTATTAATTATTCTCAGATGAAAGAAAATTAAAGTTTATCACTTTAAAAAGAAAATATTCTTTCAGAAAATTGTTTTTTAGAACAAGTTCTTACAGTCTTCTCCTAAAATAGTCTTGGGGATTTCAATGACGTCTATAACAGGCACCTATTTGACCTCCTCTTAGTAAACAGGAGCAATGTCATTTACCTACTCTATGCATGGAATCATGTGTATACACCCTGGTGTATAAAGGGAAGGCACATTGGCATGCCATACTGAGTTTGCAACCATTACAAATTCAAGTTGATATTCAAGTGTTTGAAATCAGAAGTCTTGATCATTCACAGAAAAAGCTGTTCCGCTGATGTAAAAGAGGGGAAAGGCATGTCTATCAAATCAGCAACACGTAAAGTAACAAGAATTAAAGAGGGGGTGATAAGTCCATTGGAAACCAAAAACAATGCTGTCTTCAGTGAAGAATGCAGTAAGTAACTTTCTAATGGATAAGTACTTCTCCAGTACTTATCCATTAGAAAAGGTGGCAAGCCCCAGAATTCCAGCAAACCTTCTGGAACAGTCACAATTCACATCTTGAGAAATAGTGTGTCAAGACTACAACTGTCAAATAAATACCCTTTAATGAAATTGAAGAGGTAAGATTTTTGTTGTTTGATTTCTAAGAGCGGTAGCATCTGTTTTCCTCACTGTTAGGCTTTGCTGTATAACAATAGTAACTATAAATCTTATACCAAGATCACCTGAAATTATCAAGAAATAGCTCTATGCCCTCAGCAAACGTTCTGAGTCAAGCAGGAAGTAAAAAAGAAACTAGTGTTAACACTGAGGAAGCCACAATGTTATCTCTTCTCTTTTCCTTCAGAAAAGGACTTGGGAATCCTGGCAAATATCATGTTCAAGCTAAGCCAGTAATGTACCCTAGGCAATAATGAAGTTCTGCAGCTTTCTAGGCTGCAGCAGGAAAAGCACTGCCAGCAGGAGGAGGGAAATGCGTCTACTCAGCACTGACAGCACGTCTGGAGCACTGGGTCCAGTCCTGGTTTCCCCAGTTCAGGAGAAACACAGACATACTGGAGAGAGCAACAGGCTACAAGCATGGTAAAGGATTGGAGCACCTGCCATTAAAGGATGGCTGAGAGAGCTGAAACTGTCCAGCATCCAGAAAAGATGTTTCAACAGGGATTTTATCAATGTGTATGAACACTTTATGAGAACAAGTAGAGAGGATCACACCAGACTGCATCTTCAGCTGCATACAGTGAAAGGAGAAGAGTCAGCGGGTACAAACTGAAATAAAGGAAATTTCATTTAAAACTAAGAAAAACCTTTTTCCTTGCAGGAGTGCACAGGTACAATTTGCCTAGAGAGGTTAAGGAGTCTTCATCCTTATGACATTCAAAACCTATCTGGACACGGCTCTGAGCAACCCACTGTAGTTAACACTGCATTGAGCAGAGGATCAAACTAATAGATCTCCAGAGACACCTTTCAATTATAACTACTCTGTTATTCTATTGTTCTTCATTCTCTAAATCTGAACTCGATTTTTTAACCCTCCATGTCTGAAAGCAAATCTGTACTGAGCTTTTCCTCCAAACTCCTTAACACCTGACTGGTTCTTTCACTATTAGATATGATTTAAAAATGTTAGAAATTTTCTAAATGGCCGTTTCAAAAGAAATATATTTGAAAACTTTAGCAATTGCAGGAGAAGATGGATGAAGAGGTCATTTAATGGGATGTAACTTGGATGCCTGTCAAAAACCCTACCAAAACAGAATCCAAAAACTCATTAACCCCAAGCTATAGCTGAGAGAGATGCATTTTCAGCAGAAAAGAAGCAGAGCCAGGAGAGGCCAACTAGATAGCAGCAAACTTATTCTAAAACCCACTGGGTTAAAGAGAGCAGAGAAGTTACAAAGTTCTATCTGTTTTGTCATCCTGAAGGCCCCCTTTAGAACCTGGCCAAACTTTGTCTTAGAACTGGAGAGGAATATTTTGAGATCTGGGCTTTTCCATGATTGATTTTAAAAAAAAAATTAGTTGTTTCCCTGGTATTACACATCATGTTATTCCATGTTTGTGTCAACTCTGCCTCTTACTCAACAAATTAGAACAAATTGCATCAAAGATCAACATATGCCATTTAATCATAAGCCACAAAAGGTTCAGTTTTGTCAAGGTTTAAATCAAGGCTGAGGAGCAGATGTTCTGAAGCTTTGGGACCATGGTGTGCATAGAGCTTGCACTCTGATTCAGTCAAAATTAATTAGACCTTTCAAAGAATCTCTTTCTACTCCTGTGGATGCACTTACAGAAACATTTGTCTCCTTCTTTCCCCAGCAGAGTAAGAAGGTCATGGCAAACTAGCATTCCTCAAGGCTCTTCAAGTGGCTGTGCCACACTGGCTTGGAATAAAAAAAATATTGAAAACTTTACTGACAGGAGTTCCAGCAGCCTTGGCAGAGGGGTATAGTGTAAGAAAAGAAGTCAACCAGTGTGTTTGTAATTGTAATATTAAAGACATATCAGAGCTTTAAAATAAAAGGTAATCTGCTCTTTGAAAAGAAAGGAAAAAAGCTCCTCTTGAATCACTAGGAAGATGCTGCCCTGAAAACTATTACTTCCCATCTACTACTGAGTCTTCATAGCAAAATTCAGTTGATGCCAGCAGTCCCAGCTTAAAGAACTTCCCTCGTTCCTATGAAGGAAGGAATATTTCTGAGATTTCTGTGGTCTGTGTTGAGGAGCTACTGTTCCTCAACACCTTCCTCTTGGAGAGGTGTGAAGAAATCACTACAAGGTAAGTAGGACTGTTTCCTTCCCTTTTTACCCCTTTGCATAGAAGAAAAGTGAACAAAGCCATGTGGTTTCTTTATACACTTCATTTTTCAGCTCCCTAAATTCAATAGCAAAGATATATAATGAAACTTTGATTAGTACAGTGCTACTTGGACTGATGCACACAAAACTCAAAAGGCCTGACCAAATGCATTTCTGATAAATAATTCAATCAGGTGTAGAGAAACAAGTGCCATTTCTTCTGTGAGCTACACTGTGCCAGGAGTCACAGTTCTTCCTCAGTGCTTGAGTGTCCATAATTAGTATGTCCCTACAGTGAGGACTATTACTTTGCATTAAAAATTCCATCATTTGAGAATTAAAACTGCAGATTATTTTGTGAAGCAAAGCCAAGATAAATCTTATTACATAGAAAAAATCTTTATAAGTATTGAGAAATGTAATAAAATTTCAAACATGAAAGCAAAAGGGAAATTTTTACATTTCAATTCCATCATTGTAAAGGAAACTCTTTCATGCTTAAAATTCAAACTCAGTGTGTCAAGTAATTTTACTGTTACAGACTTGAATTACCTGCACTGGCCTGAGGGCATTATTCACTCTCTGAGAAAAATTGTACTTTAATACTGCTACGATTTTCCCAAGTCATTTTTATGCAGAAGCTGGGATGAATTTGAAACATCCATTTCAAGATTAAAGTGACAATATTTGGTTACTGCAGAGAACCATGTAATTGAGAATTCATCTTAGGGATATGCCCAAACTTAAATATGGGAATGAGAAAATAATATTAAAAAAGGGATCAATGTTTTGGGTTTTTCATTCAATTTCTGGGATGCAGATATTAAATAGTGTTATAAAATACAAATAAATTCTTACTTCAACAATGTTTAGATGCATACATTATATCAAATTCTTATGCTATATGGAAAGACCTTGAAATTGTTGGTCATTGTCCTAGCCAATTTAATAATTTCTATCATTTGCAGGAGGGAGGATAATCTTCTCACTTCGTTTTAATGGATCTATTTTTTGGAAGCACTGAATTATCAATCTTTTTTATGGGTTATCTACTGCCTGATCATTTGTTACTTCACATGAAACTGGGGACTGGATCCAGAGCATGATCTGAATGGGCTTAACTCCACAACAAAGCCTGACATGAACTAGAGAGAGCAAGAATTTAAAGTACAAATAAATATCCTTACCCAAAACAGTTTCTCAAAACCCTTAAAGCAACAGGCTTTTCAGATTAAACTCTAGATAAATCTCTTATTTTGTAGTTTTGAAGAAATGTGAAGACAGAGAATTGAAAGCTTTTATATTATGTATTTCAACAGTAAATAGGGTCCTGCATTAAAGCAGGATCACTTCATTTCAAAATCAACCACAAAGTTGTTGCCTTGACTCCTTATTTTCAAGGAAATAGCTTGTCTCAGTATAATAGAACTGTTTCAGTTACAATAAACCTTTAAGATCATCATATGCAACTATTAACCCAGCATTGCCAGGTCCACCACTATACCATATCCCTAAAGTCACCTCTAACATCTTAAATCACTTCAGAAATGGTGACTCAACCATTTCCCTGGACTTGAACTCTCTTTGAATCTCATTGCCAGGTTTTTCGTTATAGCAAAACATCCATTAACAATGTATAACGAGGATTAGGAGTTGAACTTTGAGGGGCTTTATTTTATATATAAAATAGATAGAGGCTGGGGGAACATAACATGAGGAGTTTTAATAACTGAAGCAAGGCTAATGCAGGTTCACATGTGTATTTCTCTTATGTCATCTTCAAATTCTTGCTCTGGGAGCCAATGAAGGTAGAAAAGAAGCAACAACTACTTTGATGAATGAAATATGAAAGAATACCCATGACAGAATTTAATTTGTTGCCTTTTGTACTTTCACTGGGGTTGCTCAAAATTCTGTCTTGTTGTCTTGTTGGGAAAGAACGGCATCGTAAAAAAAAAAAAAAAAAAAAACAAACTCATTTTAGAATTAAAGGCCTCCTTCCAGAACTACTACCCTGCTTTTTTAACAGTGTGAAAACAACCACCAATGGCTGGTCTTCCAGAAATACGGAAATAAATCAACCAGTAAAACTCAGCAACTGGGGACACATACCACGTAACCAAGGCATACTGTGCTCTTCACTGCAGCAGGAGAAATTTAAAGCTACAAGAAACAACTGTGATGTAAGTGGGCATCGTGATTCACTGCCTGGATAGTGGTAAATGGCTTTCTTGTTTTCCATTGCCTTGTTTGCATGCATGGCTGCTTTTGCTTTACCTATTAAACTGTCTTTGCCTCAACCCACAAATACTCTCATTTTTACCCTTCTGATTCTCTCCCCCATCCCACCACATGAAAGTGACTGAGCAGCTCATGGGGCTTGGTTGCCAGCTGGAGTTAAATCACGACATAACCAAACTATTATACACAAGATGAAATAGAAATTACAGTGTCAGAATTTGCAATTTTGACAATGTATCATAATATTAGCTAAAATTAAGTGCATTTCCTACTTTAGCTAAATTATTTCAAAATTTTGATTTTTCCACTAAATTTTTGCTTACCTGACTGAAGAAGATTCATCATTGTTCTTCCTCCTCTGCTACTGAAATGCAGCCCTGATGACTCTATCACTAAGTGGCTGAGTTGGTCTGAAGTTATCTCCTAGGATTCCATCAGAGCCCTCTAAAAGTTCAGCACCTTTAGCATGAGTCCTCAGTCTTCGAAATTCCTCTATCTGAAAGACAGAAAAACAGAAATGAAGAAGCTGAGACATATTCTTCACCATGGGACTAATGATCACAACCAGCCCTGTCCAGCCAATTATTCAGCTTTGAAAATTGGAGTGTTCAGGTACCATATAGTAAGGTCAATATACATTAACAACATTTTAAAATAGTCATCAGCACTGTCAAAATATTTGAGATATAGAGAAAAACAAGAGCTCTTAAGTACATGGTTTGGCAAAATTATCCTCTGCCTTTTCAAAGCTTCTTTTAAGATCTACAACCAACAATCTTGGCTGTTGCAGATTACATCCAATGAATCAGCCCTACTGTTTTGTGTTTAGAGTAGCAATTTGGGTCTTCTTAAAAGAAGCGCATTTCAGGAATAACTTGCTTGACTATAAATTGTTTTGATATTCTCCTAGTGATTTATTTACTTCCTGAAATTGTTGTTATCTTCTAAACCAGAAGAGTACTGGACAGATTCTTAGATTTAGAGGATGTCTGTTGACATTTTATATGAAAAAATACTGGTTTTGTGATCAAAACAAAACACTGCTTCAGTATTCAGTATTCTGTATTTCTGTATATCTGAATTTTCAGTATTCTACTGGTGTAGATAGTCAGAAAGTCAAATACAGTGAAAAATAAATACAAAATATTTCAATTGAGCCAAAACAAATATGTTTCTTGCTTATGCACTCTTTTTAGATTTTTCTAAATCTGATATGGTGTGCAGAAGAATATAAGCAGCTTCCATCTCCATCCCTGGTACTAGCATCAAGTGCTTCATGACAAGACACTCTCCATTACTATTCACCTGTGCCGTTTTTAGGAGTCTGAGATGTTAAATAGTTACAACTACTAGAAAAAATATTTTTCTTTGACATATTCACAAGCTGTCTTTGCTGGATACAGCAAATGTACTTGATGGCTGACTCCCCTGCATACTACAAAGCCTCAGCCTTTGTACTTGTACTGGCCATGTTACGCTTCACTATGCAGTTCATCTCTAACTTGAAACTGAAGATACACAGAAAGTAAAATGGAGCCTGGAGTACACAATCATTTTATCATCTAAGAAGTTTTAATTTCTCTGTGAAAAACACCCTAGGAAATATTACAGGGAGAATGTAAGCATGATTCCAGAATTAAATTAAATGAGGTACTAAACAGCAGGTAATGGCATTTTTATTCTTATCCTGTCTACAGAGAATACTTTCTTACTGCAACCTGGAACACAACTGCCCTCGGTGTTTTCCACTCTACAGCAGTACTGATACAGACTTATTTACTTGATTTAGAGGCTAGCTCTTCTCTACTTAATTTTCCTCAAAAAGTAGTGGGCTTGGAAATCAACACTCAGCTTGTGGTAGCTGAGATATAAGGCAACAGCTTAGACTGCAAAAATGAAAAAAGCTCCTTGAAGGTGCTTTTAGAGGCAGAATCCTGTTATGGAAGATTTTTGTTCTTGTTGTTTACTTAAAGGAAACTGAAAACAAACCCACTACCAGCTTGGAATTGAAAAAATCTTCAGAACTCAAGGGCTGGTAAATGACTGAAGGAGCTTTGTAAAATCATACTTTTTCACCATCTGAATCAACTCTGGAAAGTCTGAGATAATTGCAGTTTAGAAAGGAGCACTTTACAAAAATGTGGCTTTTGTTTGATCTTGTGAGAATGAGATACTTCAAACAAAGACAGATGAAGGAGAGGGAAGAGCAGGCTCTCTGCAAAGCTGGCATTTGTGAGCTGTCTCCTACTGAAACTACAAATGCTCCGTCTCAGTTCCCACAATGAAATCTTTCTCCAGGAGGTAACTCCTCACAAAGCAGCTTCCAGTTTCTTCAGTCAGGAGAGTAGAACTGACCTGATCTCTGTGCCTGCTCTTTAGTCTTTACAGAAGTCAAGAATTGCAGCTCTGCTCCAAGGGGGAATTTCTTCTGCAATCAACACCCTCCTTGTTTAGTTGTTCCTTCCATGGACTGCTGTGACAGAGACCCTCTACTACATGGTGATTTGCTCTACCCATGAGAAGTACTTCTGTCAGAAAAGGACATCAGCTGTGCCAACACAACTTTCCCCATTAAAATTCCATGTGGCAAGGTAATATGTTGTCTCAGGTTGAAAGGTAGCTGATGTGTGTTCTATTCCCATCTGTTAGAGGTGGGGCAGTGATCTTCTGTTAATTGGGCAGTTTTTCTTTATCTCTTCCACAACCAATCCTCCCTCCAGGAAATACCTTCTGTTATTGGGCCATTGAGTGTCACTGCATGGCTGATAAAAATTACAGCATCCCATTGTGAGGTGCACTGCCCAGAGGGAAGAGCCAAGCATTCCTAACTGGATATCATCTGATATTTGGAACATCACGGTCAGCCTTTCCCCACTGGATTCCCAGAGGAGCAGCTTTCTTCTCCACTGGATTCACAGAGGAAGACCAGGCCCATCCACACCACCACCAGACTTCCGAGGAAAACTACACTCTTCTACAGACTGCTTCAACATAACCACATCTGTTACTCCAGATGTGAGGACTGCAGCCACCATTCAATCGGACTGCCACCGACACCCTGACCAACAGAGTGTCAGGTTATGTTCTGACTCTGTCAATAGTTTATTTTTTTTTTCTCTTGTACTGTTGTGTTAGTATTTTTTTTATATTTTACTGGTAAAGAACTGTTATTCCTATTCCCATATCTTTGTCTGAGAGCCCCTTAATTTCAAAGTTGTAATTTGGAGGGAGGGAGTTTATATTTTCCATTTCAGGGGAAGCTCCTGCCTTCCTTAGCACACACCTGTCTTTTCAAACCAAGATATATGTGTGCCCTGCTGATCCTGTTTCACTGCTCACCATCTCCTCCCAGCCCCTCATAAGTCAATGCTGTGGAGTACACCCTGCAGGACTGCCAGTGAAACAGATGTTTTAGAGGCATATGGCTAAGTACCCTTGGATAGTCACATACTTTTACCAGGAATGGCTACTTTAAAAATTCTTCTCCCATCCAGAAGACATTAAGGATGACCCAAGCCTGTTCACACTGAAATTTGGGATTAAGATCTAACCAGTGTAGAAGGCAAATCCACAACTGTGAACAGTTGCATTTCTACTGAGTAAAACCATTCATGTTCACTTTGTGTAGAATTTTTTTTACCACTCATTGTATTCAGATCCTGAGCATTCTTCTGTTTCACTTACACATTTGCTGAAGAATAGAGCACACAATACTAGAATTTGCATGTTTTCTATAAGCATTTCTTTGATATGAAGTGTAGAAGCATTATTCTTCTGTTTGAAATTTTTACATGTATCCATGACATCTTCCAAGAGCATGGATCTACTTTGCAGCACCCAAAATACCATGAAGCTCTGAGTGCTTTATTTTAGTTTACATAAATTTTGCACATTTCCCACTACAGCTCCATATGGTAGTTACTCTGTCTGTCCTTTGGTAGTTTTTAATTCTGAATGAGGTAGACAAAAGGACTAGAGACCATGCCGCTCAATAAAAGACCAGTTATCTCTGACAATGAATACAGCAAAACAACAGCTCCTTCTGCATCATTGTTTAAAATCCCTATTCTGAGTGGCTTAGACAATGCACTTGGTCTTCAGTGAACCACAAAGCATTTATTCACAAATGTCCCTTTTTTTTTTTTTTTCTTTTTTTTTTTTTTTAGTATAGTGGACAGAAGCATGACTAAGTCTTTTTCAATTATTTCCTGGTTTTTACTGGCCTAATAGGAGTTTTCTCCTACTGCATTTCAGCAGGTACATGCATGTGCCATGTATCTTACAAAAAGAATCAACACAGTTCTTTGGGCTGTGCATTTCAACATAAATCAAGTGAGGATGACAAAAAAAAATCACAATAGGAGGACAGGAATATGCACAGAATAACCCATGAAGGACTTTTTCATGGAAGTGAAGTCTCATAACAAAGAAAATTACTTCCAATGAGGAAACAGCATTCCTCAGGACTCCAGGAAAGCACATCCTGATGCTGCAGTCCTCAATTCCTCTTTTGCTGTTTGTATAATCAGCACACTCAGATCTCCTTTCACTTAACTTTGACTTAGATCAGTAACATATCTATTCATCATCTGGACTTTACTATCTGAAAATGTCTCCCGGTAAAAAAAAGATTCTCTATTTTGTAATGGTCAGCCCATTGTGCCTATGTCAAAATGGTTACTTCATTGTTTCAAAATAAGAAAATGTGAAAATATTTTATGAGTGTGACCATGAAACAGAAGGCAATTTTATTCATTTTTTGCCCTTATGACCGGCAGTTTGTTAAGCTGATCCATATTGCTGTGTTAATTGCAGAAAATTAGCATATCGACTCCAATATATGAACTAGTTTGATCAGAGGAAAGAAACAAAACCTATTCCATATTATATTATGTAATTCTTTATTTACTTGTTACTGACACTCAGAACTTGATTATTTCATGGCCTGAAAAATGAAAATGGCCTTGAATTTTTCTCTCACTGGCTATAACCACAGATGCTACTAGTATTATATAAAGCACTTGACATTTCATTAGTATCCCAGAGAAGAAATTTCTACAAGGTAGTGACAAATGTAAAAATAATGTACTTAAACCTATTAGAAATGCATTTGCACTGAAATCTATGATTTAATACTACAAGCTGGCTTAATAAAATGAAATACCTCTACCAGCCTTCCACGGAAGATTCAAAATGGTATATCCTATACTACATCCTCTTATTTTCCACAGACAAAAGCCCTTGCATTTCTAATCTCTCCTTAATCTCTCCTGGGCAACTTGCTGTAGATGAACCTGCTTTAGCAGGGCATTTGGAATGGATGCTCTCCAGAGGTCCCTTCCAACCCCAATCATTCTGTGTTTCTGTGATTAAATGAAATCTCTCATAGGCACTCATGCTCACATGCACAAAAGAGGCCAGATAGTTCATTGCAGCCAAAATGGTAATTACAATTTAAAATCTTGAAATTTTAGCTAGAACCAACAAAATCATAATTTGCGCATCATGGAGACCTCACAATACCTTTTAATTTACAAATCCCAGAATCATCACCTACCCCATATTTATTTTTCATTGACATATTTATTTATCATTGACATCTGAAAGCAATATCTGATGAAACATAATTTTTTTTATGTCCCTTTTTTACCCCTTGGCAAAAGCCTTTCAAGTTCTTAATAATTATCTTGCCTGCACAACCTTAACTTTAATGCTGCAATCATAAATATCACAGAGGAATGTTTTTCTAATTGATGCTTATCTATGACAAGTATAGTGGATCATCCTGGTGTGAGTCTGCTCCAATCCATCAGTGGACTCCTGTGCCACCTCTCACCTGTGTACAGTGCCAGTGGGAGGGAAAAGCTCCTCCATGGCTTGCATGCCCTCCATCACTGCAACGTTTTTGGATCGGGTTTGCACCTACCAAAGAAATGCAGGAACACAAAGCAGCTACCCCTCACCTAACAAAGGCCATGGCTGTGAATCTCAGTCTTTGCCCCAGGCACTACGGGTCACTCTTTTCCCCAGGCACAATATTCTTTTCAGGAGTCTTATCCCCTTCACACAAGATTCCAATATCCTGCTTGCTTGTGGTAAATTAGCACACAGTAATACTAACTAAAGTTGCATTTCTCTTCTTAATTCCTCTTTTGTTAACCCTCTTGCTGTCTCCTGCTACACGTGGATGGATTAAACTGGGCTCTCCTCTGTGCACTGACTGGATTAAAAAGGAATAGACACTACAAAATCTGCAATTAGCAACATCATACTATGTCTCAGCTGTAATAGCTGGACTTTATACATCTTATTAATTAATATTATTTATCAATATTATTTATTATTTATCAATATCCCATCTGGACAATTAGCTGACAAGTTACAGAATGCACTCTGTCTTTAAAAGTTATTCTGAATCAAATAATGCTTACAGAATGCTGTTTACTCAGTAGTAAGTAATGCATTTACTCAATAGTAAGCAGCCACAAGTCTTAGTTTTTCATAAACAAATAACAGACTCATGATGGGATGCATTTAATTTGCAGCTATCAGACAAATAACTTATTGGGAGCTATCCTATGATTAGACCTAGAATTCAGTTTACATAAAACAAGAAATGCTGCCAATTTTAAATTGTTAAAAATGTTAAAATATTGTGTTAGAATATTGTGTTAAAATTTTAAATTATTAAAGCTGAAATAATTTAATTTATCACCTTTTATACTTTTTATACATGCTTCAGAGCAGGCAATGAAAATGAATGCATTGAGCTTCAGGGATTCTAGGTGGGTTCACTTAAATTAAATGCACATTCCTCCAGCTGGGATTCACAGACTGTGGGAGAATATTCATCAGGAGGTTTCATTGCTTTTAGTGGGATTATTTGTAGAAAGATTTGAAAAATTGTACATTGAAAGGCTCAGAAATGTTAGATTTAATTTAAGAAAAAAAAAACCCAAACATTTTAAGCTACATACATGTGAAATCAAATTTAAATAGGTAGATTCCATTTGGCATTTATTATAAAACTGAATTTTAAAAGAGCCAGATAAATTAAATATAGTTCAGTGCAATCTAGCCAATCTGTACTACATTAATGTTTCTCATTCTGCAGGACACAGTGCCTCCCTGTGCTTTTTTTTTTCCTTTAACGTTGAAAAGCAGTGATATTGAAAGCTTACAATTACAAAGAATTGAATTTATTTTGCCCATTGAGTTCCTTTTTTTCTTTTTTGTTGACTTAAATATAAGAATTATTTTAAATGCAGATGATAAATGATAACAAGAATTTTCATCTCTGACCTTTGCGTTGCTTTCAGTGACTCAAAAGGTTTGACCTTTACTTGAAAAGCCACGTACTGATCTAATGGGATCTTTAAGGAGAACAGACATAACGTTCTGATATATACATTTGCACGCTATAACCTTTAGCTATAACCATATTCCAAGGTCAATTTGAGCACAGCTGTTACCTGCACTTGGGACACAGTCAAAGGATAGCGAAATAATATCCAGGTGACACCTTCACTGCAGGGTGGAATGGTTAGAGAGCCCTCATACACCCAGTAGTCACGCAGAAGAGGATCTGAAATCAAAAGAAACGTGGAATTTTAATGACTATTAGGAAGATAATGGTGTCTTTCAGTGACAGCTTATGACAGCTGTGGGCTCACTCACATGATGAAGTTAGTAAGCAGAAGCTAAGGTGTGAATTTATAACCTGCCAAGCACTGCCCACTGCTTCCTCATACGAATGTATATGAGCTTGTGGTCATTATATTACAAGAAGTTCCCCTGAAGATGAGCATTTTAGATGTGAATATGCCACTCTGTAGATGTGAAAAATAACAAGTGCACAGCTCTTGAAATTAACACAGCAAATAAGCAATGTTATGGGAATAAAGTAATTCCTGCTAATGTCAAAAGCTAAAAAGAGCTGTATTTTGAAGGCAGAGGGTCTGTGGTGATTGAATTTTAACTGATCTCCACATTTAGGATATGTCTTAAGAATTAATTTTATTTCATGCTTTAGAAAAAAATATCAATGAAAATTCAGCTGAAGAAGAACTTTTCACTTTGCAATTCTGGTGACATATTTTTTGAGATGCACTGGTGCTTCCTACCTTTGGAAAAGTGAGTTGAATTTCAGAGGGGAAAAAACATCAAGGTTTACCTTACAATTACATAATTCCTTAAGTTTATATATTTGTTAATAGTTTTATAAATAACTGTTAGGATAAACAGTTGTCGCTGAAAAATTTGTGCAAAATTTTGTGCATGCAGAGTTTTAACTCTACATAAAACACATTTGATTTTCATTATTTTAATTTTAATTTCTCATAGATTCCAATCACATTACACTCCATAAGTGAGACAGCACAGGGCTTTCTTTTGCTGCTGTAGGCCATAGAGCCTAAAAAGTACTAAAAAAAGGAGAGAAAACTGCCTGTCTTTTCTTGAGAAAAGAGGTTTCTCAAGAAACAAACCTAGAGAGAAACTAGGGAGAAAAAGGGTGGTTAATCATGGCATGGAGCACCAGGGGAAAGGTTGTGTCTTGCTTGACAAGGGCAGAATGGGATACTGGAAACAGATAAACCTGCTTGGTGGAACTAACACATTACTGTCATTTCACTACTAGCTCAGAGGAATACCAGTAGAATTAAATCTTACTAACAAAGCTTGTGACTGTCAGCAAATGGATTTTCTTTTGTTGGTGCAATTTTCTTTCTCAGCTAGGAAATGATGTAGCAAATCCATTGACAGCAAGTTGCATTATCAAACACTCAAAAGTTAAGAACTGCAAGAATTAATTCAGCCCATCCTGTGCATGCATCATGATACAGTGCTGTCACATGGTCATGTGTGTCTTTTCTGGAGAACCTTTCATCGTTTACTTGCAAAGACAGATTATTTTGTTTTGAAAAGTACATAATATTATTTAGAATTCTCAGTACAATATGAGGAATTTGGAATTCTTTTTCCTATGCTATTGAAATCTTGCTTGTTAGAATATTTTCTCATTTTTCATATTTCTAATACACTCATTTCTCCAGTGCCTGAGAGCTTAAATAATTAATTTATCCTCCCATACCCCAGAGTGGTGAGGAAGGATAGATTATCCCCCTCAATTTACAGCTGGGGAACTGAGGCAGAGAAGATGAGGTCAAATGCATCTATTCATTTGAGATGTTCAATATGACATGCTTAGAACCTGATTTCTCAGAGTATTTAACTTTCTATAGGACATAATACAGTCAGAGCACTGCTCCCATTGACTTCTCTTGGAGGTGTAAGCACTCAGCACTTCTGCAAATCAGACCCCATGATCTCAAGTCGGGCACCTGGAAAATGAGGAACACATAGTTAGAGATGACCTGTGAGCATTTTTGTTTATGTGACTTGATCAGCATCAAACAGGAACTGTGAGGCAGGGATGCTGTGAAAAATAGCTTATGGTCATGCAATCAGGTGATGTTTCATAGTGGTTATGCATGAGAGGCACAGGCTGCCTTAATTCCTGCAATTCCTCGTTGCTGAGACTTGACTTTGCAACCTAAACAATATTCTTTTCATATAATTAATATAGCTTAATGTAGACCTGGGCTGCTTTGAAAAATTCAAGATCTTGACACTATGACAGAGTTTAGCTCAAATGGATTCCTTGCAGAAACATTTTTCTTTAGAAATGTTTTTTTTAACATCACATTTCTTACTGTTACTCTCTTTTAGCTACGTAAGTTTGAATTTTCCTCCCTTTGTCCCTTCTCCTTTTTTGCTATACAACTGCCATTGCACAATGGCATTGTCTTTTGATTCTGCCAAAAATATTACCTTCTTAATTGAGTAGCCTTACACTCCCTATTTTATGCCCAAGTAGAGAAAGGAATACACACAGTTGTCTCTCTGGATGGGTGGGTAAATCCTCAACAAAGCTGGCCATGTTGTTTTCAGCAGTGCACACACTACAGAAATACATCCCACTCACATGACAAAGGTGCAGATTTACACTAAATTCCAATGGGAATTCACGACTACCCCTGTCAGGATGTGCATTACCACCCTATGGGATCACTCAGGCTTGCAGTTTAGGCTAGGCTTTAGGATTGTCTCAGCCCCTGCAATTGGCTACTAATCCACACACAAAAAGTAAAAAAGTGCAAAAGTAAGCAAAGGCACCTACCTGGCAATAAAGAGTTGGGATTAAAACAGGGTATTGTTTTGGACTTTCCCTGAAAAAATGAATACAAGTCAGTCTCATCTCTAGCTTCTAATTAAAACGCTGATGAATGCCAAGGTAAAACACATTCTGTGTTCTTTTACCATTAAGACTTGAATTCCTGTGGAAAGCAACCTCACTAAGAGCACCCATTTAATCATCACTGCATTTCTCCTTGCAGCTACACAAACATGTATTTTTATCCTATTTTTTATTTCATTTTCAAGCTTATCCCAGCAATTTGTTAACTTTCTACCTTTAGCACCTGGACTTCTTTAAGCTCCCAGCCTTGAAATTCTCTATATGAAATTCAGGGGTTTCATACAAAAAAAAAGTTAAAAAAACCAAGGGCCAAAGTGAGCTTTACTTAACTGATGTGGATAACACTTAATAAAATAATGCTGGTCCTACATATTTAATACAATAAAATGTTATGTGTGCCAAAGTGTGTTTGATGCCTTTGAAAGAGACAATTATAACACAGTCCCCATAATGGTGAGGCCTCTCATGACCTTCCTCTGCTCGGATGTTGTCTCAGTAATGAAATTAGAGTTCCATACACTATTGTTTCCTCTGATACTTTCATAAATAAAGAGTTTATAATATTAAACATCATGCCTGAAGTTTACCGTATAGCATTTGACTAAAAGATTTCAATTCCTTTCTTATTTTTCTGCACTTCAGCATGGTAATCTCTTCAGACCAATAAAAATATGTGTCATCAATACATCTCAAATTCCTTTTAAAATCAAAGGAATGTATGATTATTTCTATGTTACAGATCATGAAGCAAAGAGTTGAAAGTAACTTGCCCAAGGTCATTTAAGATAGTGTCAACATTTTGGAGAGCACTCAAATCTCGTCAGTCCTGCAAGGATTACTACCTGTCCTTCAGAATCTCCAGATATAATCCACTTGACAAGTTGGCATTGTGTTTTTGCTGATTTCCCTGCAAGTTAATAGGGTTGCTCACTTCATCTGCTCTTTTCTTCTACAAACTAAAACCAGTTAAGTTTGGAGACATGGCTGTTGGTGCTCACTAAGCATGTTGCAGTGCTGGCACTCACACTCATTCCATGAAAATCACTGAAAAGGTAGGACTTGCAAGCAGTTACTGGTATAGATCAAACTTTCTGGCCACCAGAAAAAAAAAAAAAAACATATTAGCTGAATAATATTATCAGAATAAAATGCTAAGGTTTTCATGCTGGCCACCAAATGATGGTTTTTGTACATGGTTTTACCAGAGACACATCTGAAATCTTTCTCTTGACTCCCTACAAACCCTTTGCTTATTGTCTCTGTGGTCATTAAAGGAAGCATTGCTTCAGACAATGCCTTACCTTGTACTGGATGTCCTGAAGAATTTCAGTTACAGCCTTTAGGCCCACATGCTCTTTTCCTATCTGAAATACAGCAAGCAAAGGTGAATTTCAGTATCTTGGTATTTCAGAAACTGTGAGGCAAAACACAGGTCAACCAGAACAGTCAGTACTATAGCTGTTTTTAGTTTAGCTACACAACCTTGTGTTAATCAAATACACTGATACATGACAGCTCCAAAAATTAAATCATTATAAAACCACCAGCCAAAAGTAAACAGGGCTTAAATAACTTTTAAGCAGAGACAACTCACAGAACAAGAGAAAGAGTCAAAATTAAGTCTGGTAGGTTTTTATTAACCCTGTTGTGCAGCACCTGTTCTATGTGGAGTCAAGATCATGCAGTATTGTGGAATATAGATGCCAAGGATACAGTTTGTCCTTACTGGTTTTTGCCAGAAAAGTACACAGAAAGGAACAGAGTGAACAAGCAGAACAGAAAATTTTTGAATTTGTTCCCATAGCGTTGCAAATCTGGCCCAAGGTATCTCTGAAGCTCAGGGGAGTTTTTTCGTGCCTGCAGAGCACAGAACAGCAGATTACCTCTCCCACAGCATCTCTGGGATGGTGCCAGTGAAAGCCAGGCTCCAGCAGGCTGCAGCACTGCCTCTACTGAACGCCTGTGAGGCACGGGAGATGGGGCTCTAGAGAAACACTGAGACGAGAGATTCTAATTTTATATGGACGTTGCTCACTCTGCACACTAAACTCAGCTGCTTCTGACTCAAATCACCCATTCCAGGATCCTAGCTTTACCGACAGAACAAAATCAGAAGAGGCAGAATGGCTTTCCACTTGCTTTCTTTGCCAACGTGTACAAATACAAGGTGAGGAAACAAACCAGCATGAGTGAGAATGGGAGAGCTAGACCCGGAAAAGTTTGTTTGCTTTTTGTTTCTCTTGGAATAGAATGACACAGTAGCCATTGGAAGGAAACAACTGAATGTCAACAAAAGGTACTTTGTTACTTCTAGGAATTTCAAACGTTTCAAAGTACATAAAAGACATTGAAGTCACTTCAAAGATGCAGCTTCTAAATTAATAATCCCCAAGGGCTGTCACTTAAATCAGTGAAAATATTTTCATTGACCTTAAAATAATGTATTTTGAGAACCATGGTACAAAATTATTTTTCCATGCCTTTACCAAGAAAAAAATAGTCACCAAATTTCCCCTCATTTTTCTTTAATAAACAGCTTAAATATTATTTTTCCTTGTCAGTAGTAATTATGCATCTCTTGGCTAATGAGGGAGCCTTTTTGGGATGCTTATGAACCCTGATGTGGGTGACAGACCAGAAATGGAAAATGTATCATTGAAGTTTCAAATTTATTTAAGAACTTATATATAACTTTCTAACTGACTCAAAGGTTACCTCTGCTGGAATAAGAAGGTGACTTACATAAGCAATTATCACACAGCCCTCTAGGACACAAAGCTGAAGACTTTCTAACTTCCATTTTTAGCAGTTCTATCTGAGTGTTGAGGCAGCAACCAACGTACCTTTAAATTCAGAGGTAAAGCTCAAAGGCACTCATAAACTCGTTATGAAATACGACAAATTAATAATACCACTGTGCAAGAAAATTCATTTGATCTAAGGATGAACTTTAAACCTCTTCCTCCAAACCCATTTAAATAAAACAGTTTGCCATTTCTCATGAGGAAGATGAGAATCTGGTGTTTGAGGACTAAAACTGAAAATCTTTATAGGGTGCAGACCTTGAAAAACCTTCAACAGCAATTAGATTATAGTGCTAACTTCCTAGAATTCATTCTACTTTGTCCCCAGGAAGCTTTAAGCCTCCTCATTGCAGGCTTTTCTGAGGGTCTCTGGCAATTGTTGTTAACACTCAGTCTCTGAAGAAGTGATACGACTCCACCTCACATTTGTCCTGTGTGAAGAAACACACTTGTCCCTGTGCTCAGGAAAGCACAATTCTAATACCAGTTTTCAGCAGTGCCAATGGCTTTGTAGGCCTTTTCTTTAATCTTTCCTCCTCTCCTCTGTCTATATCCTCAACCCCTGAACAGCAGACCCAGCCAGGAATTAAGAGAAATACATCACAGAGATAGTGAAGCACTTGTCCCTCCTGACAGCCCTCATTCTGCTCTCAGAGGAATGAAGATTGGATGTTTGCTTATAGCCAGAGTCCCAGAAAGGTGCCTGACTATGTATTATCCCTTCTTTAACTAACATACTTCCAATATCCTGTTTAAACAAGAATTGATTGCTTAGCGCACATATAGAAGACATGACTGAAAAATATCTTGCAAACAGAATACCGGCAGTCATACATTGCTTTCTTTCATGAAATCATTAAAAATTAAATAACATTGAAAGGACCTCATTATCCTCAGACAAATGACAGTGCATCATAACAAGTGTAACACAGGAGACTTACCTGCACAAACAAAGCAATAATAGCTATGCCGTGCTTCTTCCCTACTGCCTCATCAATGCTGCTGTACAGTGTGGAGTTCCAGTGCATGAGATGAAGCTAAAACAAAGCAGTGCAAACATAACAATAGAGAAACATGTAATTAAAAACACCAGCAATTAACATCAATTAACAAAGCCTCAGCATGTTTTGTGTGCACATGCAGGGATAAGTGGATTTACTATTGATAATACATATTGTAAACATCAGGAACACCAAGGAAAAAAAACCAGATGTTGCAGATAAAGTGGTGTACAGCCAGTTACAAAAATCTACATCAAAGGTGTGAATGACTATAGTAATGATGATTTAACAACTCTCTCAATCTGAATACTAAAATAATATCAGCTAATGAAATCCACCAACACTGTCCCTCAGCTCTTTCCCAAGGTAGGAGAATTATTATGGACATAGGCTGTCCAAACACACATTAGACTGACTGACTGTACTATCACAATGCCACTTGTCTCACAAGCTACCTCCCAAGACAAATCATTCAAATGTCAGTAGTAAGAGTAGAAGTGATTTCAGAAAAGGTTAAACACAGAGTAAGTTGAACAGAGAAAAGTGGCTTGAGGATTTCACCCTTAGGGGTGAGGGTGAAATAAAGATATGGTAAAGAGCAAAGGAGCCAATTCAGGAATACCTGAGAGGCAGTAGACACTGGATAGTAAACACAAAATCTGTTGTGGTGAAGTGTCACAGCATAATGTGGGAAGTAGTGCTTGAGAAAAGAGCTGGAGGGCAGACTAGGAGGAAGTTGGAAAGGGAATAAAGAATGGAGGGGAGGGAGATGATGGGGAAGAGAAAAGTGCTGGAAAACAGTGACATAAGGGGAAGGAAGGAAGGAAGGAAGGAAGGAAGGAAGGAAGGATTTTGAAAATAAGTTTTTCCAGAAGTAAATGTAAATCTCTGTGCCTAGGTCTGATAACACTGTAGAGCTTCGACATTGTAAGCACAGCTGCTTTGAAGTTTATCTGCCAACTCTTAGACAATTTCCATTGTAAAGTCACATTCAATGTTTTGTTCAGTCAGGTGTCTAAGAAGTTTAAATGTCATTTTTATAGCTAACTTTGTTTCCACCTTCAGCAAAATTAGGTTTTAAAACAGTGTATCTTCCTATTTTGTTTTTTATTTCTGTGCAGAAACAGCCACTGTGAAATGCTTATTGTCCCTTACACAACAGGAGTTCAGTCAGGCATGTCAGCATTTCGGAGTAACAGTTCTTCAAGCAATCACTCTCCACTTATTTCTTTCCAATATGAATTTTAGGCACTCGTCTTGATGACTGTTATTCCAAAAGTAAATACAAACTTTTAAATGAACATATTGTAAATTGAATTAAATTCCAGATTATCACGCAAATAATTTTATTCGTTTTGATCAAAGGCATCTGCTGTGGCAAAAAAAAAAAAAATTCTTAGCAAACACAATAAATCATTTTTACATGAGAACACTAATATAAATAACCTATTTGCCCACAGCTACACGACTTGTAGACATACAAGCGCTCCCTGTTAGAACTAAGCCCGTGGATTTCCTTGGTTGTGTGCATTTTATCACGAATGAAAAGCTTTGTTACGCATTTGGTTTGCCTTTGGATTTTAAAGCCAGAGGACCAAATAATGAGATCTCGGTCTCCGAGGTCTTCTCTCCAGAAGAGCCTGGCGTTCGCAGCAGCTCCCCACTAGAGGGAGATCACGGAGTCCCACAGCCCGAACCAAAATCCTGATGTTAAGAGGGAAATGTGAAAGAGAAGTTGGTTGTGGTGACTGCAGTGGGGATGGCAGTGTCCTCAGAGCTACGAGGATTCTCTTGGCTGGACATGTCAAAGCCAGCTTGTCCCTTGGTACCTGGAACTACAGCACTGAGGACATTCCCCAGGGGTCCAGGGACCATGGCTTTGCCTGTGTCAACAGACAGGTTTTGGCTGAAGCTGCTCTGGCATTCAGCAGGTTACATTCCCTTGGAGGTGAAGCCTAATCTGACATCTGTCTGCGTTCTGACAACAGCACATTTTCTCTAAACAGATCTGAAAGGAAAATGCTGAACCCCAGAAAGAGGAAAATGAACAAGTACTTCAAATTGTTCAAGCAATGACTCCAGTTTATCCAGAAAGAGATTGTCCTATCTTAAGCAGCAGATTCATCAGGGCACAGATTTCCCTATGATAAGGCTGCATTACCTAGAAAAGTGACACCAAAACCTCTGTGTAATTGCTATAAAATGTTAAGAGCTCTAGAATTAGTCTAGTGCAGCAGTACATATATATGTAAAAGTAATGTTGAAACCCACAGACTAGGTTCAGGTTTAGTAATCAACATCACTAAAGGAACTGAAAAATAGGCAATCAGCACTTTCTGGTCTAAAGGTCTCTGTAACTTTGAGGGTCTGCTAAAGGACATTTAAATTCCACATCAGAGTCCTCAGAACAAGATCCATCATTTTGTACTGGGTTGCTAACACCCAAAGTAGAATGAACTTCTGATACGTGTTTAAAATGCTGGTGTTAAAGATGGCCATAATTACAGTGGATTAGTGACATATTTTTCACACAGCAGGTTGCAAGCTTGCTGTCATAAACAGTAAAGAAAACAGGTTAGAGAGCACTCCTAGCCCCATGACAGTAGATGGCTGGGGAGTACAACAAAAAGTGGGCTCATGTTGGGCTCATGTCTTCTTTCTACATAGCACCCCTGATTGGTACTGCTAACAACAGCACACTGGATGCACTGCAGTGTATTTGTTACGTTCCTATGTCCTGACTCAAGGTAATATTCACAATTAGCTCTTCACAGAAAATGTTCTATCATTAGTGATTTACAAACTGAAATTAGAAAGGCAACCTAATGGAAAATAATCATTAATACCATGTTATTTCCAAACAGCAGGCCAACATATCATTTAACTCTATAAGACCATGCATGCACACTCAAATAATTAAATGCATTTGGTTATGCACTTAAATAAACGGAAGTCAAATTATTTCTTCTACAAAGCAAAAAAAATGTAGCTCAAAGCAGGGCTGGGTAAGTACATGGAAAAGTCATTCAGAAAGTGGTGCAAGGAAGTAGTAAGTGTTTGTAGTAAAGTGTGGGGGTTTTTTAAATCATGTTTTGTCCTGCATATTTGTTGCTCTCTGGAGCTGCTCTGACTTTTGTGTGTTCTTTTTTATTTGTAATGTAACATCAGATACAAACATCAGAGAACAATTTTCAAAAAAAGATGGCAACAAGTCTACAAACATTACAAAATCTTAACTCTTGAGAGTACAGACCACAAAAAACATGGCCTAGAACTCTTGTTAATATTTATGGGAATCAGATGTGCACAGAGGAAAGACCACAGTGCTTTCACAAATCTTGAAACTGTCACTATGATATAATGCCCATGGACATGAACAACATCATATCCATGCCTCTTTATCTCACAACTAGGAATAATCACAGAGGCTAATAATGTTCTGTATTTTAGTAACCTTTTTACATTTATTTGAGACAGCTGTTTGAAAAATGCTCACTCACAAGGAGTGCCAGCCCTGATATGAACATAATCATGTGGAGCTTTTTAAACAATCAGTTACAGTGCACTGGCAGCTTCCCATTGTGTGGTTTTCATTCAGAGTACAAAGCAGTCACACATGTCAGTGTGGCAGGAAAGGCTCTGCTCACCTTGTCAGGTAATGTTTTGATACTTTGCAGTTATGATGGCTCTATGCAGCCAAAACGAGTCAGCTGTGCTGTTACTGATTATCGGGGACTGGCTTGACATGCCAGACAGTATATTAATACAAGATAATCAGCTATCAGAAAATCCTTAGCACTCAAAAAATCCACTTTTTTCTTGAAAAAAACCATAATTTTGGGCCTGTTAACATTACAGCTGTAAATCAAAGAATTGTAGTAGCGGCTTCTTTAAAATCAGATAAACTGAAAACTCATGAAGGCAAATAATAATAAAGTGCTGATAAAGTTGATTTGCTCTGAAGTGAACAGCTGGAGAGACTCTCCTACACAGTGAAGATTAAGAAATCATTCCAGGTAGCAGAGCAAACCCCCTGGAAAGATTGTTCTGTATGGAACAAATTCTGAGAAACTTCTCAATTTTCATCCAGACCCCACTCAACCAAAAGGCTACTGAACCCAATCCTTATTTAGGAAAAGTTGACAGACATTAGCAGGGGGCCTGACTCAAAACAAGACTCTCTAAACTGAGTAAGGACCTGAGATTCTGGCTTTAAAATCAATAAACATTTATCAAATTAAAACCATACCACTGAAATCCATTCCTTTCTTTACCACAGAAATACCTTCTATGTCAATATGAAAAGGCTCGATGGTAGATTTTACACAAAACTGGAGTCCTGGGATGACAGATTCTGGCAGGAATCAGAGTCAGTGTATATGACCTATCACATTCATCAGTTCTGGAAACCAGTGTCTCAATAAAAAACACAGTTACAAAAATGTACATTTTTCCCCTGTCTGGGGCACTGACTGCTCTGTGGAATTCTGCAGGGTCTAAAGCTCACTGAGAGCAAAAATGATCTTTTAAGCTCTGTTGATGACCTTACTTCATTCCCAGCTCACAGATATAATATATAATGACAGGATAATTTATGTTGGAAGTCACCTCTGAAGTTCAACTCTTTCACAGCAGCACCAACTTCAAAGTTAGCTACTAACTCAAAGTCAGATCAGGTTTTTCAGGTCCTCGTCCAACTAAGTTTTGCGTATCTCCAACGACAGAAGTCTCAAAACCTCTCTAGATAACCCATTCTGTGCTTGACCTCCCCATAATTTATTTCTCCTTCTACCTAATCAGAATGTCTCCTGTTGCAGCCAGTGTCCCTTGCCTCTTGTTCTTTTGCACTCCTGAAGGTTCTCTGAGCACAGCCATGAATTTCCTGTGACCACCAAATCAACATCTCGTGACTGACTCCTGAATGATGCCTCTTTCTCAAACCTCCTCAGTCATCCACTTGTTTGAACGACCATGTTTCACCTAAGCTTACTTTCAACTAAGCTTGCCCAACCCTTAAATTGTCAGGAAAGTTGCTAGTAGCTCTGTCCCTTACTGTGACCTACTGGTATGCATGTGTCACCCAAGTGTCAGACCGAAAACAGCACAGGTGAATTCCTTACAGGAAAATACATCCTGGAATAAATCACAGCTCATCATCTGTGATGAGGTATCTGATTAATGCTACAGGGAGAAGAAGAACTCTGCACCAGCATTTCTGCATTCTTGTATGATCCTAATGTTGCAAATTTGCTATGAACTTGCACAGTCTGGAAAAAAAGCAGCTCATATGTTATAACTCCTTTCTTTATGAATACTTACTGCTAAATGACTGAAATTCTAATTTGCTGCTCAATGTGCTGAGTTTCCACTGGATAAATCAGGCAGTTTGGAATAGAGTACCAGGCTCATGCTCCATAGGAGTCAAAAGGAAATGTGCCAACAGCAAAAATCCTCCTGACTCCCCTAGCACCAGAACCAGGCTCTACAGGGGCCTGATAAAACTATTGGCAGCTCAGGCAGCAAGAGCAACAAGAAACACCTGCCCAACTTGGGTGTAGGTCCTACATCAACTTAATTGGCAACCATAACCCATATTGCAAGAGTTTGTGATGTGGGGGATTATTCTGTTTAACAGGGTCCTGTTTGTGCTCTGTGCACAGTAGAAGACCATAATTTTTAAATAATTCTTCTTTAGATCAATTGGAACATCTGACTGGGACACAATCATCAGTGGGCCTGCTTGAAACTGTGCAGCTGGCACAATCAACCATTGCATTTTTTCCACTCTCTACACTCTTGATTGAGAAGCTAATTATTACAAAAGCTTCTTTCTTCAGTGCATGCTGCATCATGTGTAAATTAATCTTCTAGTAACCTTTGTTCCTTTCTCAGAACTAGGATATACAGCAATTCCTTGCTAGCTGTGCAACCAGCTGTTACAAGCTCCAGGAAAGTCCGCTTAGTCTAATAATATTACAGGATAGAAGGCACCTCTCAACAAATCTCTCAAGGATGAGAGATTTGTCATTGCTCTCATCTCTTCTCAACACTTATTTTAATGCATACAGGCTATACATCAAAATATTAATACAGGAATACTGTATCATGATGTCTTAATCAGAGGGGCACCTAAAACATGTCAGTCTGGAAATTTTGGGCAGACTGGGTTTTGTGATATTTCTGTCTCTGCTGAGAAAGAGTGTAGCTGAAACATTCTTTTGATTCCTTAAACAGGGTCTCAGGGATAAATCTATATCTCTAAGGTAAATTAAAGCAGCTTTAGAATTCCTCTGCTAAAGATTGTAGAGATATCAAAGGTTGTCCTGGACTCACCCAAGTTTGCAAGGGATCAGTACATTCCAGTTTCATCCACAACATGCCATAAAAGTGGAGTAGGGATTAGTAAAAATGGCAAACTCAGCTACCTAACTATGGCCAGCAGGAAGGCTTTTTTCTGGATTGAGAGGGATGAAATGAAGCTCAGGATTTTAGCTAATAATAGTGGAAGGCAACACAGTCTACTTGTACAATAATTATGTGTAATTTCCACAGCACAAATATTGCGTAAACAACATCTCAGGAGGACAAGATGTGGAAAAATTGTGTCTTGTTATTTTACATGTGCACAAGAATTTATGAGTTGATACTTGACTTGGCACTGAATTGTTTCAGGAAGCAATTGACTAAGCTGTTGGCAGTGACCATAACATATAGTAATTAAGTTCCAAATCCTCACAAGAGGACCAAACCAAGGATATGACCAGGGCATACAGCTTTCAGAAAAGTGATTAAAAAACCAGAAAGTTAGTTATTAACAGCCTGAAGGAGAGGTTTAAGAAAACAAAGTTAATGGAATTGATGGACTGTTTGAAAATGTCTTAGGAGAAGCAGGAGTACATGTAGATACTTCATGCCACAAAACAAAGAAACAAATACCCATAAAGTCTTCATGGTTAAACATTATAGTATGGTCAACATAAACCTGCTTCCTTTGAAAATGCAAATAGAAGCAAATTACTAAATCATGAACTCTGGGCAAAATGAAGAGCATGAGAGTAGTTAGGTTATAAAATTAGTGCACTTGGTTTATTCTTCCATATTTGAATTTTTCTAGGCTTCTATAGTGGATAGGTGCCAAAATGCCACTAAATTTCAGTATAATTTAAATGCTCTTTAAAATTCCATACATAAATCATTGTAATGAAAAAATTACATAAAGGGAACTCCTTGCTTATCTTTGAAAGCAGCACTAAGTTCACCACTAAGAGACGTAACTGCAAGCAGTTCCAATGAACAGAGATGACAACACTGTTAGCATTAAAAATCTCCTGATTAATGTAATGTAGGAGAAGAGAAAGCACAGTTTCTGCTCAACTTCTGCTTATGAAAGTGTTAAAGATCGAGCAGATCTAGTCTGCGCATTAAGCGTCAGGCTCCAAGTATGTTCAGAACAAGATGACATTCCCTGAACAAAGAAGTCTGTAATCTAAGATCAGAGAAATTAGGTGCACATAAATCAAGATGGAGCAGAGCTCAAGGTATCCTGGAGATACTGTTCCAACAACTTCACAATCACAGGGTGAGATACTACATGTTTTAGGTCAAAAGCTAAATTCACAGCTAAAACATGCTGAACATATGCTTGACTAGGACACCACTGTAGTCCAGAACCTTTGCTGACTGGTGCTCTCCTCTCCATGAACATCTTTGAAAGAACAGCTGTAAAAAAAAAGTTATTTTTGTTGAATCATAAAAGCAAGGACTGCAAAGACACTTTCAAAACCTATTCTATTTCCAAACAAGTCAGTCTAGTGAAAGCAGAAGTAGTCTAAGCAATTGTGTGGGATACCTTCAGATGTGCCACAAACAAGGTAACGAATGGTGGGACAATTGAATTATTTGCAGCATCTCAGGAAACACTATTGTAGCTTCTTTTGGCAAACTCACTAAAGAAGTATCTACATAACAGAATAATAAAAACATTGTAACATCTAATATTAAACAGGAATCTCTGTTCCCTTTGAAAAGTCTAATCACATGCAGCATCCTCATTTCATTTTACACAAAGAACTATTGGTTCATTTAAAAAATGAAATTAACCGCAGGAAGTACTGATGTACATGGAAAAACTCAAAACACGACAGCTACAAAGAGTAAGCTAAAAAGAAAACCAACGGGCACTATAAAAATCCAATCAGCACTCTTCTTTCTGTTCTGGGAAAACAAGCCAGAAGGTCTAAAAAAGTAGGGGAGAAAAAAAAGATGAATCTTCATGGTTAATGCAACTGCAACATAGATGTTTTTACCTATGTCTTTGTTTACCCACAGAAGCTGCTGACACATAACATTAGCTTGCCTGCTTCTTCGGAAAATCACTGGCAAAAAGGGTGTAGGGGAAACTGAGGATACAAAATTTGTCATCTATATGTATTTTAATTCTCTTCACATTTGAAATCACAAGCACAGCTTATGTGTACTGGCACTCACAAGAGATTAAAAGAAAACAGGAATTAATCAAAATTAACTTATTTTTAAACTGTAATGTAAGTATGCAGGCTAAGAAGAGGACTAAAAAATACATGAATGGACTGAAAATGTCCCTGTCTCTATGATGCCAACTTTCAATATCAACCTAATAGTAAGAAACGAAACAGCCACACAGTTACTGGTGTCAGATTCATAGGTCAGACTCTTCTTTGTGCCAAGTTTCTGCTCAGTGTGCAAAGCAAGGAGCACCACAGAGCAGCTTATTGTTCCCTTCCATGTTTGGCTCCAGCAAACATGCAGGCTGAAGTGCCCTGGGTCTGCCTTTACCTATGCTAACAGAAACAAATATACTCTCAAGCCTTTCTTTTTCTTTCCTTTGAAATATGAAAGCCAGGAAGGAAAAAGCAAAGGTTTTACTGCAAGATTCTCCAGCCTACCTTCAGTCTGAGTTCTTACCAGTCTGAGAGGGTGCATGTGCATGTCTGCATGTGCTTTCATAGGTTCACGGTTAGATAGGGTGAAGCCTGGAAAAAAGACTGGACCTTGATGGATAGTTGATAATATTACAGACTAGCAATATCATCAAGACAGAAAACACAAAGAGCTATAGGTTAAGCATTTAATTCTGGAAGTGTTATTTATATGACATTTAATAAAAGCATGTTCAGTTCCAAAGTGTTGCCTGCAATCTATTGTCTTGGATTTAAAACCAGACTGTTCATGTGTAGGAGGTTTTTAATCACCAATTTAATTCTCTCATGAAGGGAGAATAGAAATCACTCCTTCCCTGTCACTTTGCCATGTTTTGTTAATAACTGATTTTTATCCCACAGTTCTCTGTGTTTCAAAGGTAATGGTCTGTCTTAAGATATGAGAATCTGCAGCTGCATATTATCTTCTTAAGTCATAATCTTGACTGTTATCCAGGGAGCCGTTGTTCTTCCATAATACACTCCTCTAGGAAACTCAGGCAGGTTTTTGTTTTCCTGTAATGTTGGCTAAGCTTCCTTTGAAATAATAAACTCTGTTATGCTTCTCCAACAGTTTTCTCTTGAATTTCAAGTTTTCAGATTGTGTAATAGCATGCTATAATTTTCTCTTCCACAGCTCCATGATCTCCACAAATTTTACTAAACTTTTGCTATTTCCCAGTTCGGTTCATTATGAGGCTTAATGCTGGGACAGCAAAAAGTCAGGAATGACCAGTACCTCATTGAAAACAGTGTGGCCTATGGACTAGGGCATCAGGTAGCCCTGTAGTTAAATTACCGAAACAGGATTTACAACCTAAGTTAGGTACTCCAACACTACATTGTCTGAAACCCTTACTAGAATTCAAGCATCTAGGAATCATGAGTCAGTTCTCCCCCACTTCTACAAATGGCATCATGTGTGACCATGGCCAAACAATTTAATCCCTTTGAACTTGTTTCCTACCAGTTCCTTGACAATAGCAATAGAGAACTCATCTCCCTTGCACTGATGTTTTAAGGATTATATTATTTGTGCTCGCGATGCACTCAGGCACAACAGCAAATACTTCTGGAAGCCTCCTAAGGTTTTCAGACCTTAAGTGATCTACACGTTTCAGCCCTCTTGAGAGCCATGAGTGCACCATTAGAACAAATAACATGAAATTTTGGGCTAGCATCAAAAAGCTATTATTTCTGGTTTTTAGAGTATTTAATTATGCATTGGGGCCAGTGTTGGAACTGGTCCTGACTCAAGCACGCAGCATGGAAAACAGCTAACTAAGGAATCTCCTTTCCACTTCTTCAACAAGTGATAAGTTTTAGATAGCAAAACAGTTAGGCCTAGTGGTTAGGGCAAAGTGCCAAGGAAAACCAAATAGGAAAACCAAGGCAGCAGGAAACTGAAGCAAAATACATGCAGAGTGCCAGCAAGGCTCATGGCAGAAATTAGAAAATTATGTACAACTGAAGCAAATCACAGCAAGGGCACACAGCCAAAAAAAAAGGCAAAAACCTGAGAAGCAATTTTGTTGAGCTCCAAACTAAGTTTAAATCCTCTTCAGAAGTCCCATCTGCTCAGAGTCTACAGAATGTCTTCTCCCACAGCAGATATATAAGTAGCCACTCTGTTTGAGCTCGGTAACAGAGTTTTCTGTAAGGGTTGTCTGATAGCAACCTCTATATCCATGAATCCAAGCACTCTCAGCAAGACAGCTGTGTAAGAAAGTTGCATTAAGGAGAAGGCAAAGCTGTAAATCTGCTCAAGGAATGGAAAAGAATTCCATATTTTTAAAAAGTGTCAGAGGCTGTACTGTTGCTACCACAGATGGTATGCTAAGAGCTCTTCTGTCCAAGGTTACACGCCTGCCTCCACAGGGACACAGTGCCACCAAACAGGCTGCAACTGAGCAGCTTACCTTAGCCCAGCAGGGCTGCAAGAATATATGATGTGGGCAAAACACAAAGACTGCCTGTGGCTTCTGGTAGAACTAAACTGAGACTAATAGACTAACAGACTGAGATTAGATGGAACGGGGAGCCCAGAGAAGGTCTCCTCCCTTCAGTTGCTCCTCATTTTCTTCTCATTCATTTTCCTTCACCCAGCTTTTCTCCTCTTGCAAATTTTTTCCTGTTAGTTTGTCCTATTCTGCTCAGATATTTTTAGTTTGAGCTATTTATTTCTTCAATGAATACTTCTCCATCCTGGTAGAAGTTACAAATCATAGATGATTGTAACCACCACCTCGAAAGTGGTTTAGGTCATATGGGCCACAGAGCTTCTCCACACAAAACTCAAATGATTCTTAAAAAACAGACAAAAAGATAAAGAGGCTTCAGTAAACACTAGTCCTCTTTGACCTGCTGTCTGGCAGCTCATATATCTTCCACAATTCAATAAATATTCTGTAGATTTTGCACAGAAGGGTAGCACATTTGCTACCACTAAAGGTGTGTACCTTTTTCCACAGGGCTTAACTTAATTTTTTTTTAGGTGTTAGACAAGCTAAAAGCACGTTTGAGTAAGTACATCAGCCCATTTTTGCACCTGCTTTCAGGAATTCACACATTAGAAAGCACACAGGTGCATTCCTGAAAAATTAAAACTATATGTGAGTGAGCAAAGCAAGGGCCAATGAAGCCCATATTGGCAAATTACCCAAAACCAAAGTGTACTCCAGAGACTTCATGTGCTACTTAGGTCAAATTAACCCTCAACAACAATAAAACCATAATACTGAAAGAACTTAAAGCACTAGCAATCTCAGGAGTCATAAGCTGATCATGTGTGCTTTTACAATGATGGTAATTTTTTTTTATCTTGTTGCTGGTTTCATGTTTCCCTGTACCTTGGGAGGAGACAAAGACCTCACAGCTTTGTCCCACCACAAAAACTCTAAAGAGAAGTTGCCTCAATTAGGGGATTGCAGAATGTATGATACATAGAAAAATGCAGAAAAATACTTAAAACATCTGCACATTTGGGATTAGGATCCCACATAACACAATTCACTGACAGTCCTGGAATTGGTGCTAAGACCAATTTTGCCCATAGAGTGCTGTGTAAATCTAAGTATTACTGTTACTTTCTTAAATGGTGTCTACACAACATGTAAAAATTGCTTTTGTAGAAATCATTGAGATTTAGAAAACAAAACTGAAAACATCTGTTTAAATATTGGAACGATTTTCCTGTATTTTTCTACAATTCTGTCCTCAAAAATTAGATGCTGTCCAATGAAAATATCTACTTTAAACAATTACTAGTCTTATTCATAACCTGAAAAGGATATTAGCTATTACATGAATGTCATCATTTCCTTATAAGGCACGCTGTGTTTAATCACAGCTAAGAGTGTTCACCTGCAATGATTCCAAAATTTAGAAGATTGTCCAAGACTATTAGTAACAAGTTAATATTCCACCAGAAAACTTGGACAGTGTCTGAGCAGAGTTCCAGACCTCAGCATGATGCTACATAAACTCTTTTGGAATCTGTTCTTTTGCCTCCTGCTAAATTCATAGATCTCCTTCATTCAAAGATCTTATGCTGCCAATATGAGTGGAATTAATTTTTTTTCACAATCAGGCAAGCAATGCAAGCAACTGAGGCAACGGGATTTACTCCTTGGTTTATCCTTTAGAATTTATTACTTGGGTCATAGTCCTAATAAAGAAACTACTGTCATCATGGTTTGAATTCTGCTTGCCATTCACACCTACCCAGTCCTTCTGCAGCTTGTCAGTCTCTGAATAAAGAGGGAGAGATGCGCTGGCAAGCACAGTGTTTCCCAGGCCTTCTATTACAATTAAAAATACTCTGGTTTGTTATTTAGTCCAGATAAGGTAATAAGAAAATTATTAAAAGGGACAGCAAGGTCAAATAGCCTTGGCAAAGAATATCACAAGTTGGCAAAAAATAAATTTCTGTGTTGAAAACATAATAAATTCTGTCCAGAAATGCCAGAAAGGGGATGCACTGTGTGCACATATGTGATTTCAGAGCCAGGCACAGAGAAAACCCCAAGTTGAAGACTGTAAACGCTTTAGTAGGGTAAGTGTAATGTTAACAGCCTCACCTGAAGCCCTAAAGTTTTAACTGTGTTAGATGAGTACTTCAGGCACCATTTCTTGTTAAAAAAGGAAAACGTCATGGTTTAAATCAAATTCAGGGTAGGATATGTGTTTTGCACTGTCACCTTCATTGCAGCAGGTATTTCAGTTACTCTGAAAGAGTCTACAGAATTATTTAGTTTGCATTCTGTTATCCAACAGAAAGGAATAGTTTTTATTCCTGTGCAGAACTGATTTTGGTCCTTGCAGCAACTGTATTTTCTTCTGTTCTAGTCAAAAAATGTAGGGCGGACAATAATAGTTTTTAATCTTCCTGCAAATCTTGGAAACACTTTTTAAATTATTTTCTGCCAACCCACTTCTACTGAGAGCTTTCACATGGTTCACAGCTAATGCAATCCTACATTTTAAAGAGGATGGATTACAGAGAATTATCCTCCTAGTTATATCACAAGTGGTGGAGGGAACCTTTTTATTTTCCCTGACATAGTTTTATTTCAGAGCAAGAGCCTGGAAACAACTGTGCCTTTATGGTCAGTTTGTGCTTTTGGTCACATCACCATTTGATTAACTAAGAGGAAGAGACAACTTTAAGGCCCCCTTATATTTTTCTGTTTCCCTTCTTTTCAAAAGTAGTGAAAACATTTTTTTTTCCCCATAAACCTGCATTGATGTGATGTGATTTACTTTCTCCTGCTGGATTTCATTTCTTTTTTGACAGTAAGTTCATTCAGCCTGGCACTATAATGCTATGTTTATACAGAGATCAGGTACAATGGGAACTCATTTTTAGCTGCTCCCATTTCACTTTATTAACAACAATAAATATCAGCAATTTGCAATTCCTGTCCTCTTCTATCTCCCTGTCGTATATCAGAGGTAAGGGAAAGTTAAATGAAGAAAGTCAGTTCTTTATTTGCTTTTCCTCCTTCTCCAACCCATACCCTTGGCATCAAGGAGAGGAATAAAGACACCAAATAGTTCCTCTCTTTCCTACACCTAAATCAGCTTCAGGTAAACCACATGTGTAAATGTGGATTTCACTACTTTGTGGAAATTTGTATTGTAAGGCAGAGATATTTGGTACCCCGTTCCATTTGCTGGCATGAAACAGTCTCTCAATACTAAGACCATTACTAAGTATTTAGCAAATGTCACGGCCAACACTTCTTTGGCCAAAAAGCAAAGTAGCACTCTTTTATATGAAGTAGAAGTAGCTGGTGAGATGGATTTCTACAGAAAGTTGCACAAATGTTTCCTTCCGATTCCTGCCTAAAGGGCAGCAGTGGTCTTCATGCTCTTTTTTCCATGAAAAAAAGGGAGGAGTATTGGTATGTGCAGCCCCCTGCTTTTCCTTGGTTTAAGAGGTGTTACCATTTTTACTTTTGACAAATATTTTTGCTTTGTCCTGCTTTCCTGACTTATTGCAAACACAGATTTTTCAGTGAAAATGCAAGCACTGGCATATCACTGTCTACATTCTGGTTTCTTCAGTCAAGGAAGGTGGAAAACACATCTTTGCTGAACCTCGTGTAAGAATAAAAAAACCCCAAAGAAACTCAGCCTCCAAGCCACAGGAACAACATTTTTGGACAATATGTATTAGCTCAAGAAGCTGTTCCAGAGGTTACACAAGCTTTGTAATCTACCCAACTTCACCATGAAACTATATATCCTAACCACATGCAAAGGCCCCGGCTGTGTAGTAAGAAGTAATGGATTTTTGCACTAAGAAACATGGGATATTACCCAACTAATACAGGATATTGCCTAACTTCTTTAATAGAAATTATGGTACCAAAGATGAAGATACTAAGGAAGTAATTGAAGATTGGCCTTCCAAATTTTGAAAAATTACACTCTTTTTCAAAATCTTTTACAAAGGTCATTACATGATAATCTCAGGCTGTTTCACAACTATTTTGTCCAGTGTAATAAAATAAAGCTGTATAGTCTTCAGCCCTAAAAAAAACCAGACTGCTGCTCTAGTCAATAATTAGTCTCAGGTAGTCATCTCAGATCTCATCAAACTAAAAGCTGATTTTTGTAGAACTGCTCAGTTCAGGTTTTAAAATAGAGTAGTAGAGTGTGTAATCTAGGCCGACCTGTTTTGTTGTTAATGTACCCACTTAAACCAAGCACATCCGTTTTCATATTACCGCTTATCTCCTTATTTTCCTCTTGCAAAGAGAAGAGAATCCCTATCATTTGCCATGGAAATAATTTCTAGTTCCTTAGGAAGATGACCTACTAGATTTGTTACACTTGAAAAAGACCCAGACTAACGCACGTGTGCAACGTATTCTAGGCATGCACTGATGCACAAGCAGCTGCCAGCTTATTTTGTACAGCAGACTGCTTGGATGTAGCCAAAATAGGCATCAATTGCTGTTTGTGCTCAGTAAGCAACAAACTCAGTTCAGCTGATAAGAGCATGGGACTTATAACACCAAGATTGTGAGATCAATCCCCATATGGGCCATTTACTTAAGAGTTGGATGATCCATGTGGGCCTCTATGAAACCCAGTAGAAATCAAGGTAAATATACATTCAGAATTGGATGATCCATGTGGGCCCCTTCCAAGACCGGATATTCTATGAAACCCAGTAGAAATCAAGGTAAATATACATTCAGAATTTGATGATTTCCAAAAACTGTATAAGCCAATGCCAATGTCAAAAACTAAGAAAACACAATTTCCTGGTCCATTGATCAAAGCCATTGTTAAAATAAAAAAAATTAAAAAAAAAAAAAAAAAAAAGACAAGGCTATGCCTGGAATGCAAACAGCAAATCTGCCATTCTGGAGTCCCGGGTGTGCTACCTAAACATTATAGTGGCCACAAGCACCCATTTTATTATTTATTGCTCAAGTATAATATTTGACTTGGACAATTTGAGAGGGAATTAATATAACAGCTCTCTGTGCATATAGCAGAAGGAAATGCAGTTCATCTGTCAAAAAAACTGCTCTGCACTTTCTTGGAACTTGGGGCAGAAGATGATTAACTGGCCATTTTCTGCCATAAGAATTTATCTGTTCACTAAATGAAACTTTCATACTGTACTTAAAGTATATTATGGATCAGGTTTTTTTCTGCTAGAGAATTTTTGCATCAGTAATTATTTCTTGGAAGTTAGAGTTTAGTTGAAAGCTGCTTAGACGCAGGAAACAGAAAAACACTGGCTTGTTCACCTCCAGGTGATGTTCTTCAACTGTGCCAGAACTCTGTTTGTGCAGCTGCTGTATTGCTTTTAAAGTAGGTGAAGAATGAAGTCCCTTCATGACTTATTAAGTTTGTTGTTTTGTATCCTTGGGTCAAGAATATTTTTCTCTGGACTGATCTGGAGCAGGTAATTCTAGGTTTTCTGCAGATTATCAACAGACTCTTTGCATACCACCAAGACTCTTTGCAAGTGATCTTTGATAAACAAAGAGACAGGAAACCCTGATAGATTCCCAAGTACAGCTCTCAGCATAGTTCACATGCATATTTCTCAATCACCACACACTCGACCAGCCTTGAAGAAAAGCACTAAGCAGACCTATTTTATAATGAATTGGCTACTTCCTGCCTCAAGGGAACACTGCAATATCCTGAAGGTCTTACTGCCCATATAAATCATATTGTATATATTATGCCAGGTAATCAGGATGCAGAAGTCATTGCCTTGTTTTCCCTTTTGTTGATGAGTCTTACCCATTCAAGCAATTCTGCATTTCCAAGACCTTCCTGGAATCAACCTGCAGAGGGGACCTACACATAGATGTGGTACCTAAGGACATGGTTTAGGGAAGGACTTTGGCATCATTAGGTTTATGATTGGACTTGTTGATCATAAAGGCCTTCTCCAACATAAATGATTCTATGATCTAGCTCAATTCAACCTGAAAACTCCAAATTATTAAGTTTATACATGGGAGGTTGTGATAGACCAGTGCAAAATAACAAATAGCAGAGACCAAAATCTGACCCACAACTCTTAAAGAAAGTATTTGAACTACCCTAAGAACTAGATGGATTATGTAAGTCTACAAGATTTTTACACTTATTTCTGCAGTAGTTGCTTTAACATGCTTTAATATTTTTATATTATTTTCTAAAAGACAGTTATGTTCCAATAGGCAGTCATGAACACAACAATTATAAATTTCCTAGCACTGAGCACAGTGAATAAAAGAAAGAGGTTCAGACTCATGAGGGATTATGATAGATAAATAGGGCAAAAATAAAGAACTCCAAAAAATCTTGAGTTTCTTTAAAACAAATAGTGCACAACAAATGAAATAAAAGATGCAAAGCTAAAGAAACCAAACATCAGGATTGGTATATTTTAAAAATAGTCTTGCCGCCCAGGGCCTAAGGAATACTCCAAGCCATTGCTTGACAGCTGTAAGCAATAGGACAGTGGGAAGTGAAGACAAAACGCTGCTGGAGGGCAGGAGGAATAGGACCAAGCATTTTGTGTTGCCTATGACATGAACCCCATGAGGAGCTGAATTTTTTAAGACTGTATTACCACTTTGTTTTTGTTTCAAAATCGTGTACTTCTTTCAGATCTTGGAGAACATACAGAGGACTATCACATAATCTTCAATTTTCAAGTATGTAAAGCTGTTTCCTGAACAAATTGCTCTACACTTACTCCAAACTGACCTACATTGTTATTACTTACCATGGAAATATTTCCAGTGGCTAGTTCTCCCCATATATAGCTATTAGTCAAGGTGACATAGGAAGTGTTGAAATGGCAGATCTTGTTAGAACACTAATAAGAAAGAAGTTAATAATTCTGCAAGTTAACTTTACGACCAATTAATCATACAGTGTGATGAGTGCTGGAGGCATTCTATTCCAGAGGCATATCCTAATTTACCTGCAGTAAAGCACACCCCAGGAAGATAGCTTTGTGGTTGAAATATAAAGCATGCAGAGCTAAAAGGAAGTTGCTTTTGAACTACCAAGAATTCAGGCTATGAAATAAAATCTTTTCCATTTCACGGGTGTTATACAATGCAGAACACTTACCTCCATGGGAAAGGCCTTAAAATTAACTGTGTGTTCAGAACCACGCTGGTTTTCTCTCCCCCAGTGAAATCGAACATCATGTAGCTCAAACTCGTGTCCCCGAGGTAATGGCCCCCCTGTTAACACTGGGGAAGAAGATAAGTGGTAAAGAACTTGCCTTTCAAAGCAGACAAGCCACTGAATACATGCTCCAAATACAACAAGGAGTCTGTGGCAATCTTCTATATTCTTAGTGGTACCAGAGAGGAGAAGAGTTAAGTTGACAGACGTGTCACCTTTACTTCTGAAGAACCTTGCAGGTACAGAACATGAATTGAGGCAGTTATGAAAAACAGTATAACTGTTGTCATATTGAACCCTTTGTTTTATGATGCAGAACACCAAATAAAAGCATTGTACCTTTACCAGCCAGAAGAGGGAATGTTTATCTGTCTTAACAAGACATTATCTGTTTGCTCTAAACAGATGGCAGGGGTTCTGAACTGAACTGGGAAGTAACCTCCAAGTTGTCCAAAAGTTTGATTTCCATCACCTATGTTTACTGTGGGTCACAGAAATGGATAGAAAACTTTTGATAGCAAATATTTTGCTGGGTAAAGGTGTTCAGTCATATACCACCTGTCAGGCTTCTGAGATACTGAACGCCTCCACACCGAAATATAATCAAACCTACACACTGGAGCAAAACCAGCACACCTCATTTACTTAAAAACAGCTTCTAGGCAGCCATGGGTTTCCCTTACTTCAGTTTTTTAAACATCTGGAATTTCTTAAAAGCATCTGTCCACAATCCAACACGTGCACAAAAAAATGTATATAGCTGCTCAGTACTTTTGCATTAATAGAGACTTCCACCAGAAGCAGTAAAAGCAAGCAATTGTGAGGCCAAATCTGCTATGGAATTAATCAATGGAAACATTTCACCCAGGGATTTCTGAATCTGCTTTAGATCAAATATTACACCACAAGCTGAAGGTAACTTCCCACTAAAATCATTGAATATTGGCTTCTAGGCAGGGCCAAGTTTTATTTAAGGGCATTCACAGTCTACCCAGAACCCATTAAATTCTAGCTTACATTTCACAGAGTTGGAATTAATCTTTTACAATCTCTGATAATTGATAAGGATTATTTAACTGCATGACATATAGCCTTAGGGAATTAGTTCCATAATATATAGCTATTTTGACACACAAACTATACCACCTGAACTTGGAGCACAAGAGGTTGTGTAATACTAAAACATAAGTTAGCAATTTAATCATATTACAATTGCACAAACACAAAAGCAAAGGTATGAAACTGTAAAAAAAATGAAAGAAAACAGATCAATTATGGTTTTCATAAGTAATTACACTGGAGGAAAAAAAGTCAAATATTCCAATTAATCCTCCTTTAATAATTCTTCACAACTTATCTAGCAGCCATTAGAGTTTCTAAAATGAAATGTCCTAAATATAGTTATAGATTCAGATTTGCTCCTTAACTTTATCTATATTCTGTCTATACCTATATCCCCTAGAGGGAAAATGTACAAATCCAGTGAACACTGGAGGAAACAACCAATTGAAATATTTATGAAATTTGGACAAAAAAAAGAATAATGATACTCAAGTAGTGCTCAGTTAGGACAACAACAACAACAATAATAATAATCTCAATTAGTAAAATTGAGCATTTTCTCTGTTTTGAAACATTGTTCTGAGAAAAACTGTAACTACACCAAATGTTCTTATATGATGTAGTCCTGGATCTCCAGGAGGTTCAAAGAGTTTATTTCCAGGGCTTCAATCAGTAGATTGATCCCATGATAAAACTATTTCATAGTTGGTCATGGTTCTTCCACCTAATGCACCACATGTATTCCACTATCAAAATGAAAGCAGTTGTGAAAATGTTTGCAATTAAATAATGAGAAGGATTTGGGAATTTCATATGGACTGCGTGTCTTGAATTAAAGGATAAGCACATTCACCAGTAATGACAAATTTATTTTTAATATGTATCTTACTTTTTTCCATAAAGAACTTTTTCTTTGACTGCTAACATTACAGTAGATGAGGATCTCTTGCACATTAATTGGACATAGTTTCAAAAGCACCCAGTGCTCAACAGTTCCCAACAAAATAATCCAGCTAAATGGATTTGTCATCAGAGATCTCCTGTGAGGAAAAGAAACTGCAGGAGTTTCTGCAATCCCTGAAAAATGGCCAGAATACTAGGCCAGGTTCAATCACAACTTATTAACTCTTTTCTCCTCTTATTAGGTTTAATAAATGTTGTCCTCTCCCTCCCAAATTATTCCCAGTTTACAAAGGGAAAATGGCAAATTACGTAACAATAAATTTAAGAAAAAGCTGAAACTAAACCAAGAGTTCCTAAATCATAATTCCATACTCCAGTCATAAACTTTTTTTCTATTTTACATTTTCTTATAATTCAAGACTCATCTGTCCGGCATCACATTACATTCAAGTATAAAAGAAGTCTTTCCTTTTTTCTAATTCTCTTAATGGTTTTGCAAAGGCATTTAGGTGTGTTGGTCCCATCTTATTAATCACTACTAAGTTAGAAACTGCCCTTGGGAAAGGTAGCATGGAAGGAGTTCCATTTTGTTATATGAACGATGTGGTCACTCTCATTTCCTCCACAGGAGAATTCAAGTATTCCTGATCCTGCAGGGAGAACCCTATCCCTTGGGAAAAGAGCTCTGCTTCTGATGAAGGCAGTAAAACTGACTGGAAATACAACATTTTTAATGCAAATCTGCAAAATTCCATGGAAAGAAACGTTCTGTGTTGCAAAAATACATGGAAATTATCATAGAAAGGAAATTATAAAGGAAAGCATCATTATTAAGATAAAAAACCCTTCCTTTTTAAAAAAACTGTGTAAAACTGAACTGACTCCCTCACTTAGCACAGCTGTAGTTCCCAGTACTACTGAGTTCTCAGAAGGAAACAGAAGTTGGAATGCCTCATGGTTTGACAACGTCCAGCTGTTTAAATGCCCCCAAAGGGCTGTTACTAGCTAAGACTGGTTGGAATAACATGGAGACTCTTCCAAACACACGGTAAGAACTAAGTGCTGGAAAGCAAAACAGAGGTTTTTCCTTCCTACTTTCTTGCTTTCCTCATACAGAACAGTTTACCCAGATGAAGGGTCTGGATTAGATATTGCAACTTCACTTATGTTGGAATTGTTTCCTTTATTGCTTTCTTCTAAATCAAATTTGATGAGTGACACCAAAAATGTCATCCTTTAAGAAAGGACTGCCTTCAACTTGGTCCTCATCAATATTGTGAGCATGTATATAACTGGTGTATCTATCTTAAGCTGTCCAATTCTGAAGGTAGTATTCAGAACCCACTCAAGTTAATGGGAAAAAGTACTTTTAACTCACATGGTCTTTGAACCACGAACAAATCTTGCCAGCTGTACAGAACAGTTTGGCTCTACACTTGGCAATAGTCTGTACTGCTTCTGAGTGCAGACAGCTGTTAATGCCAGTGAATTGGATACCACCACCACCACAAGAAGAAATTCTGGATATGTTTTGAAGCAATCTCACTGACCATCCAGTCTGGCATCGAAATCTGCAACTCCCATTGCAACACTTGCTCCTCTTCCTACCAAAGTCAACAGCAACACTCTCACCGGGCATAGTCCATGTGGAATGGTCACAACTGCTCTCAGCTGGGAAAGGCTGCTTTTGCTACACTCCGGGACATGAGTACAGTGAGTCTTCAGACAACACAAGCTTTAGCCGGGAAAATCAAGGCCATGTTTCAGCATACCTGATTTTGACTTCAGGGCAATCTGAATCGAATGCCCATCGTTGATCACTTCGCAGTCACGACACACCACGTAGTTCGGTGACAAACGCACTTCCAGGAGCGAGGGGTCATATTTAGCTTCTCTCGAGTTCAAGTTAATGGGCGACTGGTACTCCCCGTTAGCATCGGGGAAAATCAGCCCCCACTCCACTCCTGAGGCACAAGGGAAAAGCGGTGAGGGGGGACCCGGCACCCCGCGCTGCGGGTCAGACAGACCCTGCCCGGGCCGGGGAAGGGGCTGCTCGGCCGGACCCCGCGGCTCCGCGGCCGCCGCCCCGCGCTGCCCTCCCGCCGGCGGGGATGGAGCTGCTGCGGGACGTCCCTTCCCCGCTCCCGGCAGCTCGGGACGGCCGGGGAGCGAACCCCGCCGCGCTCCGCCACTGAAATTCCCACACCGCCTCCTCCTCCCGCGGCAGCGGACAAAGTTTCTCCCCGGCGGAGCCGCCCGCTCCTCACCTTCCTCGTAGCCCCACTCCGGAGCCTCTTCCCGGTGCGGCAGGGGCTCGGCGCCCTCGATCAGGCTCCTGTCAGCCATGGGCGGGCGCCCCGGGAGCCGGGCGGGCTGTGCGGAGCGGAGCGGAGCGTGTGCGGGGCGCGCCGGGCTGGCGGCGCTCGGCTCCGCGCCCGGA
>NW_024501459.1:5735653-5862396 GCF_017590055.1 Onychostruthus taczanowskii
GCCGGGGCCGGGGCAGGGCCGGGGGCGGCCGCCGGGAGCCGGTCGCTGTCCCAGCGGCGAGACGCGGCACGGCGAGAGAGAGGTGAGGCGGCAGCGGGCGTTCCCGGCGGGACGCTGCTCCTGAGCCTCCCTGCGTCTTCCTGGCCGTCCTCCGCAGGCTGCTTCCCTAGCCCGGGTGGGTGCGTGTCTCCACAGCTCCCGCTGACCTCCAGCTGGGCACAGGCGCTCTGTGCACCCGGGGACACCCAGGGAGAGCGACTTTAACAAGGCGAAGGGCAAAGCCCGGCCACTGGGGAGGAACAATCCAGGCGCCGGGACAGGTTGGGGACTACCTGACTGGAATGCAGTTTGGCAGTGGGTGGATGGGTCCCACCCACTGTGGGTCCTAGCGGGCATCAGGTCAAACATGAGCCAGCAGTGTGCTCTTGCCGCAAAGAAGGTGAACGATACCTTGGGCTGCATTAGGCAAAGCAATTCTGACAAGTCGAGGAAGGTGATCCTGCCCCTCTGCTCAGCACAGCTGAGGACACACCTGGGTGGGGTGCTGGGTTCAGATCTGAGCTGCTCCAGTACAGAGAGACATGAACATACTGGAGAGAGTCCAACAAATGGTCATGACCACGGTTAAGGTGCTGGACCATCTTTCCTATGGGGAAAGGTTGAGAGAGCTGGGACTGTTCAGGTTAGAGAAGGGCAGGCTCAATGGGATCTCATGGATGTGTACAAGTACCCAAAGGGAAAATGCAAAGAGGGTGAAGCCAGGCTCTTTCAGTGGGGCCCAGTATAGACCAGTGGTGATGGGCACAAACTAAAACATGGGAGGCTTTTTTTTGGACATCAGGAAACAATTTTTACTGTGAGAATGACTAAGCCCTGGCACAGGTTGCCCCAGGAGGTTGAGGAGTCTCCATCCATGAAGGTATTAATGTGACCACAGTCCTTGCTGTGGGCAGCCCTATTTGAGCGGGTGATTTGGACAAGATGGTGTCCAGGAGTTTCTGGCAACATCCGCCATTCTGTGCCTCTGTTTACTCCCCACTACTGAGCACTGTGTCCCTTCTGTGGAGGAACGGAAACCCTCAGTGAGAATAAGGAAGCCACTGAGTAAGGAAGGGAGCCCACTTCTGCCCTAAAGGAAGAAATGTGGCATCAAATCCTACTGCAGATTATTCAAAAATGGAAGGTTTGAGGAAATTCTCTCCCCAAGATAAAGATGCCTCAGTTCAAGGTTATGAAAGGACTCTTCATTCTCCTTTGAAGACAGCCGTGTATGGAACTAGAGAATATTCATTCTGTCAGGGGAAAAAAGGACAGAAGGGACCTCTGTTATAGAGATCTCTTCTAGGCAGTGGCCCAAAAACTTGCATCAGTGACAGGAAGGGAAACGGGAATGTAATACTGACAGTCTGCAATCCCTGACAGCAATCAGAAAATGTAACAGAGGCAGTCAAATAGCATTGCCAAAATGGTAAGAAGTGCCCTTTGCTTACCATCCTAGTCCACTTAAAGGCAGTGACCAGACCTCCCTGAATTCTGGTATCCCATGGTGATGACATCTTGATCCCGTGCTGTTGATCCACAAGGTTTGATCTCTCTTTTGTGGAGATATTTGTGCTTCAGTGATCCCCAACTCAGCAGCAGTACCTGTGATTCCTGTGCAGCACTGACAGGGGAGCAGAAATTATCATCAGTGTGAGTGTGAGATGAAAAAAGGACTGAGATGAAACTTCATTAATGAAGCTCACTTGTTCATGAGCTGCATGCAAGGTGAAAAGAAAATAGGGCAAAAGCAGTAGAGTTTACTGGGTTGGGTTTTTTCAAGAGCAGAGAAGAAACACAGATTTCCTTCTGCAGTATCAGACTACCCAAATTACAACATGATGCAGTTTATTGAGGAAAAAACCCAAATAGACATTTTTCATATATTGAGCACCTGACTTCAGTACAAAGAAAAAATGAAAATTTTTAATATGCATTTTAGTCACATGAGGTATCATGTTGTATATGCATACCCACCTCCCATAGCCAACTGGCTTTATTAAGTTGTTAAGTTTTATTATCTACTCACTACTAAAACACACACCAGCTGCTTCTATTAATGTAGATTCTTTTGAATCATTGTTCAACCACATGGGGAAAAAACAAACATTACCCTAAATCATCATCTGTTCTGGTCCATCTGACTGGAAATTCATTTTCTTCTAAAAAAGGAGTCATACTTTGGAAACAAACCAGTCCTAGGAGTCTGGGTTCATTGCCTTAGTCCTTGAAATACAGTATTTCATTCATTCATGCTCTCTATTAAGTCCTTTCCTGCAGTAACCTTCCTGTGGGATGTCTGTTCTAGAATTTCATGCTTATGAGGGGTAACGTTATCAGACCTGTGAGCTCCTGTCTTGCAATAAATGCTTTTCATGGCTTTGTCATATATTTGTTGCCCTTCCTTTTAACCTTTCAATTCTTTCCATATTCCTCTGCAAAATTAGGCATAGCAGGTAAATTCTTTCTGAATAATGGACATCTCTTTACTCCCATATGTCTGCTGAGTAGTTTTTGTGCAAATATCCTGTTTCTTCCTTAGTATCTGTCAGGCATAGATTAAAGAAGCAACAGATTAGGTTCCACTGAGGATTCCTGGGACTTCTTTAATGGTGAAGAATGTAAGTAACAAAGAGGTTCACTTCTCCACAAGGAAATGGAGCATGGGACTGAGCCCTCACATTAAACTCCAAAGACAAATGTGAATATTGACCTTACAAAAATGGATAAAGATGGATGTGGATATTGACCTCTGCACAAACCATTCATTTATGGACCCAGCTTCAAATAAAAGGGCTGAAACAATCAGATGGAGATAGTCGCATGGGCTAAAATTTCTTCAAGACCAGTGAGATTTGATCTCCTTTAATGAAGTAAGCAAACATAAAATCATTTAAGTTTGTGTAGAAGTTCCCAATAGTTGAATTTATAATAAAAATATGTTAAATATATAATTATAATACATATAAATGCCCTCTTATTCTGTAAAAATGCATTGCTCATTATGTTTGCTATGTTGACTAAATACACTGAAAAATCCATAGACAAGCATAGTTATGACCCCTAAGCTAATATTAAATTGTTGAGCAAAAAGTAGGAGAAGCTCAGCATGACCTTCATAAGTGACATAACACCTCATCAACAGAAGCAGGAGCAGGACATCTCTCTCCTGAATCCTGGTTCACCCTTTGATTCTGTGGAACGTGCTGACTTCTTGTTTAACTGGGATTAATGATCACACCCTTTGATAGTACCAGGAATAAAAAGCTCAGGCACAGATCCAGGGCTTAATAGTTCCTCTTTGAACTCACACAACAGTAGTTCAGAAGCAGTGTAGTCTCTGACATTCCTTTTGTCAAACAAGAAATGGCATTTTGAAACATGGTTAGTATAATACTTAATCCTGGTGAGATCCCAAGCAACTATTCTTCTGTTTTCTATATCTAGATATACTTTTTTGTTCTGCATGAATTTGTCTTTTTTCAGAAAATATATCTTCCCTAAACATCTTAAAAAGTATCTACTGGGAAAACTGGGCCTGAACCAATATTCTCCATCCAAATGCTGAAAAATTTGTATGTGACAATTCTCATTAATTACTAGCAACATTTTTTTTAGAGGTTACATGTCCACAACTTTACTTACTGCTTTCACCACTCTGAAAAGGGAGAGTCCAGTGCAGAGAACTGTAGAGGTTACTAAGAAATCTATAGGAAAAAAGAAAAGCAGAATTACATACAAGTTATTTTAGACTATACATTCCTACCTGCATGGTTCTCTGCAGCCACAGAACTGACACTCATTTCCTTGGTGCAAGGGATGAGAAATTCAGACTCTGAGATGATCATATTTCCTGTATTATCCACTTTTTTCTTTATTACATTGCTGCCAACATAGAGTAGGTGAGGGCATGCAGGATTTAATATTTTGATAAGGAGGGAATTGTTCTATGGCATATTAGAGCATTCCATTTGGGGTAATTTAAAGTCTATTTATACTTCTGCAAGCCAGATCTCCATTCTTGCCAAGGTTTCCTGAAAGAAAAGGCAACGTCCATTCAGCAAGACAAGCAGCTGAAGGGACTTGGAGCATCTTGTTTTTCCAGTGAATAAGGCTTCCTATTTTTCTTCCTGTGTTGACTATGAGGTTGACCAGCAAATATCTCCCACGTGGTCTTGTTTCTATCTTTATTTCATGCCAGATTATACTCTCACAGAAGTTTGATTTCCAAGTTTAGAAGTGTAAGCACAGAGTTTCTACATTTGAACTCTTAAGCACAAGCTTATGTGTACCAATACTGAAAATCTCTCTGCACATTTTAAAGGGAACTAGTTCATTCGAAGGAATAATATTCCAGTATTCCTGGAATTATAACATTTGCCTATTTTTATTTTCTTCATCTGTAGTAATGCATTACAGAATGGAAAATTTGGTTGGGTAGTTCAAATAGTCCAAGATTAAAAGGTAAAGGGAGACCATTTCCAATAAAGGGGCCATTTATAGCAAAAATAAACCATTCACAGTGAACGACACTGTATCTTTTCAAGTCAGGTTTACACTGGCAAATGCCATCCTGCAAACATTGCAAAAATATGTCAGCTGAATCCCAATTTCCCCTTACATCTACACCAAGGGGTGGTTTCCATGGCCTTGTGTGTTTTTATGGTCTGTTAAGTGTAAATTTGTGCTTCCTGGTTTTGCCAGCTAATAGGACTGCAGACTGGCCCTAAACACACTTCACATGTTTCACTTTACAATATGCATGGTCTGGGTGGGGAATTTAAAGATCAACATACTGATCTTCAAGTGTGTACAGACATTTTCCTACGGTATAGTTATAAACCTTTTACATGCACAAGTGATGGGAAAATGGGAATTAGCTACAAACCTATGGGTATAATTGGTGTGTATTCTCCCAGTGTTCAAATGTGTAAAGCAGGACTATTAAGGCTTTCCATGAGAATTTAGGCATACAGCTTGAGGACATTAAAACTACAGGGAGATAGTGTCAAGCTTTTTAAAGAAAACACAAGTAATAGGAAGTAATTTTTAAGAACTGAAAAAAACTACTATCAAAAGGGAACAGAAGAAATTATAATAAAGTGCAGTGTATTTAAGGGCACACTAAAAAATTTAGAAAGTAATCTATGTAGTCTGCTGAAGCATTTCCTTTCCCTTTCCATAAAAGGATCTAGACCTGGGGAAAAAAATATGGAAAGAATTACAAAAAAAGGTAGATACAATAGGAATTGCTGATGAAGTAAAATAAGCACAAAAGTAAAGTGAATTCCTGAAGAAAACAGAAGACTAGAAGGGAAGTGAGATTTTTTTTCCTGCTACCGGGCTAAAAGGAAAAGGCAGTTAAAGGATGAAATAAGATGTCTCTGAAACACAGAACGCAAATGATAATCAAGGGCCCTGACATGGCAAAACTCCTATTTCTTTATTTCTTTAGGAAGGAAGCAAAACTAATGATACACCCAGATGCAAATTAAAGAAGATGGGAAGCTCAGGGGGAAATTGCAATAAGGAGATGATAAATATGTATTTACCTAGCTGTAATAATTTCAGATCTTTAACATTATATGAGATTCTTGAAGGATTATGAATTTCATCTAATAGCTATTGAAAAGGAGTGGCTCTTTGTCAGTGGAACTGATAGATGTTAAATCCACTACTTACAAATTACATGTTTCAAAGGGAAGCACTGAATCAGGGAAAGATATAATACCTCCTACAGTTTAAAATAAAAGGAGAGGATGAGCTAAATAATGGGCCTGATCATTTTTTCACTAGAAGAGCACAAGCAGGTGTTGGCTTACAGGTGTTGGCTTTTCAGCTGGGAAGCTTGTTGAGAAAGAGAAAGCACTGATCAGCATGAAGTGGCAAGGAGATAACAACATATTTGAGTTTGTAAAATGATGGCGAAAGGAGTGTCAGTTCATCATTCATTCTACCAAGTTTCACTTATCAGTGTGCCAACATCCATAGCTGGAAAAGTGCTCATGTACCCTGTTCTGGAAAAGCTATGAAATTGTACATTCAGAGAATAATCTTCTTCCTATATCACAGTTATTACATTTCATGCAATTGCTCGTGTATTAAGTTGATTATTTGGCTATCAATAAATAATAATGTGTTTAGCCACAACACATTTTTCAGAAATGCCTGACCTGAAAACATCAAGACATGAAGAACTCATTACTTTGAGAGCTCATTCCAGTGGTTAATCTCTTTCAGTATTAACTAATGGGTATTCAATTCTAATTTGAATTTTTCTGGCTTTGACTCTCAGCCTAGTTCATGTTATGCTTGTTTGTCTTGACAGGAAAGCCTTTATTGCTTTGTGTTTTCTCTCTAATGTGCTCACCTGTATTAGTCTGGTCACCTCTATGAGGTTTAAAGGAAAGGAGCTCATTAACACTTATTAGAGGGTTAAGACCAAGATATCTTGGATTTAGCTTTCTTCTGTACATTTTCCCATTTTCCACATTAAAAATACAGACTGGAATTCTCCTGTGTAGCTCTTGTTTCACCTCTGTGTACTCATTTATTTCTTTTTTATCTGCACATTTAGGATTCACATTAGTCTTTTTTTGCTGTTGAATCAAATATGGTCTCTCTTGTTTGTTGCAATTTAGTATAAACATTAAATCCTCTTTGTGAGTCAGGGTATCCAGGAGCCAGTCTACAGACTATGAACACAGACTGCATTATCATTTTATGCTTTGTTGACCTAAAATGCTATCCATTTGAATGAGCCCTCATCTTCCTTTTTAATGAGTATCTTGTACATCACTAAATCACGTGCCTCCACAAATCTGTAATCTCATTATAGGTTTCTTTGACAAGACACACTTCTAGTAAAACTATTGTCATTAGCATTAGTCCTCTACATCAAGTTTTTATAACTATAGTCCCATGTCTTTTGTAGTTTTCCTGCCACTTTTGTCAAATCAGAGAGTAGTTACCTGTATTATCTCATTTCTCTATTTTTTTCTTTAATATTTACATAATGCTAACATTATTTATGTCTAACAATATTTTCCTATATTTGTTAAAAATTTACACAACAGAATGAGGATCTGTTCAGCCAGTTCTTGTAAAACTCCAGGGTTCTGTGAGAAGCTGGTAAGCACCTATATATGTACATACATTTAAATCAGATTTTATGTTATTGCACAATACCACTTAGTTATTAATAAAATGAAAATTTCTTTAACTACTCATGATGTAAGCAGATCAGATCCTCCCCAAAATAAAACCCCTAAAATATTTATTAATCTTTTATTTCTTTATCACCATCAAAAATGCAGTCTCAGCCAGTAATAACTTTGAGTTTCTTCTCTAATTAATGCAGTTTAAAAATTGTTACAAATCCGTGTGAAACCTGGTTATTGATTTTTCCTGAAGCATCCATCAATTTTTTATAACCTGAAATTTCTATTACATATCAATGTTTGTTTAGACTTTTTCTATTTACTTCTACTCATTTTTTTTGTATTCACCACTGAATCAGAACCAGATTCCAAGTACTATTGCTCTGTTTTTGGTTACAGAGATGTGTCACATTTTATAGTCAGTAGACAGCTCCCTATTTTCATTGACATTTTTCTACCTTTTTCCTTTTAAGTCATGCTGCTTGTAATCTTAGTGACAGATAACAAACCGTGTGATTTCAATGTATATACAACAGGAAACAAAAGATATGGAAAACAGTTTGCAGTTTCAAAGTCCACTGGCCAACTGCAGATAATAATTACGAAGGAACAAGTACTTAAAAGGAGAGCAGGCAGTAAATGACAGGCAGTGTGTCACAGTAATGCTGCTAGAGGGGCTCTTAGTTCACATCCCCAGTGTGGCAATTCAAAACTGATCAGCTGGAACCTTGGAAGAGGAGATATTTCCATTCAGATTTATATTTTACCAATCATTAATCATGTGTCATGTAGTTAACCAGGAAAAAGCAGCTGATTTTGTTCTAATTTAAATGTTTTGTATAGAAATATTGAACACTGATTTCCTGAATTAGTATTCTTCCAGGGTGATAATATCTTCGAAAATAAGTACTTGGCTCAGCTTAGATGTGTGGCAAAAAGAACCACAGCCTCAAAAAAATTGAGACCTTGCACAGACACAGAAATGTTTGTATTCAGAAATGAAAAGGAACTGGTAACTTTCCAAGCCACTGAACGACTTCAAACACCTACCATTAAAAATAAAAATACTTTCCCACACTGAAAATGAAATATTTTCCAAAAATGCTCCAGATTTCTGTGCAGTAGTTTAAAGCCATACAGTGGCTCTAATATTTTATCAATGTCCTACAATGCATCTGTGCACTTCAGTTTTGTATAGAAAGGGCAGGGGGAAAAGCATCAGAGAAGACTGCTTCACTAAAAAGAAAAGATTAGTATCAGACTTTTTATTCTTGTGATTAGATTTTGTATTACAGTCTGCACCCTCCTGTTTAAGAATCTGAAAACAGGCATTTTCTGCTTTATATTGAAACACAGGAGTCTTGAATATCTCTTCAGCTGCTTCCTAATGTTTGTTCCACAGGAAGGGAGTTAGTTCGTAGCATAATGTGCTTTGTTGTATTTGCATCAGCAAAGCAGATAAGCTCAGCCTCTCTTCATCTGAAAAAGGAACAGAGGAGCAGCACCAGGAGACAGCGCAATACTTCAGGATATTGTGAAGATTTCAGGCAACAAGATGACTTTCAGGTAAGCAGAAAAGGTCCTCTGCTACTTGCATTCCTGTGCTGCTTCCCAAACTGCTAATTTTGGCACTGAAAAACTCTGTCTTGGGTGTGTTAACACATATTTTAGTGCTGGGTATTCCCTTCATTCAGAACGTGCCTCTTCACCAGCTGTTCGCTGTGACACATGTTGACCAGCATCATATGGAGGGGACCAGCAGGGCTTTTTCCTGAAAACCTGATGCTGAGATTTGGCTACTTATGTACTTTGATTAGACTACAGTTCTTTCCACAGAGACCTTATCACATGAAAGGGCAAGCTCCTCGTGAGTCCCGGCACGTTTCTTGCTTTGGCAGATCCCTCCTTAGAATTCAGGGAGGCAGAAGATACTTTTCAGGTCACAAGCATCATTTATGGCTTCTTGGGAGTTTTCCTGGACTGTCTACACTAGCACTTAGTAGAAGGCCTGCTGCAGGAGACTGATGGCACTAAATCAAAGCGCTGACAAAGCTTCTAAAGTACAATTCTTCTGTGGGCTTCCTGTGAGCACTTTCTCTCCTGCTCTCTTTTACCAGCTCTGTTCAGGGCTGAGGTTTTGGCACAGTCATTGACACACAGCTTTGTCAAGTTGCAATTTGCTTAGCAAAAGTGTGGAAATACAGGATTAAAAGCTTGTTTATCACAGGACTTGTTTGCTAGCACAGGGCATCAAAGCAAGTTGTTCCGTGGCAGTGCTTTTTCGGTGTCATGGGGAAAGTAAAATCCATGCCAGACAATGCAGTGCATCAAGCCCAGGAAGCTGCAGGCGTTTTTCTTGTAAACTTCTCCTTTCATAGTCAAAATCCCAGACACTGCAAAATCCCTGCAGTGTGGTGTTTCAAATGAGGTACAGCAAGAGTGGCATAAAAAAGTGGGCATGCTCTGCTAATGAGGGCAATTGTGCCAGCTCTTTACAAAGAATAGTGTGTTTCCACCCACATCAAACCTGAGAGATGTGGAAAGAGAGGAGAGAGAGGCTACAGTGCTGTTTATTCTTTTCTGCTCACCTCAGTCTGGCATCTTGTAGAGACCATGGATCATATAGTGTCTGATGTTGCCCTCATTAAAAAAGGACACTATTTTCTGTGGAAGTTGGATTGCCTAAAGGGGAAAGTGGCAGTATTCAGATTCTCACCACACACCCAAACATAGCATGGTCTCAGATATTGCTGCTGACTTTAACAGCAGTAATACCATTGGCAGCAATCAGTTTGTGACCTTCATTAGGTTCAGGAGTCTGGCTGTTGTAAGTTGCAATATTTTACAGCTACTACTCAGGGTATTTATATGCATTTTCAGACAGTGCTGCAGTGTAAGGAAAGTATCTATTTGGGGGTTTCCAGTTTATGACAAATTTTGTGGTTTATATAGCATTCAACTACACCAGACATTTTTTCTAGTATTAGACATTTTTTTCTTAAGTAGTTTATGTGGTAACTTAATAAATCATTCCTCATACCCTCATGTTTAAATTATATTCCCATACACACTGCATCCATCAGAGTTGATGAGAGTGCAACAGTTCATGCTCTAACTTCCAAAGAGCTGACATCTCACACCCTCATTAGCAGGAACGTACCTAGAAGCTATAAATGCTTTCTAAAGATCCAAACAGCACAGCTCTCTGTGACTTATTCACTTCCTGCTTTCCTTCAAAAGCAGCTGAAAGAGGCACTCTGCACCTGCCTTCTCCGTGTGCTCACATCTGTTTTTAAATGAGAAAGGAGGCAATGAATGTTAAGCTGAAGGGACTTTATTTATGATTGCAAAGATTCTCGGCTTGAAGAATGAGTTCAATTCCAGTGCCTTTCACCTTCCTTGCTACACAGAGAGACAAAGAGAGCATTCATAGATATAACACATGTGACATGGGGCAGTCTAATGGCATTAGAACACTTCAGTGAAACATTAATGAATTTACAGTGATGACAGCACAACAGTGCCAGGATCTAATCTGCTCTGGGCTAAGTGGTTTTCATAAGTAACCTCGAACACAAAAAAATAGTGAGGACTAAAATCTTTCCTTTTCTGACAAAATAAAATCAACGTTTTTTCTTTTTAAAGCAGTAGCCATTCCCTTGGTGTTTCTCCAGTCTCAGGCTCTTCTTACCAAACTCAGATAAGACTGCAGTTTTTCCAAGCATCTGATGATTCAAATATATTTTTGCCCCTAATCTTCTGTGCTCATGCTGCTTGCCTCAACAGCTGCTTGGACTGAGATATAGAAAAAAAACTTGCACATAAAAAAAAATGTATGATCTTGTCTATAGCACTACACCTTTAATCCAACCTTATATTCACATCCTTTTCTTCACCATTTTACCTCCTTGCTGTCACATATCTGTTCTTACTTAAATATTTGAGTGAGGTGGATATGTAAGGTGTTAAATCAGATGTCAGCAAGGTTCTTGAGATGAGGAAAGATGTGAGTGCTGGCTGTTTACACAAGCTTTTATCCTGCCTCACTGACATCAAAAAGGTTATTGCCATTGACTTAAATTAGCATGGTGACAGAGACAGAAACCTCTGCTAGAATGCCCATTTCCAGAATCCTGAAGAGGAAGGTGCTGGGCATGAGGAGATAAATGTGTGTGGGATCTTCTCTTCACAGTCTACCCAGAACAGAGGTCGTACTTTAACATCCACAAAATTATTCACAAGATTAGTAATTTCATTGTAGATATCCCCCTATAAGGAGAACTATGAGTCTGTACTTCAATCAGTCCCAGACCTTTAAAATTTCTGTGGTTTTAAATATATCCCATTACATTTCTCTGAAGAAATAGGTGTTGCTCCAAATGCTGTAAAGATACATATTATAAATCACATTGTCCTTTCCAAGGAAAATGGGTAATGAAACAGACAAGGAAGGGGACAAAGAGGGAGATAAGTACGTATGTTTTCAGGGATCTGCTAAATCCAACTGAAGCTGATTTCAGTTGCTTAGAGAAAGGGAGGCTGGTGTGGGAAAACATGCACTGCAGTCTGAGTGTTCATACAGACTGGGTAAATACAATGAAGCTTGCCTTCCTTTAGTGTAACATCAGTAGAACCAAGCAGTGTGGGGTGCAGCGTAGACCAGCTAATTGCATAGATACCCAAAGGTCTGGAGAGACTGGTGCAGCACAGCAAAGGACTTTGTGATCTGTACCCAAAAAAGCAAAAGCAAAGGCAGCTTTCATAGCAGGCAGAGTTCATTAGCAGAGCAGGAAGGTGTGAGACTGCTCTCCAGATGCACTGGAGCAGTTTTCTTACAGAAAATGTGACTCTAAGGACATTGCCATGAGAGAGGAACTACAGAAGCAGGGCAGAGCAGAAGTGCGTCCACAGAGGTTTATTTATTCCCCTGTCTGCTTGTCAATCGATTTCAGTGGGAGTTCTCATGTCAGCAGGGATTCCTGGGAGAAGACAAATCTATCCTCTTTCTATCAGAAATGCTTTGAGAATCAGATTTACAAAAATGTATTATATAGGATTGATTTCCTTCATTAGCCTCATTTCAGTAATATTATTAGATATAAATCACAAGACAATTTCTTATGGAATTACATTCTTATTAAGATCACAACATCTTCTTCATACCCCCATCAGTTATCATATTCATCTTTCATATATTGGAAATCCCAATAAAATTAGCTCACTGGACACTAGTAGCATGCCTGTATCTTTCACTCTCCCATATGTTCTGTTATCTTGTTTTTATCTTACTTTATTTTTTATTGGTTTTTTGTTTGTTTGTTTGTTTCTGGTTTTTTTCAGTTGTCAAATGTATTGCAGAGCACAGAATGCTTTTCTGGTCCTTACAATGTCTCATACATTAAAAATGCATTAGAGAAGATATCACCTACCTCAATTTGCTTTAAAATGTCTTTTCCTCATAGCTACTGAAAATAAGACTCATGAATGCATTAATCCTAAACAGAGTAAGGTTTGGTCTAGGCCAAAATTTACTAGTAAAAGGATAATTGGGAAAAGAAAAAAAAAAAAAAAAAGTATAGCTTTATTCTTATTCTTGGTGTTCAAAACAATTCATTGTTGATAATAGTCATAATAATAAGAGGAATTTGGAGAGAAAATAAAATTACTTTTTCTAATTCAAACTTGGGGAGAAAATAATTTTTCCTAAACAATGAAAAATCTTCTTTCCAAAGTGGTTTTATCTCTATGGAACTGCTACAAAAGTCATGCTGTTATATACTCCTTCTCTTCAGTATGTAGAAGGCTGGGGGAGATTTTTTTTCCACACATATTCCCAGGCCTGTTCTATTCCCTTTGTGCTTTTTGAGATCAGCACAAAAGGTCTAGAAAGTAGGCTGGAAAAATCAGCTGCAGCTTCTCCTTGAGAGAAGGGCTCCCCAGGTGCCTCAATGCCAGCAGAGCCAGCTGTTCCCCACCAGCAGCTCGCTCCTGCTCTCCAGCAGACTGACAGACCAAGGTCGTCGTGCTGACTGTGATCCCCACCTGGGGATGGGGAAGCCCAGCCTCTAGGGAATGCAGCTGATGAGGAGCAGCAAAGCATCTCCCATCTACCCCAGAATCAGGTGCCAAAAGGTCCCTGCTGTCTCTCTGGTTGTCAGGATCCTACATGCACTTACATCCTGCAGGTTGATACGTGAATTCTTTCTAACAGAACATATTAGCAGCAGAAGAGCATGATTGCATCCAGACTGTGACATGGGGCTTCCTTCAGAGCCAACACTTTTTGGTCTATTATATAAACAATAATTTTGATGAATGGCTGAGGTTGGAAAGTACTGCTAGAAACCAATTAGGCAAAACCCCCTGCTCAAAGCAGGGTCAACTTAAAGCAGATTTTCAAGGTCACATCTCATTGGGTTTTGAAAATCTCCAAGGATGGAGAATCCACCACCTCTCTGTGCCAGCGTTTAACCACTCTCACAGAAATTACTGGGTTTTTATGTTTAAGTGGAATTTCCTGTGTTTCATTTGCTCCATTGACTCTTGTTCTGTCATTAGGCACCACTGAAAAGATCCTGACTCCATCCTTTTCAGTCACCTCCTCCAGGTATTTATTCACACTAATGAGATCCCCCTAAGCTTCCTTATCTCATGGCTCAACCACCCCAATTATCTCACTAGCTCAGCCTTTCTTGTTAGGGGAGACCCTCCAATTCCTTAACCATTTTCTTAGCCCTGCACTGGACTCTCTCCAGTAGCTCAACATCTCTCTTGTCTTGGACAGCCCAGAGCAGGACACAGAACTCCAGGTGTGGACTCAACAGCACTGAGTAGAGGGGCAGAATCACCTCCCTTGACATGCTGGCAAATCTCTTCCTAATGAAGCCCAGAAGGTCCTTTGTATTAAAGCTGCTTTTCAGCTCATTGACCCCACAGCTTTTATGGGTATCTGCATTTCTAGGGGTTCCTTTGACTAGGCATTTCCCTTTTTTGACCTTCAAGAGTTTTTTGTCAGCAGGTTTCTCCAGTCACAAACATTTGGTATAGCAGCCATTCATTCCAGTTTTCTGTTATGTGTAAACTTGCTGAGGAAGCACTCTGTCCCACTGTCCAGCTATCTTATGAACATGTTACACACTTTTGGTCCCAGCATCAATCTCCACTGTACAGCTCTAGTGAGTGGCCTCCAGGTGAATTTGTGTGGCTGATCACAGTCCTTTCAGACTAGCAGTTCAGGAAATTTTCAGTCCAACTCAGTCCTGTTGTCTAGTCTGTACATCACTGATTTACCAGGAAAGATGTTACAGCTGCCAGTGTCAAAAACTTTGCTAAACTCAAGATAACAACATACACTGCTCCAACAAACCTGTAGTTTCTTCTTGAAGAAAGGAGTGACACTGGTTTTCTTTCAGTCCTCAGAATCCTTCCCTGATGGCAATTCAAGAAAGCTCTTGCAGTGGCATTAGCTCCCTCAGCACTTGTGGATGAATCCCATCAGATTGACTTGTGTTCATTCTAGCTGTGTAAGGGTCCCCTAATCTAGTCCTTCTCCAACAATGGCAATTCTTGCGTATTCCAGATGTTTCCATGTCTCTTAGGTAAACAGGGAGATATTCCAGAGATCCCTGAAGGTTGGTTTTACCAGTAGAGACCAATGAGAAAAGAGCACTGAGTACACTGGTCTTTTCTGTGTCCTCTGTCACCAGGTAGCCTGCCCTGTTCAGCAGTGGCCAACATTTTTCCAATTTTTCCCATTTTTCCAAACTTTTGTGACTGATGTACCTGTAGAAACCCCCGTTTTTGCCCTTCATGTCTCTAGCTAGATTAAATTCCAAGTGGGCTTTGACTTTACTAGCCTGATCCCTGCATGCTTAGTCAATATCTTTATATTCCTCCCACATCACCTAACTACTTCCACTTCTTGAATGTTTCTTTTTTACCTTTGAGCTTACTGTCCATCCATACAAATGTCCTCCCACCTCTGTTTTACTTCCTGCAGGTGGGGATCGACAACTCCTGAGTCTGGAAGAGCTGATCCTTGAAAATCAGTCAGCCATCCTGAACTCCTCCTCTCTTCTGCAAGAGGGTGTCACATTGGATTCTTCCAGGATTCTTCCATTAATTGCTTTCCTGATGTCCAGGGATGTTAAATTGCTGTCTTCTCTCAGGAGGCTGAGTTCCATCTGCTCCTGACATTCCCATTCAGGAGTTCAGTGCTAGGGCCAGTTCTGTTCAATATTTTTATTGATGACATGGGTGAGGGTGTTGAGTCTTTCATTAGCAAATTTCCAGATGACACTAAGTTGGGAGCATGTGTCAATCTGTTGGAAGGTAGGAGGGCTCTGCAGAGAGACATGGAACGGTTGGATAGAGAAGCAGAGTCTAACAGGATGAAGTTTAATAAGTCCATGTGTCAAGTCCTGCATTTTGGCACAACAATCCCCTGCAGTGCTACAGGCTGGGGATGGTGTGGCTGGACAATATCCAGGCAGAAAGGGATCTGGGGGTACTGGTCGAGAGCTGACTGAACATGAGCCAGCAGTGTGCCCTGGTGGCCAAGAAGGCCAAGGGCATCCTGGCCTGTGTCAGGAATAGTGTGGCCAGCAGGAGGAGGGAGGTCATCCCCCTGTGCCTGGCACTGGTGAGGCCACACCTTGAGTGCTGTGTCCAGTTCTGGGCCCTCAGTTTGAGAAGGATGTTGAGAGGCTTGAGCATGTCCAGGAGGCAACAAGGCTGGTGAGGGGCTTGGAATACAAGTCCTGTGAGGAATGACTGAGGGAGCTGGGATTTTTTAGCCTGGAGAAAGGAGACTCAGAGGTGACCTTATCGCTCTCTACAGCCCCTGAAAGGTGGCTGTAGTCAGGTGGGGGTTGGTCTCTTTCTCCAGGCAGCAGCTGACAGAACCAGAGGACACAGTCTTAAGCTGGGCCAAGGGAAATTCAGGTTGGATATGAGGAAAAAGTTTTTTACAGAAAGAGTGGTAAAGTACTGGAATTGTCTGTCCAGGGAAGTGGTAGAGTCACCACACCTGGGTGTGTTTAAAAAAAAACTGGATGTGGCACTCAGTGCCATGGTCTAGCTGAGGTGTTCGGGCTGGGTTGGACTCAATCATCTTGAAGGTCTGTTCCAACCTAGTGATTCTTTGTGATTTTGTGATTCTCAACCATTTCCTCTCTGCTTGTGAACGTCAGATCCTGCAGAGCATCTCCTCTCTTCACCTTCTCAGTCACCTGTATCAGAAATATTATTATTATTATTATTATTATTATTATTATTATTATTAACTTTGTAATATTATTTTTGCATTATTGTCCATCAATGCACTCTAGAGCCTCTTGGATTGCTCTTGTCTAGCTGTATCCAGACATTGCAGCACTCCAACTGTGTGAGCGTAATTTGCCTCTTAATCAGAGATTTCAAAAATCAGGCTCCATCTGCTAAAGAATTCAAAGGTGAGAATTTTCCCTTTTTTATTTCTTTTCCAAACAATTGGCAACAAAAAGAAAGTCCATTTCTCAGTACCATTGCAAAGCACATGTGTTATGGTCAAATATATCCTATGCTACTGTTAGTTTTGTAACAAAGGTTTCTATCAAAAGGTGCTTATCACCAAAATTAAATAGAATCGATAAATAGCTTGCTATTATTTTTCTGTGAGCCAGTTTTTAAATGGGTCACATTGTTCTTTTCTTTGCTGGCAACCTAAAATAGAAGTTATTATATCAACAGTGGTTTGCACATAATAAAACACTATCTGAAATTTAGTTTGGTAATGTTTTCGCTTGAAAATTAAGGCTCAAGTAATATCATTATTGTGAATTATTACCGTTTATTCTTTATTTTTCTATTTAGAAGCTATATTCTTGATAGTAAAAATTGCAGTCGGAGTTCTGAACAGAGCAAATGATCTTTTGGTACTGGCAATAAGAAAAATAAATATTCATGTTGAGAGTATAACATTATTGAGACTTCTTTTCCTTTCATGGGCCAAGTTCTCTGCTGGCATATTTGATGCAATTCCACAGACTCCACTGGGACTTCAATTTTTGTTACAGAGAACACAGGACATTTTTTATTATTGTTGTAATTTTGTAAAAATAAGGATAAAATGGAAATAGAAGATTTCACAGCATTTTCTTTCACAGATGTTGGATTTGAGAGACTATTTATGAACACCAAACTGTGGTCCATTTCTCCCTGGAGTACCATGCAGATGTGCAGCTGCACAGCTGCAGCTCTTCCACACCAAGGGTTGAGCTATCCCCAGACACCAGTAAAAAGCCAGGCACATGCAGGCCACCCAAAGTACACAGAGCCATCCAAGAGTCACCATCACCTCCAGGAGAGGGGTTTTTTATGCTCACTGTGGAACACTCTGAGAAAATGGAAATTCAGATGTGCACAGGGTGCAAGTTGTTTGGCCCAGCTCAGATCTGTGCATCACATCAGTGCTGGTGAGGATTGTGCTCAGGCAATGCCACGTGAGGCTGCAGAGAATTCCTTCTCAGAGAATGGATTTCCTCACTACTGTGTAAGAAGCTTCTCTTCCCACTCGGCCCTCAGTTCAGAATTAAAGGGCAGCTCAGGGCTCCACTTCAGTGGCTGAAGTTAAAGACTAAAGTGGTCAAAGCCATTTGCAACAATGAAAAGCATAATGAGGGAAAATAAAGAGGTCTTTCTACCACCTGCTGAGGAGAGGGGAAGTGCAGGAGAAAACAGACTCAAGTACAAGGTCCTGACTATTTCTGGCACCATGTGTTAGACTCTTTAGGGATTCTTCAGAGAGGTGAACTTCACTTGCACTGAGATCAATGAAAACCCTGTGCATTCAATCTGTTTCTCATAAAAAAATAACTCTGAGTCTCTCCAGTGTGCAAGTCAGAACTGTCTGAAAGTCACAGGGAAATGGAGGGCTGCAAGGCTAAGAGTTTTGTGCTTCTTTTTCTTTTTATACACTTTTTATTCCCACAGATCCTATGGGAAGCATAGGACTTCAGCACAGGGACAGCCAAAAAGATTCAGGGCTGTTAAATTGGTAGCTAGTTTAAATCCCAAGGTAAACTATTTGTGCTAAATTAATCTGTGAACCCTCACATCAGATTTAGAGCCTCTGAGCAGTACAGATATTTTGAGATGATCTAATTGTGGTTGGAGAGAAGGGAGAGTGTGGGCACGAGTAACACTGCGCTGTGCGCCGCAGTGGGGTTAGCACACAGCACAGTGCAAAAAGCTGACATGGGCAACACAGGAGAGCACCAGGGAGCAAAGGTATCTAGGCACTTCTAAAAGTTAGTTGCTGGAATAATCATAGAATAGCAGATTTGAAATGCTTGTTAGGAAACTGAGGAAGATGTGTAAAGAAAAACTGTGAGTTTTTGGAAGCGGTGGTAGGATTAGAAAGAGAAAGAAAGGGTACTGTTGCCAGCTAATAGATTAATAGACAGGAATTGTCTCTTGTGAGAGTTTTTCCAGCTTTTCAACAGGAATCAGAGACTCTCTGGGTAGTTTTGTTTTCTAAACTCGGGCAGGACCAGTTAAAAGCAGTGCCTCTCACCAGAGTGAATTAGAGGATACAAGTACTGCCATCTTTAACACGTGTTGGGAAGCAGGGGATAGGATTTGACGGGTGAAGGCTGTGCCATGGAGCTGAAGGAGATGAGCATTTGGGGAACACCAGGGTCTTTCCAGACGATGCTCTTTTGTGGGTCTGGCGCTGCCAGATGCTGTGGGGTGGGAGCACTACATCCCTCCCCACTCCCAGCCAGCCCAACAAGGCACCACAAAACACCAGAAACCATCCAGGTATTGCCAATATAATCACTAACATTAAAGAAGGAGGCAACAGAGGAGACTTCTAATGTACTGCTGGTGAATGTGGAATATATAGTACATTGCTATATCCACCCTCATTGGGTGGATGACATTTAAACACTGAAATGGATGTTTTTCAAAAATTCTGGACAACACTTTTGTTTTTACCCCTCTGCACAAATGGTGGAAAACATTTTTTTAAAAAAACTACACTGCAGACAGAAAAAAAATGAATAACGATTTTGCTGTTTCTGACTCCTTCAAGATGTGATTGATCATTACATTGTCATAGGTCAAACTCTGCCACAGAAAACTACAGATAATCTTCAGCTGCATTTCCTAAACCATTAATAGGATCGACAAGGCTAAGATAACAATGCACAATTTATTTTCCAAAAGCAGCTGACAGGAGGAAATGGATACCAAATGAATTAACTCATTAGAACAGTACGGCACATTTGGAAATTCAAAACAGACTGCCTGGAATGATTTAAATCTATCACAAGGTTAATGTCAGTCCCTTGCTTAGGCGTGTCAGTGTTGTAAACTAGTGATCCAGTTTTAGAAAGATTGATGTGCGCACGTCCTGGGACTTGTGCCTAGGGTGGCCTGGGCTTAATTAATTACATGGCTTGAATACCACCTAGTGTGGTCCCCACAGGTTGCATAGTAGGTGCAAAGGTTACATTCACAGGCCCAGACACACAAAAAGCCACACAGACATATCAACACTTTCTAATATAAACAAAAAATATTTGTTACCTTGTTAAGAATCATTATTTAAAATAGCAGGTATCTTACAGGCTATAAATACATTCTGTCTTTAAGGAACTGCATCTATATCCAGAGCAAAAACTTGGCAGTTGTCTCAAGGGAGCAAAGTTTCTCTCATGCCTGATTTATAACCAACTGAGAATTTCTCAGAAATTGGGTTTTAACATTTGTCAGCCACAAGTTGTCAACCAAGCCTATTTTCTTGTGGTAAGCTCCCACCTGTGTCTCTTTCAGAGTTACAGCAGTATATTTTTAGAAAATTGTGGACTTTCATTCAGCATACCAGACTCCATTAGAGCACTACCAAGGTAATATCTACATTTATGGCTGTCATTAATATGGTATTTAAGAGCTTTAGTTGCTTTTTTTGTCCTTCACAGGGTAATAAGACATAATTAAAGGAGTCAGGGGCTGTATTACAGCAAACATTTGCCACCCCACATGTAGCACAAAGATAACTTTGCAAAGAGACAACTGGGAGCTAAAGCGTTTCAGAGTATTTCTTCGTATATTTATGGCAATAGCACAATGGCACTTGTCATTAAAAGAACATTCTAACACAATAACTTGTTCAATCACTGTATCTGAAAATGGCTTAAGTTTGATTAGTGTGTGCAGATAATGGGGACTAGACAACAGTATAGAAATGGTCCTGTTGATTTATATCTGAAGAGTCCACACACATGATCTACAAGCAGCAGCTGTATAAAGCTCTTTGCTTTCCTTTCAGCACAGAAATCACTTGGAACAAGGGTCATCCCAAAACAAAAGCAATTCAAGCAGCCTATCTGAGAGGAAGATGAGGAAGGAAGGAAGGAAGGAAGGAAGGAAGGAAGGAAGGAAGGAAGGAAGGAAGGAAGAAGGAGACTTATTTCATCTTCTGCACTGCGGATTGTTTTTACATCATCCCAGACTATGCAGCATACCATGGCAGGGACTGTGAAGCATGAGTTCATGGAGAAAGGGCACTTTCATTAGCACTGCTGCAGTGTATGCTCTCAGATGTCTGAGGTGGAAAGGTCACAGCCACAGATTTCACAGCACCACTGTCTGCAGCCACCCCTGGCTATCCAAAGTTATGAGGAAGTGAGGTTAAATGCTTTCATATGAGGTGTGTGTTTATCCTGGTGGCATATGAAGAGGAATCTCATTAAATTAAGTAGCTCCCTTCTTAAGAATGGCAATTACTGTGAAGCACAGATTAAAGTAAGATCCCATGAATTAGTCATCTGATTTCATTTGGCAGTGATGTTTTATAATGTGTGGTGTCAAACACTATATAATGTTAATGATAAAGAGAGCACATGAGAATTTATGATGTATAATGACGTGAAATGTCTTTGGTGCTCAAACTCTCACTCCTTTGTTTGCATGTAAACTACAAACGGGTTTGGCATAAAGCACAAGATTTATTTTTTTTTTCTCATCTCAAAAAAAAAAAAAAAGGTCAGCTGTACTGGAATGAGGTAAAAGTACAAAGGTAAGGCAAGGATTACTTTTATATTTTATATGGTAACAACCCTTTTTTCCTTGAGTATCTGGATTTAGTAGGATTTTCCAATAACCTTCAGAGAAGTGTTGAAAGTCCATTTTTTAAACTGTATAGGTTTTTGTCCATTAATTGAATTACCCATGTATATGTGTGCACACACACAGAGACACACATACACACAGTCTTAACTCCTTTCATTATGCACCAGAAGTCTTTAGTGGCCCCAAGTCACAGCACTCCTGAAATCAAACATGTTGGTATTTTATGGAAGCTATCGTGCAGATTCTTGTAGAACAGATGTGTGATTCCAATTCATGCAACCTGCCAACTCCATGAATTGAGGGTCTGAATCAGATAAAGTCCTCTTCTTTTATTTTGTTCTGGCTTAAAACAGGTCTCTAAGATCAACTTCAGCCATGCAATTGTCTCAAAGAGAATTGCTAGATTTAGCTGACAGATGCAAAAAATCTCATGTTGTCACAGAATTCCCCAGTGTCTACTCAGCACCAGATGTCAAAGAATGCAAATCTACAGCTGGGTCTGGTGTTCATTTGTACTCCAAATTCCCTCCCTCACAGCTGTTGTTTTCCACTTCCATGTACATAGAGTTGAATTTTCAGAAGCAGGAGATAGACATAAGTGTCTATCTCTTATGGCTTCCTATATTTATATGAATATACATGTTTCTTTATTTACCTGGAAAAAATCTTTTTTAAATTGAATAATGGTGTATTTGTGAGGGTATATTTGAGTATGCTTACCCAACTATTGAAAACAACCTTACTCATCTTATAAATACAGTATCTTCTCAGTATGTTCTCTGGAACTGGAGTTGTCTTTCCAAGTAGCTGTTTAGAGGTACAGAATAGGATTTTCACCCTTGTTTAGGTCTCCTGGGCACCATGGAAATAATAAGCATGACCACAATAATACAAAAGACCTACAGTCATGAGGAACTGCAGAGCAGTGTTTATTCAGTCATCTGGGGGGTCCTTTGATGGCTATCCTTTGTGCCCCTCAGGAAAGGAAGTTCTAGCCTGGGACTACAATGACAAATTTTGCTCACTCTCATGTAGATACTACCAGCCTGCACAGCTTTTAAAATATTGTCAGACAATAACATGTCTGCAAGAGCTTAATTGATTTTTTCTTTGTTTTCCCCTACCTAAACTGAGGGAAAATTTGAAATAACAGGTGAGGGTGACCACAGCAGTCTACATTTGTTTTCCTGAAATTCCTGTAAATTAATTCAGAGGTTCAGACTTTCTAAGATTCACCTGCAGTGACCTCTAGTGTAGTTTAGATTTCCTTTTCTTAAATGAAAATAGCATGCATATGGACACCTTCTCTTTCTGCTTATTTGTGTGATGACTTCAGCTCACTGAGTTCTCTGTTGTACAAATATTAATCATAATCTAAGAAATTATTTGGTTTATTATACTTCTGATTTTCAGCCAGTCAAAAAGTTGGTTTCATCTAGGGCTAAGGACGCATTACTGTGTTTAAAAGGGATGAGTCACAAATGATGGGAGAGGAAAGCATGCAAAATACAGGTTCAAAGTTATATTAAAAGTTCAAATTAGACAATCACATGTAAATCCCCACTTTTTAAGGAAAGCATTGCAATGCACTTTAGCATTGCAACATGCCTTATATCAGACTGCAGTAGTTTTCCAAAACATTCACCTTTCTGCTCTGTTTTTATTGCCCTCAGCTGGATGGGGGTATTGCTGTCTTGGTTTACCCCCCTGCATGTTTCAGTGCCTGCACCAAATACAATTCACCAAACAGCGCAGTCTCCCCAGCTTCACTGAGACCTGAGGTGGCAAACCCATGCCATGACCAGCAGTGCTGAACAGATTTCTCATCCAGTACCTGCAAATAGCACAGACTCCCCTCACTACAGCTACCACACATTTCCTAAAGACACAACCTGGCTTGCACGCAGCTACCCCAGCTCCTTCTATATCCGTGCTCCCACTGCTCCAAGATCTGACCCTGGGGCAGGCAGAGCCAGGTCAGGTACCTGCATCTGCCATGTGAATACTCATAAATCTTCACATTGCCAATAAGATTGAATCAAACAAATCTGACTACAAAATACTGAAAAGTTGACACCTAAAGTTGCCTAAGCTGATGCCTGAGCCCTATTATTGTCATGAAATGTTTTAACATAACTTGAATGATAGTTATCAAACACAGAAGTGGAACAGACACAGGGAGAGTCCCCTGGTGTTTCTGTATTTATTAACTGTGCCCACAAAACTGAGCAATGGTAATGAAAATGTTAAGTGTTGACAGCACTTTGGGGAAGTCTAGAAGTGTTTATTATTATTATTATATTGTGGATACACATCCACAATATCCATTTTTAAGGTAGATAATAGTATCAATTTAGGGAAGCAGTGATTGAAGGAAAAAAGAAACACTGATGTTTACATTAGGCAGTAGTAGAGCTGTCCACATATCAGATAAGAGGAAAGGAAGGAGAAGAGTATAAATACTTTGTTTGAAGTGACATGACCTGGCACAAATAGCCTTAGTGACATTTTAAGATCAAACAGTCCAAGCATCAGGTACATACGCTTCAAATCACAAGGAGAAGTTTTGACAAGTTGAGCCTGATCTGCCTAGCCTGATCTGAGCTAGTGCTCAGAGTGACAAAAACTTTTTTTTAATTCTTATTTTCTGAAGTTAATCCTTCATATAGTTAAAAGCATCACCAGTTTGCATTTCCTTATTTATTTGACTTCTAATGCATTCTAGTGACCATACCCTAACAAAATATTTATTTAAAAAATCAAAAATGTATATACCTCTTTACATTTTCAGGCTAGTGAGTGTTTGCCTGAAGGATTACAAAGGAATTACTACAAGGCAAAAGCAAATATTTTTTAACTTGATGAAGAAATACTTGTTTAGATGTTTAAAAAGATTAAAATCTAGCCAAAAATGATATTTAAATATGACAATTCATAAACGTAATGTTAAAATTTTGAACCAACATTAAAGAAAGAGGAAGTGCTAAGAAAGGTAGGGAAGTTAGGGAATTTTTCAAATGCTCTGTACTGTCAAATATACATTAAATTTGAGACTGCAAGATATTGAGAATTAAACTGTGAGAAGTCAGCAGGAAAACAAAGTGCTGATCGTGCCCTGAGTAAAGCACAGGAGATGCCCAAGGAAGGGGGATTAAAAGCCTGTCTGAAGGGATGTTTGGTGGTTGAGAGGAAACACTGTCCTGAAGTAAATGGGCAGGTGGGCACCACTTAAAAAATAACAGGGAGGAAAAGCAAGGTCACCTACAAAAATCATTGGGAAAGAGCATCGGAGTTTCTTATGTTGCAAAGATTTTCATACATAGGAAGCAAATAAAGGACATTTGTGCAGTAAAAAGCAGTCTGTCAGAGCCTGCCCCTCATGCTACAAACATCACTTCTGTCAGAAAGGAAACATATGTTCTCAGCCAGCCCCAGCCTCCAGGAGCCAACATGCTGCTGGAGATGGACACTGAGCACACGGAGCCCTGGCAGGACTGGTGTGGGAAATGGGGCTTGGGAACCACAGCCAGGCTGTGCAGAACAGCCATCCCTGCTCATTCTGAGCTCTCTGGGTAAAACCAGACACCTCTGGGTTCATTATAGTGAATGTCTGCCTTATGTTCATTATCATAGAAATTTATCTCAGAAGCACTGCCTTCTGCCTGGAAAATAAATGTTTCTACTTTGCTTCATTGCCTAATAGCTGGAGGAGTCCATTACCTTGGGAAAACATTTTTTCCATTTACATTGACTCTTAAATATTTTATGATCATTTTTCTTTCTAGCTTTCACAGTAAATAAAGTAAATACATGACAGACACAAGATGTTAAATAGTCACCAATGCATGTAATTTAGTGTATATATTGATCCTCACCTATTTTTATCCTGACTTTCTATAAATTGTACTATACACTATACTGCTTCCTTTAATTATTTTCATTTACTTTAGGCTGTCAGTGCTTAGTTTGACTACCTTTCAGTCTCCATCCTATAAATACTTCATAGTGCGCTTCAGAAGGCACAGCATTTAAACTAAGCAACTCTGAGTCTTGGATCCTAATGTTTGAAAGGCATTTAATTATTACTTCCCCTCTGTGAGGATTTTTGTGGTGACATTTCCATGTAGTACCTCTGCCACTAACTCATTTTCAGTTATTTTGGAATCAGACGTTATTTCTATCAGTCTGATAAAGACGGTAAAAGACTGCTCTCAATCACCAAATGTAATACATTCTGCACAGACAACCAAAATAATAATAAATATTCATCCTATAATTAATTAATACAAATAATAATCCAGTTACATTTGTTAAAAGCAGAGAGCAGAGTGAGACTTTAAGCCCCTCAGGGATGAGCTGATAGACTACATCCCTGAAAACTCATTTCTACAGCACTGTTTTGCTTTGCCTCCTCTCTGTTTTCAGGAATCACAATGGCATTAGGATTACCTGGTTTCCCTTGCATGTATCAGCTGTAAAGAAATGACCAGGTGTGTAAAGGGAAACTGAGCCAAGACCTACATAACACAAGAGCAGACTTTCTGGACTGAATCACTCCAGACTGGGCTACAGGTGACAGGCAGAGACCTTGCTGTGTGTGTAAAGCACTATCCCCGTGCTCGGCGCCATGCAGCAAAGGGATGATGGTTTTAATAGTCACAAATGTTGTGCATTCTATTAAATGGAACCCAAATGCTGTAACATTGTGGGGAAATTATGTCTAGGGTTATTATGGTTTGTAGTATCCTGTAAAATCTGTCTTCATTTTTTAGTCTCAAAGTGTGAAAACACTTGGAGGAGATGTAGATTCAGAGATTTTGTGAATTCTGTGATTCACAGACATACAAAATGGGTAATGCCCCACTCCCAGGGAAGGGACCACAGTGGGTCACCTGGTCCAAGCTCCCTGCTCAAGTAGGGTCACTCCTAGGGCACATGGCACAGGATTGTGTCCAGATGGTTCCTGAATATTTCCTGTGAGGGAGACTCCACAACCACTCTGGGCTCCAGTGCAGGGTCACCTGCACAGTAAAGCTCTTCCTCATACTCAGGTGGGACTTTCTGTGCATCAGTTTCTCTGCCCATTGCTTCTCATCCTATTGCTTGGCACCACCGAGAAGGGGCTGGATCCATCCTCTCAACACCCTCCCTTCAGATTCTGACAGAGATTGATGATGTCTTCTCTCAGTCGTCTCTTCTTGAGGCTGAACAACCCCAACTCCCTCAGCCTTTCCACATAAGAGAGATGCCCCAGTCCCTTAATGCTTTTCACTTCCTGGAATGGAAAAAAACTTAGGCCCCTTTAAACATTATAGTTTTCATATCAGAGCCAAAAAAAAGTATTAAGTGTTCCTAGGAAATGTCATTATTTTCCATAAACTCTCTCTCTCCATTTTGCTCAAAAACACATTCATATTGAACATAATGTTTCAGAAACTCTTCCAAACTTTGTGAAACAGATTTACTATGTGCAGGATATATATGACAGCAATTTTCAAAGGTCAGGATATGAAACATTATATTATTACAACATATTAACTGTACCCACTGACTACCACTGCCTATACAACACTAACTAGGCATCGCAGCATTAATTTTTTTTTTCTAAAAGGGAAAATACAGGTCTGAGAACACAGTCTTCTACCAAACTACCTTCTCTGAGTCTTGCAACTTTTAGAAATTTAGTCTGTTTCCAAGGAGTAGTTAGAAAAGAGGTGAGATTAAAGGCTGGCTTCAGAACTGGGCAAATAAGCTTTGGTGTTGAGTAAATGAACTGTGGGGGAACTGGAACTAGGGAACTTTAAATCAAATCAACTAATAAATTCAGCCAGAAATGGGGACTGGCTAGGGAGAATAAAAAGGTCATAATACTTTAGTTTCATATTTCTTTGTTAATGAAATTCTTTATTTGAAGGCACTGAATATTTTTTATTATACCTTTTAAACAAAACATTTGACATAATTTTTTAAAACTACACGTTTAATTACTATTTTTTATTTTAATAAGATAATCAAAAAGCCCTAGTCCAAAATTGTAAAACAGCAATTGGTCTTTAAAGAAAAAAAAAAGAAAAAATCCAAAATGTGCTTCCCAAAATCCTTAGCACATCTATATATGTGTGTGTGTGTGTGTGTGTGTGTGTGTATGTGTATATATGTTTCATTCATTTAACTTCTGCTCTAACCAGATATGTTTGTTCTTCAGACAACTTTCTCATAGTGAAGCATAGGGCATATAATCTTGAGTTGTAGCTTGCACTGCAATTGGATTTTCTTCTTAGAACATTTTCTGAAATTTGCTTTATTGATGTACATTTTACCGAAATCCCTTGGGCTGTTGTCTCCTATTGGCCAACCCTAGACCTTCAGAGATGCCTTGTTAATAAAAAGCACTACTACTCAAAAATTTAACTGGAGTTTAAGCTGTTTGAAAGTGGTCCTAGATTTATTACAATCCCTTAAACAACTTTCAAAAGTACTGTAATTTCTAACACAATATCTGACATACTTTCTTTTCTTGTCTGTCCATATGATTAATTTATTTTTTCATTAAATGAATAGGAATATTTATAGGATTTTTTTGGAGTCTGTTTATTAAATCATCATACCGGGGAATTGTACATTAAGAGAACACTTCCTTCTTAAGTGATTCCAAGAGGTAAGTGAATCCATCAAGGAAAGGAATACAACGTATCCCAAACATATACCTAACTAATAATACAGGGTGCTTGTTTTTTGCAAGTCTGGACAGACAGTAACTCTATAATATTAGAACTTAATTTCATTTCTACCAAAGGGTGGCAATTTGCTTTATGATCTACCACCTTTGCATGCCAACTAAGGTATGATAAATAGTAAACTGAAGCCCCAGTTGAAATACCAAAATTCCAGTACCAAAAGGAGACCTACAGGAGAGTTGGAGAGAGAATTTTTTACAAGGGCATGTTGTGACGAGACAAGGGGTAATAATTTTAAGTTTAAGGAAGGCAGATTGAGATTAGAGCACAGTGAGGCACAGAACAGATTGCCTGGATAGGAGATGAATGCCCCACTCTGGAGCTGTTCAAGGCCAGGCAGGATGGGGCTTGGAGCAACCTGATCTAGTGGAAGGTGTCCCTGCCTATGGCAGGGGGATTGGAACAAGAAGACCTTTAATCTCCCAACCCAAACTGTTCTATGATTCCATGATTTTATTAGCACAGGCTGTCATGACTCATTATTTGGTTGCTGTACTGTCTTTAGCTAATGTACATCAAAGGCTCACACAATATAACAAACAAGCTCTATCTTGCTAAAGCAGAGAAAACTGCATTGTTCCTGTGCAACGTTGGTAAGATCTGGGAAAAAGGATTCTTTTTGTGGTTGATTTTCTACATTGGAAGCATTTCCACACTAAGGTTCAGGGTGAGGCAGCAGCATTTGCCACAACCTCACTGAAACTTTAGTCAAGGAAATATATTCAAAGTGGTGTAATTTCCTTTAAAATATTTATTTCAGTGCATACCTTTTGTTCTTATTTGTAGAAATTAACATGAACCCAGTCAATCACTTCAGATACTCAAAGCAACATAATTCTGAACATTTCCTTCATCCCATGTTCAGCAATCACCACTCATGGACCAAGCTTTCATTCCTGCTTTCCATCCCTTCCTTCACCAGTTCAAAAGGAGTAAAGGACAGAGATATTTTCCAGCACACCCCAAGGGAGAAAATGAGGCTAGACTGAGGCCAGGAGCAACTTCTAATGTTAAGGGCATGTAAAAATCCATTTTCCTCTAGCCCCAGGATTCACAGATCTATATTTCAATTTCAAGTCTTCCACAATGGGCACTGAGATACAGTGTTCTGAGTACTGAGTAAAGCACAACCCACCTATTTCTTCAGGCCAAATGCTCCTTTAGGAGGCATGTTTGTTTAGGTTGGCCAGGTCATCTGAATAATTGAATTTCTGTGATATTTTGGCTCCTCACCAGACTAAGAAGCAGACTCTAAAGGAAGAATTGTCATAACCTTACTATTACTTACTTGCATTATTTGTATGTACCCTTATGTTTTTTGTTGTTTTTATGTCTTTAGCGAATGCAAAAAGTACTTTTCAAATAGTATTCATGCAAGCAAAATTCCTCTGGCTCATCCAGATTTGTCTTTGTCCTCTTAACTTGAACTCCTCCATCTTTGCTACATGCCCTCACAGCATTAGTGACAAACTACTATTATAGATAGAAAAAATTACCTGCTGATAGCAAGGCACCAAGCTTAGATTATGGGATTTGTCATGCTGGAACTTAGTCCTGCTGTGTTTCATCTACCCTCTCATCAAGATACCCCTGCAGAAACCAGTATCTACACTGTCAGTGCCTATAAAAATTCTCCAAAGTATATCTGGTCAATGTTCATTCTCACAGAATGCTTGTGATGCAGACCTGTGAATTATTCTAACCAGAAGAGCATGAAAATCAAGAATATCATGAGCCAATTTTCCTTTCACCTCATGCAGATTTGTTCTGCTAAGTCTCATAGCTGGAATCTGCTTAGATAGATACAGTTGTTAGGGATTTACAGAAAATGCCTAAACATTGTAGGGCATCACAGTCTATATCAATTCTCTTGAAATATTGCAAAAACAGTAGAAGCTTTGCTTTATCTCAGCATTAAAATGGGCTTCAGCTTTTGCAAGCCCTGTTTGAGTGTCTATGTCATAACTCAGGACCCAGAAAACACTTTTTGTTCTTTTATCCACTGATTTCCAGTTGATATTCACTACAATCTAGCTTCTAGAAATCCCATCTGTAAGAGTGAAATGACTACAATAAGACATAACTTTTTTTCTACCTATATAGCCCAGATGACAAACTTCAAATAAGTGAAGCAAAGCATATGCGTTCAGTGTTGACACTGTTTATCTTCTGTGACTGTCTTCCACAGTAAATACGATTCAAACACTCCATTTAAATTTAGACAGACAGAGACATACTTATTACTACAAAGAAAAAATTAAAATTTCCTACATCTTGATCCACTTAATATTCTTACAAAGACATCTTAAATTAAAATATATTTATTTCTAAGCTAGATTTTATCTGCTTAATATATAATGATTTATCATAAACATTTATTATTATAAATCTTTATTATTATTGTTGGTGGTGGTGTTGTTATTTTTATTATTAATCTTACACAGCTTAAGATAACTTGCAAACAAAAATATACTAGCCTCCCTCTCAGAAACATAAAAATAAATCACCGTATGTTGGCCTGAGTTAACACACAAACACATCCCTCATTCCTCACTGCCTAGTGCTTCATCCTCAACAGGATCTTTTCCCTACCTCTGCTGCCTTCCAGTGGCTCTACTGCCTTTCAGCTGTCAGCTACCCTTTTGGTATTTGCTCTTTTTTCTAGGGTCTCTGGAACTCCTTTACCTTTATTAGTAAGTCTTGCTTTACTCTGATTTGCCTGATTTACTTTATAATGAACGTTTGAGAGTGTAGGTTAAAAGCTTCTTTCCCAGCTTCACCTCTCATTCATTGATTTGAGATGTTTCTTTACAGAGGAAAAGGAGAGGAGCTCAGTTTCTGAAGTATTTCCAAATAGACTAACATTGCAAGAGTCCAGATATCTCAAATTCTTGATGTGCTAGTCATCACTGTTATTTCTATGGCATTCTCTGGCAAGAAAACCTCCTCTTTGCCGGTCTCTCCAAGTATGACATCATTTCTTATATGATTCAATGGAAACATCACAGCGTCATTTATCAAAATGTGTAGCATAGCTGGGAACTTCTTTCAGTGTTTTCTTCCCCACTTCTGTTTCCTGCATTCACTTGGAAATATCCACCATCCTAACAAGAAAATCCACCTCTAGATTTGTCTCTTCCTGATACCTGAGTGAATGGCTGTGAATGGTGTGTGATAGCTCATACCTGCATGAATGGTTCTTTCAGATTACAGGTAAGATAAACTTCCTGGAGAACAAGCACAAAATTTTTCACTAACAGAAGTATATAAACATCATAACTCTCCTGATGAAACTCAGCAAGGATTCATTATGCAGATAATACAAGCTATTACCGCAGAAAAACAAAATTAGCTCTTATATCATTCAACTGACTCTGTGCCAAAACAAGAAGTAAATCACTGAAGTTGTGTATAATGCATGAGATATACAACATTGTTGAAAATTGATTTTTTTTTAAATGATAAAAGGGAATTGGCACAGAAGTGATATGTAATTTTAAATGCTTAGCCTAATAACATTGCTAATTTTAATTGCTATTAGAAGAACCTTGTTTTCCTCTAAGGCATTATGTAAAGAATCATTCTAGCTCAAATATGCATGGGAAATGTTTAAGGGCCATTACAGAAAAAACAATGAATATCAAAGCAACGGCACTAAACCAGCAAATATCTCGAGCTGTGATGCCAGGACTTGGCTGTTTAGCTATCAAGCAGACATTAACAGATGACAGATAAGTTATTATTCAACAAAGTTGGATGCAAAAACCTTAAATGCATCCAAACAATAATGTAAAATACAATCTAAAATTCAATGAATGGGAAAAACTACACATAACATAAAAACATAATTTCTGTGTAATATTCTTAATTATGAAATACTAACATTTCAGCATGAAAGGTTTTAGCAGCAGTTTGGAATCCAATTTATGAAACTGAGTCCCACACATTTACATATAATTGTATCTGTGCAAAAGATGCTGGCATGTGCTGAGGAGAGGCTTTGGCATGCAGTGGCTCAGAGGGGGGGGGAACAGCACAAAGGCCACCACATCCTCTCTCTTGCCTAGACACTTTTCTGCTCAGAATCAGAACTGTCCTGTGTAACAATAGCAAGTGCCAGAAGCTCTTATCACCTTCCTGGAGGTGACCTCTGCAGGAAGGCAGAAAGGTCTGTAGAGGCACACCCTTTTCCTCTTCCAACCTCAGGAAAGCCCTGCTCATGGCCGAAATGACATTGGCGAAGGACAATACATGGGATTCCAAAAGTAGTGTCTGCCAGACATACCAGCACATGGATAAAATGGAATGCTTTGCAATAGATGGGGATTTTAACACATCTCACTGAAATATATGCAATTGCAGAGAAGAAGGAAATGTTAAGCATAAGTAGCATGCAAGTTAAGGGTGACTCAATGATGAAACATATTACATTTCTCTAGCAAAACTAGAGAGGCATGAACATTCAACTAAAAACAATAGAGGGATGCAACTAGAAAGATATTTAGTGGTGTTGTTGGAGATACAAGCAGATGCTATGTTCACCAAAAACAAAGAAGCAAACAAAAAGCAGAAATATTTTAAAGCAAATTTTATAAGTGTATCTATTCCATAAGGATAGGACTCAAAACAAACCAGTGCACATAACAAAATCCATCAACAAAGTCTTGGTCATTGTGACATCACAAACTAAAATACCTTTTCTGTATTTCCTGCATGTGTATTATTAAATGAGGGAATGAGCAAGGAAAAAAGAATACAAAAGAGAATCCAAATCCATAGTCAAGGCAGTCTCTGATAAAGGACTTCGTTTATACTATTCTGCATTATAAACTCAGAGAACTATCCAAAGTAGACAGATTTTAGAGTAATTTGTAAATCAATTACTTTCTTGTTAATATTGTTATGAAGAACACTCTGGACATTATACAAACATTTGCTCAAAACACCTAATTTGGGTTTAAAAGCAGAGAAGCACCTGTAGTCAAACAAAAATGCAGCCATATGTACAACAACAGAACAAAATTAATAACTATATCGAGTTAATCTACAATCAATTAATAATCATTTAATTTGAAGTAAAACTATAGTTTAAAATATCCCATGAGACACGTAGGTGGTAGAATTTTTCCTATATGCTCTGTGTCCTAACTGGCAGGAGCAATCTGGTGATAACAATTACATTTAGTAATGATATTTAGTAATAGACATTTAATTACAAAACAAGGAATTAATGTAAATTACATAATGGCAAGAACAGAAATCTTGGCACAACAGTCTAAAAAAAGAACAAGTAGGAAACATAAACTGTTAATAATAGTAGCCACAACATTTAATTTTGAAATATTTGAAGGAGTGAGAAAAAAACTGACTAATGGCACAAACATTTTTTTTTTTGATCAAGCAACACAAGTCTGTTTGCAGACAGAAGGATGGAAAAAAGTTTAGACTGAGCTAGATTAAATACAATATTCTTAGACTATAAAAACCTCTGATTTATGTTTTTTATTGTAACATGGTTTTTGTGTGTAAATGCAGACTGATTTGTAATGGCTGGAAAAGAAGTCTGTATACTAACTCATTAATTGTTACCAAGTGGAATTGCAGTTAACTATTTCAAAATGTTTTTAAGGAAAAGTCACTTTGCTGTTTGACTTGGATATGCTTATTTTCTGTCAACCCTTGTTGCTTAGTGCTTTGCATATTTCATAGGAATATAAGATTGAAATTCTTCTCTCCCATTTATTCACTAAATACATTCCCTGCTGGCAAAGACAGCCATGTGAATAGTTTGCTATCATTCAGTTATTATTGGATACATTAGACAGCTTCCTTTTTCCTTTTTAATAATATTGTCAAGGGAATTTCTGTAAGTCCCATTATGTTAGGTTCACTGCCAATGCTCATGAACAAAGGAAAAAGACACACAATAAAACCAAAACCACATGTGAATTTCTGGCATGACCTGAAGTCAACGGCTGCTGTGACATTTGTTTGGATTTCGCCCTGCAATTACAGAAAGGGAGTGCTGTCACTCTTTAGGGCTTTTCTCATTCAGCCATCAGAAGCTTGAGAGCAAGGACGGGAATGTAAGGCTAGACTCAGAAAGAGATCGGAGCCCAGGATCTACACACTGAATCTAAAATCACCTACCTGGAGCTTTTCAGCAGATCATTGCACCAGAAAAGTCTAGAGTTTACAGCTATCTAAAAAATAAAATAAAAATTCAGACTGGAGCAACACAGAATACTTATATTCTCAAAGGAATTCCCAAATGATAGAAGTTCCATTTCTTTCTCCTCTGTGAGGCCATACAAGATTGGTGTTCTTAGACAAAAATAATCCTCAAACTTTTTCTTATAAAAGAATCAAGGGGAAAAAAAGTACTGTATCTTTTGTCCTTAGCTTTTATTGTCCTCATATGTCTATGACACTCAAGGTTAACTCACAGGAGGATTGGAACTACCTCACCCACTTCCCAAGGGAGTATATTCTCACCATGTCTCAAATAAGCTGGAGTGAAATTATCTCAGTTAGTCCTATTAAATCGTCTCACACTACATACAGCAATTCTAGAGGAGTACAGAGACTATGGAGATTTAAAATGTCTAAGTCCGTCAATTACTTCACAAAGTATGAAAAAGTTTCATCAGAAGAATTTATAAAACCCACACTCAACTCTCCCTGCACTGCCACCTACAAAGATAGAAGAATGATTCTGAATGTGACAGTGAGTGTTTCACAAAACTGAATAAATTGTATTGGATCTGTTGATCTCCTGCTTTAGGGATTTCTGAGAAAGGGCATCTAATTTTGTCAGGTGGGAGAAAGAGAGCCTTAGCTTTTCAAGGGAGTAAGGCGCATGCTCACTTGATTTCTAATTGTGACTGTGTGCTCCTACAGATGCCACTCTTGCACACCTCATTCTCCATACATATATTATGATTGCTTAATGGTTGATTTCTCCACCCTGAAAAGCTGATCCCTGAAAATTGTTTAACTGATGGAGAATACAGACACAGAGAATAGGAGTAATCAGAATTCCTCCCTGTCACTCTGCAGCGCTAGGTTACTCATCTTACTGATTAAATGGGATATAATAATGCCAGTGTGAAACTGGACTGTTAAAATATTTTCCTGGGGAAGGAATACTTTTGGAACTTGTATAAATGTTCTTGCATTCATGAAAACATGGAGTTGATGAAGCACTTTTGGATTGAAAATCAGTATTTCCCTTACAAGCGATAAGTGATGCAGACTCTCCTAAACAATTGCAAAATAAGCAAAAAATATCAGCTTGAAAACACTTGAATTGACAGGTTATGGTAAAAGTTGCTTACATCTGCTGTCTTCTGAACACAAAGTTTTCACTTTCCAAAAGATAATGATTTTTCTTACACATTTCATTATGCTGTACATTGTTGTTGCTGAAAGGACAGAGTTCCCAACCTTCACCCTTGTGAGTTTTCAACTTTTCTAAGGATGGCACACTTAAAAAAAAAAAAAAAAGCTCCATCATCACACCTGAACTTCATGTCCCATGATTTTATCTTTGACTCTGGACATCTCGGCTCTTGATCTCTTGTTTCTACCTTAATTAAGTGTACTGGCACACACAGGCTGTTTCAGTGTTTACAAGAGCTGGCAGAGAAGAATTTACAGTGAAGAATAGTCAAGAGAGGGACATTTTGCAGGGACGTGTAATGGAAGGACAGGGAGGAGTGGTTTTAAACTGAAAGAAGGTAGATTTAGATCAGATATTAGGAATAAATTCTTAACTGTGAACATGGTGAAGCACTGGAACAGGCTACCCTGAGAAATTGTGGATGCACCATACCTGGAAGTGTTCAAGGCCAGGTTGGAGGAGGTCCTGAGCAACCTGGTCTAGTGAAAGGTATCCCTGTCTGTGGCCAGGGGTTAGAACTAGATGATTTTAAGGTCCCTTCCAACCTAAACCGTTCTAAGATTCTACATTTCTATGACATGGAACAGGGCTAAAACATTGTCACAAACAAGACATCACAAACATGGACATAGCAAATAAATCATCAAGACCTCCCTACCTGTGTTGAAATTATACAATATTTTTCTCTCCTGATCAAATAATCCTTCTCAATGCCGCATCTTAAAAAGAAAAAAAAAAATCAATTGTCAGCTACTATTTCACGAAATTATCATTTTGGACACACTATTCTTCCAAAAAGCAAATAAGGGGGTGGAAATGATTTGTAACATATAAATAAAATAGCACTCCTTATGGCTAACAGGTTAATTTGGTATGCTGACATGTGCCTCATTTAAACACTTCCGAACACTTTGAAGCACTTATGAAAACAAACAGGATATGTTTTTTTCAGAAAGCAAAAAGGAAAGGCTGAAAGACTGTATTTCATTATCACTAAACCAGAAGGTGCAAAACTGGTACAATGCAGAAGTCAGAAAAGTTGCTGTGATCTAGGTTTCTGAGAAGCAATCTGCACTTACCAGATACAGTGATGGGTTGAACTAGATCTTTTTCCTGTAGTGATGACACACATCCCCCTCCTCAAAAGAACAAAACTGCTTTTATAGTCAAACATGCCAGCTTTCCTCAGAAAACTAAATCCTTTGGATTTATTACCAGGAAACTCAAACTGATTCAACCAGGCAAAAAGGAAATTTTAAGTATAAAATATTCCATTTGCCTTCTGTACCTTGAAGAGGGGTCTTTTTGTGTCCTGCCTTTGTGACAGCCAGCTCAGTGACCTTCAGAACTGAATAGAAGTGCACAGTCTTCTGTGAATTCCATGAAATCATAAAATCATTTAATTTGGAATACTATTGTAGGATAACTTAATTCAACTGTGAACCCAGTGCTTCTAAGTCCACCACTAGACCATGTCCCTAAGTGCCACACCTACACATCTTGGAAATACCTCCAGAGATGATGACTCTGTAACTTCCCTGGGCAGCCTGTTCCAGTGCTTAACAGCAATTTCAGTGAAGAAATTTTTCCTACTAGCCAATCTAAATCTCCTCTGGCATAATTTGAGATCATTACTTCTTGTCCTATCACTTGTTACTTGGGAAAAAAGACAAACACCTCACAACAGTTTTTTGTAGGTCACCCTTTCACCTTTTCCCAAGGTAACAACAAACCAGACAGATTCTGTCAGTAAAAATCTGTTAATATTTTTCAACTTGTACAAGGAAAAGAGGGAAAATAATTATTGGAAATAATACAAATCATTAAAGGTTGTTACAAACTAAAAACAGTATTAAATGGCTAGAGATATCCATTAACATACATTGTCGGAATCCAGGATGTCTCCCTGATGGTCCCGGATGATCCGAGCCCCAGCCAGGAGGCTTTGAAGCCCTGGCAGGGGCGTCGGAGACCCTGGCATGCAGCCAAAGGCCCCTGTGGCTTTGAGTTCGACCCATGGAACAAATTACCACCTTTGTATGAAGAATTAAAGGTCACAAAAGTTTAGATAGCATAACAGTAGTTGCCACAGGGTGAAAGGGGAAATTTTGAAGAATTTTACTATGGGGGGTCAAGGGGACAAGACGGAGGGATTTGGGTGTTGTCCTGTTCTTCTCCCTTCTTCTTCCTAGCCTCCATCTTCTTGGTGATGGTGGCACTTGGGATTGGTGTATCGTAGAAAGTCACTGTCTACCCCAGGTGATAGGTATTCGGACATAACTGTAAATATCGAATACGTAGTTTGTAGTATAAAAAGACAACACCAGCCCAGGGGCGGGCAGAATGTGCCTCGGACTGACCTGCTGAACAGACCTCGGCAGGCCAGACAGAAAAGGTTTCAGATAAGAAATAATAAACCACTTTGAGAACGTGAGCCGAATAATTCTGACTCCTTCTTCGACACCTGGGTTGGGGAAAAGAGACTTTTAACACACCTCAGGGTCATCTTGACCAGAGGAAATCCCAAGAATTCATGAAAAAGGACAGATGCCGCCCCTCCTAATTTTTGCCGTATCTTTTATATTGTGAGAATTTCAGAACAAGTAAAGAAAAGGCTGTCACACCACTGTCCAGCACATGCATCAAGATTTATGTTTGCATCATTCCTGTTGATCTACACAGTTTTGATTGATTTTTCTAACAAAAGTGAACCCTTTGATCAGCAGCCTTTGCTCTCTCTGCACCAACACTGCGGATCCACCAGCAGGAAATCTGACTACCAGCACAATCAGGGCAGACCAACTTTTGTCCACCTTTCTTTATGTCTATTACCCTTATCACTGTTCAGCCTGCATCTTCCAGTAAGTACTGCCTCTCAACACATGAGCCTAATTACTGCATTTAAGGTTATTTTCAGTTCAAAGTGTCCTTCTCATTGGCCACTAGTATAATACCAGTGCTATGCAGTGTGTCCTACAGAGCAATACAATGGGATTTTTTGACACAAGCAGGTACAGGACATATGTCCTGGCAGACAAAGTCAGATTCAATGCAACCCTCTACCAAACTTTCTGGGAGGTATCCTAAAGCAAATAATCAATGGAGCTTGGATTTAAATTTGGGAGAAATAACTGCCATCTTCTGCATGGAGGTGGACATGATGGTTCATCAAGGAAAATAAGGGCCAGAAATGGAAACAAAGAAGCAAGACAGAGAGGCTGAGAATACTTTCACATTCCCCAACACTAATGAGACCCACTATGCAAATTCATACTCTACGAGAAAACCTAAGTAGTCTTCACAAATGCTAAGCAGTCTTCACTAATACATCTTCTCTCTTAGATCAACTCTTGCAGCCCTCACACAGGCTGGTAAAATCCCAAATGAGACATAGGCTGATTCTTTGCAGGAAATTCCTTTCATTAATGGGAAGAAATTAATGTGGTCCCCCTCATGATCTCTTCCCTCTTTCCAAGAGCCCTACAAAAAGCCACAACAAAGGCAGATCTTCAGCTATTGAGTTTCCAAATGATTACTCTAGCCCTACATCCAATCTTAATTATGTTTAATTAGATATGGCCTCTAATGCCAGTAATACTTTAAGAAATTGCCCTTCCAAAACTCAAGTAGACACAGGTAAAAATAAGAGGAAAATACACTGTAGTTTTAGCTTTAGATTTCTAAGCTCCAAATTTACTTCTGACTCTGAACCTAAATCTAATTATTAGCTGGAGTCCTTTCTACTGCTGTCCCCTATTGTAGCTATGATATTATGAAAATCCTTTGCTGGGATTTTTCCTCTCCTGAGAAGCTGAGGAGCCTCAGGAGAGAAATGTAAACAATTACTATCTGCTGCTGTGGAATGCAACAGGGGCATCTGTGATTGGTCCATGTGGATGGTTTTCCATTGATGACCAATCACAGCCACCTGTGCCAAGGCTGTGAGCAGTCACAGGATTTTGTTGTTCTGTTCTATTCTTGTTGTAGCCTTCTGATCTCTCTGTTCTTTTAGGATAGTCTTCATGTAGCATTTTAATATAATATCTAACATAATAAATCAGCCTTCTGAAAGGGAGTCAAGCCTCGTGTCTCCACATGCAGAGAGTCCTCAACACCCTATATTATGTAATAATTCTTGAAGATTATTATTTTATACTAATTTTTACTATAAATAAATATGAAATCTGTCTGTCTTCGTAAATCACACAAAGTGCAAATCCCAATGCAAAATTTAATTATATGAGTGAATTGAAGCAAGACCAGAAATAAATGAGAGCATAAAGTTATGGCCTAAGCAACTGTTTTCTCTATTTGTACTTATCTAGACCCTCTAGAATGAAAAAAGTTCTCTTTCAGTACTAAACCCAAAACTATAAACCTAACTCCAATCTTAATATTGATAACAACACCAACAGTGATCACATCAATGAAAGTGAAAGAAAAGCATATTCCCATAGAGAAACATGTCATCTTTCTGTTTCCCCTAGTCCCTGGGATATCCACCCATAAATTGAGAAAAACAGAGTTCTGATTCCCTATTCCTAACCCTACCCTAGCTGTGGCATTGGTGCAAATCTCACCTCTACAAGAAAACACAGAACATTCATCATTTCCAAAACCTGCTCATTTCCAGCTCTTCAGTAATAATAGGATACAGCAAAGATCTGGGTTCATAAGAAGGAATGTGTCAATAGGAGAGAACCCCTCTTATCCTGAAATCTAATCTCAGCCCTAAATTTAAAGCAAGTTAGAGCCTTAATCTAATGCCACCACTAGCCCTGACTTAGTTATAATCTGGTAAGCATTCAGACTCCAAATTACACAGTATCTGCCTTTACCAGCAGCTGTTATTCTGAACTTTCTCTTGTCTTCTGAACTTTGCAAGACACAGAGAATCAATTGGAGTCTTGAAAATCTAATTCCAAACTCTGTGTCTGATGTTAATTATTTGCAAGACTTGGAGCATAATGACAGAGTACATCCAATTTTCTATCCTGTAATCACCTGCCCTCTTCATAACTCTGTCAGACCACCAGCATAAAGACATGAACAAATATCCTGAAAACTTGAATTCCCAAATCCCAGTTATAATACTTGTATTAATTAAACATATGTAAGTAGTAAAGAAGGATAGAGAGCATTTACCCCTTTCTGCAGTCTTCTTGATTCTTTTCCTGAGAAAACCAAAGATCTCTGCAACTCTTTCTTACACTCCCAAAGCCCAATTCAAAATCTACCTTGAAGCCTGGTGTTGGTTTGCACACCCCAAGCAAGCAAGGATCCTTTCAAAATTTCCCCCTTCTGAACATGTGGTTCCTAGAAGCTTTATATTCTGACTCTTACACAATTCATATATCACTTTTCAATTATTTTTAGCAGACAAATGTGCAGATTGCAAATTCCTAGCAGAATTGTCTCCACAGATTAGTTCCAGCAAATTAAGAAAAAATGTCCCCTTTAGTCTTCATTCTCCTCCCAGACATATAGGACTTACTGCAATGCTACGGAATTCTGAATCTGCAAAAATTTCAAAGTCAACCCCGGCCCTAATTTTGGTTGGGGACTATAGCCAACACAAAAATACACATTAAAATATTCCCTTTTGTCAGCATTTGTCCTCTTCCTTGTTCTGAGGGTCTTAATCTTGGTCATGTTGACAGAGCCAGGGAACTAATCAAATACAATATCTCTTTAGTTAATTTTAGTTGGGATCCAGTTAAACAGGACTTCTAAAAATTAAATATATGGTTTGGGCCAAATTTTTTCATTCTTTCTATCTCTGGAAAGCCTGCATTGTCAGCAAGTCATAAGAATTAGTTGGATGGTGAAGAAAAATGTTCCAAATTAGTACATTTCACAGAGATGTTGATAACTACAGATAGCAAGTTCTTCAGCTAATGTATCAAGAAATATATGTTCATCCTTTTATTAATTTTTAAACATAAATTTATGTAGTGTTCTACAACCCCACAGAATTTCTATGCCACACATTTAGAAGCGCTCTTCACCAGAAATTACAGACAGGAAGTATGATACATAAAGTATTCTGTTATGAAGAGTTTAATTTTTGCAGCACCACTAGGATTTCAGTTAGTGCCAACATTTTTAGTTGCATACTTGATGCAAGTTCTCCACCTAGTGGAGTCATTTTTAATGCTCCAAAAGATCGTAATTCCTTTCATGTCATCATTTTTACTTCTGATTCATTTAAGGAGTAATAGAAACATTTCCTTACATAAGATTTTATATATACTTAGGGTATATAATAAGTTTTTTTCAAAATAAAACTTAATTTCACACTGTGACTGAAATATTTACAATAGCTTTGGAAAACATAAAGACCAAGAGAACTATGAAAGTAAAACCAGTTACAACAATCAACCTGTATCCACAAAATCATTTGAACAAAACAGCACCAGATATTTTACTCATCTAGGTTTTGGTTGTTGAGTGAAGTTCTATTTTTAGAAAATCTTATACCCTTCACAAATATTAACCACAACCACACTTAAAAGAAAATTTTAGAGCAAGCAACATAACTGCTCATAGAGCATTGACAAAACAGCCCCATCCAGGTGCCAGAGTAAAGAAAAGCAATTTGAACAGCTCATTGTGGGGCACAGGAAATTCCAAATCACTCAAAGTTCTTGTTTTGAGGCTGGATGAAACAGTAAAATACATATTCTGGTGTTAGTACATACTTGTGCATGTATGTACATCATGCAAGAATTCAGTGGGAAAAGAGAAGGAACTTTGCTATGCAGAAAGATTATATTCATCTAACCAGATGAATATAATTAATTATCCAGCCTGCTTAAATGCATGGACCATTATAATTCTCCTCCCTGTGCTTACAAAGAACAGCCTCCTAGAAGAAAAAAAAAAATTTAAAAAAACCCCACAAAATAAGTGCTTATACAAAATACAACTCAGTATGAGTTCACATCTCAGACCTACTGAGACCAGCTCTGGCCCGCAGCTCCAGTACCTGTAATCACAGTTGTAGCACACAGCACAGAGAATTTCAAGTCCCTTCAGGTAGGCTGGTCCTGAGCCACTTCAGGAGACAAAGGTCAAAACAGAGGGTATGAATTTCACCTCTGTTCTTGCTGGCGACAAGTGCACTTCCAAAGCAATTGGTATAATGCACTGTGCTCCTTGCATGACACATTACTTAATAATTGCACGGCTGCATTTCAAGTCACCTTCAGTTCACAGTAGTTTTTAGTTGTGACTTGACAGCCAGAGTGGGTTACAGTTATCCTGCACTTGAGATAATGAAGGTATAGATTATAGTTGAGAGCCCACATCAAACAAATGAGGTCACACGTCCTGACTCGATACAGATCACCATTATAAACTTGGTCTCATATAACATTACCATCAAAACGGTGCCTTGACTTGTTCAGTGCACTTACCAGAACTCAATTTGCCAGTACTGGAGATCACGTTCCCTTTTGCTGATGAAGTTGCAGTTTAATTTTCTCACTGCACCGGCTGACTCCCCCAGAGCACCCAGCCTTGCAGACGCAGGTAGACTTACTTGGGTACCCTATCTCTGAGTCAGCACACCATCTCACGTGCACACTGCGCTGCCAGCACAGCAGCAGCAGGGACATGTCCCTGCTGCACAGAGGGGAAACTGAGACAGCAGCAGGAGGCTAAGGCATATCTTGAACAGATCACAGACAAGCAGCAGTGGAGGAAAGAGACTTAACTGAGATCTTTTCCTGTATGCCGATAACACACAGCCTTCAAAAGCAGTGCATTATACTTCCAAGCAGAAGTATATTACCTAATCCACACAAAAGATTTCTTAATGCTAGATTAGGCAACCTAAATACAGTATCCTGCAGGATAAGACTCAAGACAGACAAGACAGTTTCCTTGTGATCATGGGACATATATATATATATATATATATATATATATACTACTGTCTCCTGTAGTCCCTGAGTGTCAGCAGTGGCACAAACCTTAGCACATGTATTTTGTTGTATTTACTCTTCCACACAGAAAAACTAAAATACAGGCAAATTACATAACTTATGGAATTGTAGAGCTTTCATTATTTTCTTTTTATGTTATTGATGTCCCTAAGCTTCCATCAAATTTTCACCAGACAGAAGCATGGAGCACTCTCTGCAACTTTAGTACACTTACTACTGTGATTCTAATTTATGATCCCTCACGAAAAGCAAATCACTTTTCCTCATTTCTGGAGATCAGAGTGCAGTTTTTAATAGTCCAGCAGTTCTTGACTGAAAAGAAAAGGGTTAAATGACCCCCTAGTGCTGTCCAGCCCTTCAGAAGAACCTTGACCCTTTGGAGAGATGGTCAGAGAAGAACTGTCTGAAGTTTAGAAAAGGCAAATGCCAGATCCGGCACCTGAGGAAGAACACCAGCACAGGCTGGGCACTGACCTGCTGGAAAGCTGCTCTGCAGAGAAGGACCTGGGAGTGCTGGTGGACAACATCTGTCCATGAGCCAGCAGTGCCCTGCTGGCCAAGAAGCCAAAGGTGTCCTGGGCTGAATTAGGAAGGACATTGCCAACAGTTTGGGGGAGGTGATCCTTCCCCTCTCTTCATGCCCTGCCCCTCTTCTCAGCCCTAGTGAAGTAATATCTGGAGTGCTGTGTAAGTTCTGAGCTCCTCAGTATGAGAGAGACATGGAGCTTCTGGATTTGGCCCAGTAGAGGGCTACAAATATTATTAAAGGGCAGGATCATCTCTCTTATGAGGAAAGACTGAGGGACTTGGGCCTGTTCAGCCTCAAGAAAAGATACCTGAAACGGAACCTTCACAATATCTATCTGAAGGGAGGATGCCAAGGGGATGGATCCAGGCTCTCCTTTGTGGTGCCAAGCAATAGGCATTGGGCAGAAACTGATACAGAGGAAGTTCTACGGGAATATGGGGAAAAACTTCTTTACTGTGCTGGTAACCAAGCACTGGAAGAGATTGTCTAGAGAGGCTGTGGAGTCTCCCTCCTTGCAGATATTCAAGAATTGTCTGAACATAATTCTCTGCCATGTGGTCTAGGACAACCCTGCTTGAACAGGAAGGTTAGACCAGATATGTACCCTTCCAATCTGGCCCATTATATGATTCTGTGAAATTACAGAATCTACAACAGCTCCCTAACTGGAGCCACAAGGAATAAAAGTAGGCAGCAAAGGCTAGGAGTGGAGCTAACAGGCCCCCAATGACTATGCTTTGAAAGGTCCTGATCTCCTCAGCAACTCTCACTGTACACTTTTCACTTGGTTTTCAGTGTACAGGGGGTAAATTTTGGGGCTGCCTGACAGCATGCTCAGCCAGTGTGTGTACCCTAAGGAATCTATTGGCCCTTGGTGCAATCCAGTTGTCATTTGCATGGTTGAAATCAAAGAATATTGTATAACAAGTACTGGCGTGCAAATACCCCAAGCACAATGACAAGGGAACATCAGACTTACACATATGAATGTGACTTTAACAGGAAGGCAAAATTTATAACCCCTCTTCCCTGTTCTTCTGCCTGGGAATATGTCTTCTGCTCTTCAGTTGTAGCTATGCTGGCCTTGTGCCAACATACTGCTTTCCAGTTTTTGTTCTTCAGTGACAATAGTCTACTGATTTAATCTGCTACTCTTGGATATACATTGCCTTTATTTCTTCCTGAGAATCAAAAAATATTACTGTCCTTCAGAGACAGGAAGATAGACTGGATAATGATTTTCCCTGCTTGCCAGGTTCCTTTCACTGAGATTTTGACAACAAGGCTTCTGGTAATGAGCAAGAAAACATCTGCAATAATCTTCCATCCTGCTGTCCACAAAGGAGGGACTTCATGTGCTATATGCTTATATCCAAATAGGTCCTAAACTTTTGTAGTCCAAATAAAATGGACTTTGCTAGAACACAGATAACCAGAAGTAGAAAAATATATTCTCAGACATTAGGAAAAATACCTTTAATTGAGGAACAAGCCTTGATTTTTATACTTGCTTACACAAAGGTTGCTAAGAAATCTCATCATACTGAGCAGCTAGTCATTTTTAAGGTTGTAGCTACAAAGCACTGCTTCAAGAGTAAGAAGTAATAGAATTGCATGGCTCTGGGTTGTTTGGGTTTCTTTTTTCAAATTCCCTTATGGAATTGTGTGATGTTTTCAATATACAGAAAGGCAAACCAAAGGAATCAAAATGACTTCTGGGGCCACAGAGCTCCTACCTTGCCAAATTTCATCTTGTTTGCTACCTACTGCTTTGGTGCTGGGATCGTAGCACATCTTGAAGTACAGTATTATGGGAAAAAACTTTTTTTAGTCGTCACGACTGAAAAAAAACCAAACAAAAAAAAAGCCGAAGTCTTTTGTGAAATTTGTGCAAAAAAATCCCCTATGAATCAGAAAATGCAGAAAATGCAACTGGGCAAGTGGAAGTCTCTAGAAATTATTAATACATGGAAATATTTCCAGCAAGGGAAATATTTAAGCATTGTTAGCCAGACTTGGAACTGCTGCACCAGCCTATGCAAGCTTGCTATATATTTTACTTTGGAATAAAGTCACAATTATCTATAATTCACACTATTATCCATGTCGGTGCCCTCTTGTATTTGGTGGGTTTTTATTTGTTTGGGTTTTTTAATTGAACTGTATTAAATTAAGCTGCCATCTGGCTTTGACTTTAGGCTACTTGGTACTTTTTTAATAACATGACATTCTCCTTTTTTAATCGCAGCTCATGAGGTGATCCCTTAAAAAATAAAGTGCTATGACAAGAACAGAGAACACAATTCACTGTTAGAAAACATATATTCATATATCTACAGCTGAAGGCAATTTTCTGCAGATTGCCACTGTGCAGCTACAGGAAGAGAGGGAACATTTCTTCATTATATTATTGTTATAATTAGGGTCATACTAGACACAGAATAAGTATCCCTTGGGATTGGACAGTGATTCCAAATTCTTTTTTTTTCTTCCTAAAAATGATAAATGCAAAACATTTTAAGTAGCTGATGTTCCTTTTTTATCTAGGGTACATGGAAAAAATCCATCACATTGTTCTTTTATGAATTGACCATTTACTTCAGAAATTCTAAAATGCCTTTCACAGACAGACATTGTTTGTTGGCAAGGATTATATTCAGAGTTATGATTGTGGATATTGTTGGAGACATGCAGCCTATTTATGTGTATGAGACTTGGTCCTTTCCTCTCATACGTAACATAATCCATAATGGAAGATTTACAGAAGTTTTAGAAAAATTAAATGTTCAGCTTTTACTGGATAGTACCACAGATCCATTATTCGCTTATTACTTGCAAAATTAAAGCCCAAGACATGAGGACATTGATTTCACATCGCCCAATTTAAAAATCGTGGCTCTGTATGTAGTTTACAGAGTATGACAGGACAAACTGGTATCTGAAGGAGCTCTCTGATTTGCTTTCTGAAGATGTCTGTCTGACTAGAGAGGGAAGTTAGAAGGGCTGATGGCTCAACGTACATAAGGAAAAGCTCCATGTCTTGGGGAAGATTCTGATGCAAATTAGGATAGCCTCAAGGTAACTATGCTAAAATCTGAGTTTGTTATTGGGGCAACAACAGCTAAACATTTTTATATACAAGGCAGAGATTATCTTTCTTATGAAAGCAGCAAGGGAAGGGTCAGTTAGGCAAGGGAGTGGTTGCTATTGTCATGATGTTAAGATTGTGATATGCAGATTTTTGGAATGTTCTTTCCATTCAGTTGCAGTGGTACAGTTAAGCAAAATGGATTGCCATCCTGCCCTTTGAATTGGCCCTTCAAATCCTTGTTTTCCTGTGTCCTGAAGATAGGAAGGGATTAGGGGTGACTGACAGCAGAAAAAAAATTATGGAGGCACATATATGTTAATCTTGCCATCTTTTCTGCCAGATTTGGAAGGAGACGGATATTTATAACTGTTCCTTTGTCTTGCTTTTGGACTAGCCACTGATTTCCCAGCACCCTAGAAAACATTTCTAAAGGTATGGTACAGAAAAATAATTCTTTCAAGACAACTAATCTCTCCATTCATGTCATTCATATGAAAGCAATTCTACACTCTTAATATTGTCTAGAATATTTGGTCTTGAGGCTCAGGCCAGGCAAAGACTGGGAGGCTCTGATAAACATTTCCTTTATCACGGTCTGAACTAACCCAATTTAATGTAACATTTGAAATTAAATCAGCGTACTTTTGCATGTTGGCAAACTTGGGACTGCAGCCTGCTTCTGGTCAGAGACTGCAAAGGCGTTTCTTTTGACCTTGAACACAACAAAGGCCTTATCTGAGGGCCTTCTTAATTGAGAGGAACTCAGAATCTAGCCTTATATAATCTGACTAAATAACTGTTATTAATTCAAAGATGTCAACATGTTTTATAGAAGCTGAGATACATGGGAGGTTAAACAATAAGTTAAAGCCTCTTCATTTCTCAAATGTAGAACATTTGTTCTGCATCATGTGGGTTCATCATTGCTAGGTCCCACTGTTTCAGAGGTTAGCCTCAGAATGCCGTTACCTCTGAATCTGAAACAGACCTTTATCTTTGCCCATTCAACCCCACACTAGGTACCAAACAGGAAAAGTAATCTGCCACATGTTGCTAACCATCATCGTTTGTCACTACTAATTTTTGACATGGCCATATTGGATACCATGACAACATATTTTGCAAAAGAATGACAGGACTTAGAGGCAACACAAATGAATGCACTTTGTTCACTTACAACTAAGTATGATCACTGCAATTTTTCACTTTATTAATATTTTAAATACATAAAGATCCTTTTGTCCTAATGGATTCCAAAGCAAACCATTAAAAAAAGAAATAGGAGTGATTTAGATATTACTCCCCATAATTGGATTATATGTTTCTTGCTTCTGTGTAAATTACTGTAGCAATTCAGCCTACAGATGACCAAAGTCTCAGATTTCTCAGTTGAGAAAGTCTTTTCTTTGAGTAACAGACTTGTAATTGTAGCACAGAATTTGTCAAAAGATCCATTCTATCCTCTGATGAATTAAACTCATAAAAAATGCAAGAACACATTTGTGCTGCTGATAGTGACAGCATTAGCTCTGCAGATGTCACTGTTGCTGTCGCTTTGCCCCACATAACTCGGTCAGTCTTGGGTATTTTTCCAGAAACTAGCACAAAGCCTGATTCAGTCTTTCCCTTTTAAACATGGCCTTTATAGTACATGGAATTATAGCAAGCAGGAAAAGGAGGATGCCGTTTGGAGAGAAATTTCTAATTAATCTGTATTTTCAATGTCTGAACTATAGTTGCAGCAAACTACTGGTCCTTAGTTTGGCCTTTTGGGGTCAAGTCCCTGGCCAGTAGGCTCAGCATGAAGTGCTGACCAATTTAGAACAAGTATTTTTGAAAGGCAGACATCACAGAATCACAGAATTGGTGGGAAGAGACCTCCAAGATCATCGAGTCCAACGCAGCCCTAACACGTCAACTAAAACATGGCACCGAGTGCCACATCCAACCTGTTTTTAAACACATGCAGGGATGGTGACTCCATCAGCTCCCCAGGGAGACCACTCCAATACTTTACCACTCTTTCCATGAAAAACTTTTTCCTAACATCCAACCTAAATTTCCCTTGGCCCAGCTTAAGACTCTGTCCTCTGGTTCTGTCAGTTGCTGCCTGGAAAAAGAGACCAACCCCCACCTGACTACAGCCACCTTTCAGGGAGTTATAGAGAGTGACGAGATCACCTCTGAGTCTCCTTTTCTCCAGGCTAAACAATCCCAGCTCCCTCAGTCATTCCTATACAATTATATTTTAAAGGTTTCATGTTATAAGAGGCCAGTGGAATAGCTACAGGTCTTCACAACATCCCTCTGGACAAACTGTCCAGCTGTGGGATTAGAGATTCATGGGGTGAAGAACTGGATGAAAGGCAGAGCTCACAGTGTTGTATGAATGGGGCTACATCTGGCTACTGACTGCTCACCAGTGGTGATCCTCAAGGCTCAATTTTAGGGCCAGATCTGTTCAATATACTTATCAACAGTGTGGAGTTAAGAGTTGAATGCAGCATTATTAAGTGTGCTGATCATACCAATCTGGGAAACCCTGCTGACTCTGTTGAGAAAGAAGAGGCCCTGCAGATGGATCCAGACAGATTATAGCATTGGGAAGTGATTAATGGGACAAAATTTCACAAGTTGAAATGCTGGATTCTGCCCCAAAACAAAGTAACACTGGGCACAAGTATAAATTGGAAGAAGAGTAGGTGGAAACACCCTGCAGAAAGGGGTCTGGGGGTGCAGGTTGATAAGACGCACACCAGGAGCCAGCAGTGTGTGTGCCCTGGCAGCCAAACTATTCTGGGGTGCATCAAACACAGCATCATCACCCACTCAAAAGAGGCAATTATCCTGCTGTATTCAGTGTTGATGTGGCTTCAGCTTGAGTACTGTGTGCAGTTCTGAGCCTCACAGCTTAAGAAGGATATGGAAGGTCTTTGGATGCATCCAGAGGACAGCAGCAAAGCTGGTGAGAGGGCTGGAAGACACTTCCTGTGAGGAGCAACTGAGGACTTTGAGATTGTCTAGTTTGGAGAGAAGAAGGCTGAGGGGTGACCTCATTATTCTCTCCAGCTTCCTGAGGATGGGAAGCGGAGAAGGAGGTTCTGATCTCCTCCAGTTTTGATATCCAGTGATAGGACACATAGGACACACAGTTCAAAGTTGTGCTGGGAGAGGTTTAGACTGAACACCAAGAAACATTTCTTTACTGAAAGGGTGGTCGAGACCCAGAAGAGGCTCCCTAGAGAGGTCGTCGATGCCCCAGCCTGTCAGCATGTAAGAGGCATTTGGACAGTGCCTGTAACAGCAGGCTTTAAGTTTTGGTCAGCCCTGAATTGTTCGGGCGTTTGGACTAGATGATCATTGTAGGTCTCTTCCAACTGAAGTAGTCCAGTCTGTTCTTGTCTGTTCTAAGAGAAAACCAAGTTATATTTACAAATATTGTATTTTATTCAGGATTTGAACTGAAAGAAAGAGCTAAAGGGGAGTAAGCATTCATGGTTTATTCATTTTTTGGAAATGGGACAGGCAAGACAGTTACCCGTGCAAGCAATAGCATGAGGGTTTTTACACACCTCAAGTTAATATACCTCTATATTTTAAATTGACACTTGTAATATTTAACAGGCCTGACAGGAGAAGCTGAACTCATTTATTGAGTCTCATTTACCTGATAAATATTGCTCCAGGAGAAGTTACTACAGAAGACTTAGTTACTTGCAAGTATAATCTAAGGAATACTTGAAAGATTTTTGGATAGGGATAGGAGAACTCTTATATTAGCTAAAGAATGAATATTTAAAGAAGTCTGAAAAGGAATGGCATAGAATTACAGCAAAAATCTATTTTCACATGATCAAATATTAAATTACTTAAAGAAGAGTTAGAAAATGGAATTGACTACAATATCAGTAAAAAAGAGAAGGTAGAATTCAGAAACGGTAAATTGAAAAACTAAAATTTACGTATTGTTCCAAGAAAGCCTGTCAGCAACCAAAACCAGATCAAATAAAATAAACCAGTATAAAATTACATCTCCCTGTAAAAAGACAGATAAGACAGCTTAAATCAGTTTGATTTACCATAATAAAGGTTGGATTTGACCAGGGTATCCTGGATAACTGAAAAATGTGAGTGTTAATTCTGTGAAAGGTAGATTTGGGACCAGTGACTGAGATACAGGGTTACAGACTAGTATAATCCCAAATGCCATGCAGAAGAATAACATGTGAACAGACACAAAGCAAAAAACACTGACAAATAAAATACTGTGAATAAATTAGGATTACTAATTTAGTTGGAAATATAAGAGGGAAAGATGAGGGTTTGTGGGATACTGGAGCCCATGGGAAGATGATTTTATAGGGATATGCCTTGAAAGTTTGGGCAGTAAAGAAACTGTGTCAGACTGTCAGTGGACATAAATATATATATTTTTTAAAAAGTATAAAGGGAAATCTTATTTTAATTAAGCACCATGGCTATTGAGCTAGCAATTAATTGCTCCCAACTGGGCTTGGCACTAGATCAATAGCTACAATGTTCCTGAAATTATAAACAAAGTACAGTAAAGAACAGCAAGTACTATGACTGTATCAAAATTGAATTTGCCAAGAGTGTGGAATATGTTCTTCATCCTTCCAGCACTTGTGGACGTCTTCTGATAATTTAGACAGACTGAAAAGGAAAGAGAACTGTCTCCCCATAAATAGTCCCTAGTGTGGCAGGGACTGGACATGGTTATTGAAAATTTAACAGCAATATTTTGGAGGAATGCTACCGCTCCCTGTCTCAAGAAGAGAAAATTAAACATAGTAACCTAAAGATTTTGAATATTATATGGTTGTTACTTTGAAATGGCAATACTGCTGGCAAGTTTACAGGTATGAAATTGTATTGGACACTCAGCATATATAGATTGAATCTATCTGGAAAAAGTAAGAATCTGTGTCTTGGATTACCAACACAGAGAATAGCTGCTTTGAAGATGAAGACTTATTGGAGATGTATGGGAAAATAGCATAGAAAACAGTCAAAGGGGAGTATCCAAACATTTTTGAAGGTTTAAAATGGATCCCTAGCCTGCATGTGAGAAATTTGACCAGTAGCCTGTAGAGAAGACTTAATAATGCCTTACCTAATATATGAAATTATCAAGGAAAACAAAAAAGAATGATAAATTATAACCAGACTCTCAGAAGCTGCAGAAAAACTGGTGTGCAACAGATGTCTCAAATCCAAGCTTTTCAGCAGGTAAATCTTGCTTCTCATCCTTAGAGAGAGAAAAAGCCTACAATTAAGGGTTAATAGTTGAACAAAACACCATCCTCTTTAGACAAAGAAGTCCTGTTTGGTTGAGTAAATATACATGAATATTCTAACAGTGGGTAAAAAAATCATGCAAAATTTCAGGTTGAGATACGTATTTCAGTGTGGAACAGCTTAATTATTGTCCTTAATTATTATCCTTAACTGATAATTATGAGGTACATGTCAGAAAATGTTACAGCCATCAAAAGAACATCTGGAACTTGGTGATTCTTCAGAGAAATCCCTGCTTAACAGAAACTGGCCTGAAATCCACCCTTATGTAAAGGATTTGAGGTTCATTGACATAGTATTTATGCAAGAGGTTAAAGTTGTTAACCTGCTTGCATTGCCCCTGTTATGATATCTGAGTTTTCTATAATCTTGAGAAAGTGTGCAAGAAAGTGCTAACCATAATTTTTACCAAGGCAAAAACAAATCTGTTAGAGTAGTAAAATCAAGTCACAGGCTACTGTCCCAGTTCTTAAAACAACTTTCCATGATATGGCCTAAGTGAATTTAAACTCTCCATCCTATAAATACAAGTCCACTTTCAAGTCAAGTGTTGGAGAAAGAGAGGTTGGCAGTTAGAAGTTTCTTTACTGTTTTTACATTATTTAACCAGAAGATGTGACTGGGGGAATGGTAAGAATGATTTTGACACTTCTTTCTGTATAGTAAAAGTAGATTTTGTAATGTAGGCTTCTCAATGAGCATAGAATATTACAAAAGAAACACTGACTTCAATAATCAATGCTAGCCTAAATTGTTCATTTTGACAGTCACTCAAGAAAGTGATGGTTCAGCCATGACTGCTGATCTTCCTCAAGGTTTCTTCTAAATAAGTCAAAGCAAATTCTCCAAATATCTAGAAGAAATAAAATGTCAAAACAGTATGCTTCAGAATAGCTGTCCACATGTATGACTAAATTAAATTAACCTGCACCAAAGATTAAACATCGTAGTTCTGAAATGCATAACAGTCCTTGTATTTATAAAGGGAACTGCTCCAAAATAACCTTGATAATTTCTACGGACTTGGGAAGGAGGACACAAACATACAGCTCCTTAAAATCAGTGGTCAGCAGTCAGTGTAGGTCCATGGAAACAATGAAAAGCCAAAACTGTGTTAAATGAAACACCAATCATTTCAATTTTAAGATTTCATATCTGAGGTATTGTAAATATTAACTGTGAATCATGGTTTGGGGAAAGCAGATCTCTGTTCTGAAGTACCAAATCACTCTAGTTATTTAATTGTAGTGGGGTTGGGGATGTTGTTAATGGTTATCTCAGAATTTCTTTTTGCTATTACCAAGAGCATCCAAAGACTGAAATGGTAGCTGGTAGGAAAAAATTGCAGTGAAGTTAGGTTTTAAAAGCCAAATCATGTTATTCAGATCACTTTCACTGGCAATAAAATAATTACAGTAAAGCAGGAATAATCTCCACAGAAGACTAAATGACAGGGGTTACTACAGCTGCTATTTACAGAGACAAAGTCTGAAAAGATTTTATGTAGCTATTATTCACATATACGATACCCTCAAACATTCAGGCTTCCTGAACAGTGTTGAAGTTGCAATGTTTATCCCTGAGTCAGTTATATAAATCTAAACTATCTATTTCTTGTCTTTTTTAATTCAAATCCCTGGCAGTATAACCATGGGAATATATGTGTGCTTCGATACTTGAAATTATTTAACTGAAAAAGAAGATACTTGAAAAAAATTGAAATTGAAAAAAACAATACATAGAGGAAACTGTTAGATGGGAGACAGACATCAGTCTTCAGTATATGCAAAGACAGGCCCGTTTTTTCCCTTGATGTTCACAGATAGGTTTATTGCCATTTAAGCTCTCATGAATTTCTCCTTCCCAGCTCCAGGATCACTTAACACGCCAGGAAAAGTACATGAGCCAAAATGCATCTTCAGGGAGGTGTTATGCTGCCCTGAACACTTGACTATTCCAACATTTAGAATTTATGGTTCTGTCATTACAGAAGACATGTCAACCTTCAGGATAAGTGACGTCTTGAGCATAAGTTCAGTCCATTTTTAAAAAAAGGAGCTACTAGTAAATATTAAGTAGTTTTTTCCCCTCTGTTTCTGAATGGAGGCTGCTATATGCAAACTACTCCACAGCCTATTCTTAACCTTCCTGGAGTAACTGTGGCTCTAGGAAAGGTTTGCATGCTGCCACAATCCATGTGGTTAAAGGAGCTAAATTATTCAGTGAAGTATCTTTTCCATATTCAAATCTTGTCAAAGCCTGCTACTTAAGAAGCAGATTCTCTAAAACAGACCTTTGCACTCTGGTTCCAGCAGCTTCTCTTTCCTGTGGTTACTAACAACTATCTAAAAAAAAGGCTCTTTCTCGGATTTGCAATTTCTTATGAGCTTAAGTGATTCTTACAGTCTGTTTACTTCCCTTTTTTTCATTTCTCATTCATACCAAAAAGTATTGTATCAGGCTTCCACTCCCCTTCCACAGTTCTGTCTTGAGGAAAAAAGACTGAGAAGCTCTTACTGACCTTGTTCCACCACTGGAGGAGGGCTGTGGAGAGCTCACTCCCCCTTCAATCCAGTGCTTCCACAAGTTAGCCTTCTCTGATGAGGAATTATGTTTGCCCTTGTACCTCCCTCCTTTCAGCAATGGATCCCTAGTCAAAGTCAGATGTAAAGACCATTATTGTTTGGTGAAGAATTTAAACGGCTCTACTGAAGTCTAAAATCTGGTTTTGCTTCAGCATCTGGGGAAATTTGCCAGGGGCTTACCTGATTTACTTTGACAGATTTAGATGCTTAGACAGTAGTCCAAGTTCAAGACACGCTAAATACACTCTGAGCCATGCTCATTACCTGTAACTGAAATCTGAAGGCCTTGGGCTGATGCTCCTCGGTAACTTTTTAAGGCATTTAATTCACAACGTGCACCTTGGTCTCCTCAATGTACTCTCTGTGATGCTAAGTTTATCTTTACTGCAGTACTTATTATTTCCCCCACGAAGAGGCAGCAGTTTGCAAAAAGTATTGTACAAATATTACATGCTGCAAAAAGTACTGAAAGTACCTGTTATTAAATTGTTTGAAAATTAGGTTCAGGATTAATGGAAACACAAAAAAAACCCGGGTATTTTCAAAAGAGTGGGATAAGGAATATACATTTTTTTCTGACAGAAGAAAATATTTTCCCATAAATAAAGATAATAAACATGAAAAAATTATGTCATGGATCCTTAACTGCAAACAGCTTCATTTATATATATATTTACACAAAACAGGTTGTGTAGAGAAGTTGTGGGTAATTACTTTAAAATAAGGCTCAGCAAAGTACTCTTTCTTACTGGTCAGTTTGTCAATTCAAGTCTATTTTTCTCTAAAACTCAGATACATCACACACACTACTAAGCATCAGCTAGATGTGATTCTCTTTTGCAGAAAAGGCAGAGCCCAACTTATTTATACAAAAATGTACGGAATTTACTCATCTCAGAACATATGGTCAAATATCTGCTTTCTGCAAGTCTGCTATTTAAACCTATCTGATCTATATCTGAGGTGTAGGATAAAATGTTTGCCTGTTTAAGACATTCACAAACTTAGAGCTTGTAAAGCTGAACTACTGAAATATTCCAAATGATGAAACAAATCCATGTTCCAAACTGACTTACACAAAATAAATATTTCCTATTGTTATTACAGCAAAATTTTAATCTAAGAAAGTACATGCAGATAAAATCTTCATTATTTTTTCATAATTTAAATGAAAATTACTGACAGAAAAATCAACTTATTAAGATGAAATGTGAAAGAAAGAGAGACAGAATGAATGGAATATTCAGTAAGCCATCCAGTTAATGTTCAAAAAGATCCTAATTACACTTTTTTCCCAATAAAAGTGGAACAAGAAGCAGGCTTAATTCAGACAAATTAGGCAATAATTTACTGGGAAGTGGTAATAAGACTGTGAATCTCTGTATGGCCCTTTTGTTTTGGAAACTAGCCCATTTGTATAATTGATCTGTAGTTATCTTTCCTTTTTCTTTCCTTCTTCCTTTCAATGTCTAGTGTAATCAACATATTTTTCCAAAGCAGTTGTTTTTATTTTATACATTACATTATACTACTTAAACTGAGCATTGCATCACTTTCTCCATTTACATTTGCCATAAATATTATCATTGTCCTAAGCCTTTCTATGCATTTTCTCTGCTTCACCAGACATTATACCAAAGGAACTATACATTTTCATTGCTTTCAATTGAGGCAACAGCTTTAATACCATGATTTGAGTCATCAGGATACAAACATCTTGATTTCTACTAAGTCTAAGTCACATGAATTAGATTAGTGCTGCCATACCTTTCTGGGGAAGTTGGCTGTTTCATTCCTTTCTGTGCCAAGACAAGTTGCATTCCCAAGACATAGCAGAATTTTACTGCATCCCTTCAGCATGGTAAGTCGGATGCAACATGGCAGCACCCCATTTACTGAGTAGATAAAAACCAATTAACTCTCTGTTACACATGAGAGGGGATGAGAGGATGGCTATTGCCTGACTGCTACTGCTGAAAGAATTTATCGAGTATGGCCATGGTCGCTCTTTTTGTCAGGAACAGCTCTGCTTTGCCCCTTCATGTGGCTGGGTTCATGTGCTTGGCAAGAAGAACTATGGAAAATTTCCACATAACTGCTGTTCATGGAAAAATTACTTTAGTCTCTTGCCTGTACACCCCTACTGTCTCTGTCAAAGAAAATCACTACAAGGAGTGCTAGGAGTAGCTCCCAGTCCCTACAGGACATAAGGCAGCATGCTGAGTCCCTTGTTTTATGGCCTTAGCCAGTTGTTAAATGGCTGATTTCCTAAAAGGAGGAGGTTTGGGGTTTATTTCTGAAACACTAGATTACTTTTTATAATCTGTAGACTACTCTGTGCTCATACTTCCTAAAGTATCGTATACTGTGCATGTCTTTCCTACAGCACCAAGAAGTTCTGTAAAAGACTGGTCATCTTACCTTTTGAAAACATGAAGAAGAAAATACCATGACTGAAATTGTTACCCAGAAAGCCATTTTGTTAGTTTTTCATGTAATTTTTGACTACAGAAAAGAAATTAAAGTAATTCTGAAGAAAATTAAGAAAATAGGATCAAGACACACAGCAAAAAAAAAAAAAAAGTAAATAGGGATAGGCCTTGGAGGACTGTCAACATACCACAGGACAAGATTTATGGTGATGAGGGCTTGGCACTGCCACAAAGTGCAACCATTTTCTATGCTAAGTAATTATGATGACATGAAGGCTGTGATAACTAAACAAGCTTCATTATGGTTGTGTTCGAGGGTCCCAGGACGAGGGAAGAGATCAGAATCTTGACTCCATGTTTCAGAAGTCTGATTTATTATATTATGATATTATATTACATTAAAATGCTATATTAAAACTAAAAAGAATAGAGAGAAAGGATTCATCAGAAGGCTGGAAAGGAAGGAAAGGAATGATAATAAAATCTTGTGACTGCTCACAGCCTCATCACAGGTGGCTGTCACTGGTCATCAAGTAAAAACAATTTCACATGCCAGGTAAACAATTCTTCAAATGGCATTCCAAAGCAGCAAAACACAAAGAAGCTGAAGCCTCCCAGCTTCTCAGGAGAAACCACCCTGGTAAAAGGATTTTTCATAAAATATGTCTGTGACACTTCATTGTTAAAAAAAATGTAATTACAGTAGTTATTGATATAATCTGAGTTTAAGTTTTAGCAGACAAGACCTTCCTTAAGTAAAGATGTGGTACAACCCTTCTTTCCAATGTGAACTGGAAATAAGAATTGAAAAATCCCACTTTTAACGTGGTAAATTATAGAACTATGAAAGAGACTCTCTGCTAAAGAGAAACAAGATGAAAATCAACTGTGCCTTGAAGCCAGGAAAATTGTTTTTCTGCTGCAGTTTTTGCCATGAAACACAAGAATACTTGACATCCAAAATTTCGTACTCTTTTACATCTCATGACCATAGCAACAAGGTGTTCCCAATAAACATGCAAGAATGAACACCTACATCCATTTGACATCTAAAATGAATGGAATCTGATGGCTTGGGGACGGTGGGGGATGGTGGGGTGTGCTCCATTGCAATTCACTCTCTTGGGGTTTTTTCCCATTCTAGAAGGTACTGTTTACCATACCTGTATGAATGAATAGAGGCATCTGAATTAAGAGAAAAAAGTCAATACTTGCTCACCTTCTGATCTGTGGAATTACAGACTCTCTAGCCAACAACGGAAGGCTACAATGGCACAGCTCATGTGGGCAATAACAGCTTTGGTGTGACCTTCACAGCCTGAAGACAAGTGAGGGAAATTGGGCTGAAATAACCTTAAGATGGCTGGAGTTTTAAAAATAAGTCAATCAAATTAAGGAAAATAAATGCAGAAGCAATGCTGCCCTCTACATCAACAATAGTTGAATATCAAAGGAGACTACACATGTATTTTTAAAGTAAAACATCTTCTGATTAAAAATATTTATGATGAATCTTATTCAGTGGAATGCATAATGAAAGAGGAATAACTCTAGTTTCATGCTATCTTGTTTTGTTAAATTTTAAGCAATTTCAATAGAAACTTAAAGCCGTTAACGTAATTTTAGATAAGGTTTATATACAAACAGTTTTGTTAGAATTACCAGAAATTGCTATTACACCTTTTTAGAAAAAAAATGTCTGCTAATATCTTGTTGGATAAAGATTATTTCTGTGAAACTGTCCCTAATATATCCTCAAATCAGATCCTTTAGCAACTCTGCTGCCTTCCAGAGTCTTAGTTCCATACTTTCTACAGCCATCAAAAAACATCAATAGGGGTGTATGGAAAAGAAAAAAAAGTCGTTACTGGTAAAAGAGAAGAAGAAAAGAAATTTAAAATTTTATTTTTAACCATTAAATATATCTGAATAGAAAAGTCTAACCAAGCTTGCCTACTCCTATTACTTTTCAAGCAAACCAGTTTCCCTAAAGTTTTCTCACTTCCTGCTGTGAGTGAACAGGAAGTCTTCACAATTATTTTCACTTCTGTGAGCCTGTGTAGTAACTTTAGCTTCCACTTTCTCTTTCTGAAAGCATTGCCAAAACAACTTTTAGAAGACATCTAAAAAAAATTAAAATTTCTCTAAAGTAAAAAAAAAAAAAAACAAAAAAAAAAAAAACCTCAAAATTTGCCTTGATGGCAGTTTAAGTAGGCTCCTGCATGGATCTCTGACAGTTTAGCACTACTACTCCATGCTTTTGTGAATGTTGTTACATAAGCACATATTTTCAAACACTCCTGAGAATAATTTTTTTAAAACCGACATATCTTTTCAGTTAGTTTTTTAGGCATTTCAAGGTTATTTCAAGGATCCTATTGTTTTCCCTGTTTTTATGGGAAAAGTGTATTAAAATTTATCACATGCTGTCTTATCAAACTGTTTATTATTACATCAAGGCAGTGAAAAACAAGGTTATTTGCTAGGAAAAACAGGGTGAAATGATAACAGTTGCAAAGGCCATTAATAAATAAACAGGGATAAAGCAGAGGTCATGCAAATATTTCCAAGGGAGAAAGAACTTAAAATATGAATACAGTTGGAAACTCTAGAACTATACTTTACTTTTTGTTGTACTGCCTTTAGTCTCAAGATATATTTTGAAAACAGAAAAAAAAATGCTATTAGAACTGAATTTTCCCAAAAATTACTTATCAATGTAATTGAACTGTAATAAAGCATTGTATAATTACAGTGACTGGAGAAATGTGGCATTTTATTTTCAAAATTTAGTCAAGAGCATTTAATTTAAGCTGTTAGTTAAATACCACACTATTGTAAAGGAATGTTTTTTAAAAAAGAAAACTAATTTCCAAACCTTTTTTCCCCCAGATCAAAAGTACCAATGTAAACTGTGCACACATATCCAGCTTTTAGCCAAAGCTGCCTGATCTAGGAACTGCAAAACCCAAGCCACACATCACTCATAGACATGGATTTCTACCTACTCCACTCAGAAGTTGTCTCCAGTTCACCTTAACAGGCTTAACATGTATTTAAAAATTATCTTTTCAAAGGCAGACCTTCACCGTGATTTAGCTGTATTTGTCTTCTTGCAGGATCTGCTCTCTATATTTATTTCCATATAAAGTGGGGTCCCATTCTCAACATTTATAATAAATAAAATATACTGTATATTGCCTTGTTTCTTAAATATAATACAAATCTAATATTAAAATTCACAAATAAGAAAAATTATAGCATACGCTCAATGTTCAGAAGAAGTACATGCAGACAAATTAAATGACAGGTGCCAGAAAATAACATTTCATACTCAGCATCTGTATAGAAAATTCAACTGTACAACTGAATTATTTAAAAATTTTAAGCTAGACTAAAGTGTGGGTAGAGGTATACTTCTAACAGTTAAATGATACAACTGTACAAAATATAATTAAAGTGGTTGTATTCAAATGTTATGCCAGAGTTCTGCTTTTGTGTTTTAATTTCCATTGAAAAAATCCAGTCTAATGCTTTGCTCTGCAGAGTATGTCAAGCTTTGGATGACTACAAGCCTCTTCCCTAAATAGTATTTTTAGTGGTAAGGATCCTGCAAAGCCTAAGGCTTTTCTATAAGCCCCAAGTGAGTTTGCTAAGTGGAAAATTCAGGAAAAAACTGAGTGACACAGAATAAACAGCAAGTCATAGTTTTCCAAAGTGTATCCAGAAACTTTCCTAAATTTGTCAGAATATAATCTTGACAAATTCATCACAGTGAAATATTTCATCATGGGATGTAAAATCATTAACAGATGAGCAGTCATGATAACATTAACAAAAAAAAGAAGAAAGTAAACAAAAAAGTAACAAAAAAAAGAAAGTAAAGAAAAACAATCCTCTGCAATTCTTCAATATTGAATTACCAATGCTTCTTTTATATCTACTAGCTAATATGTTTTTTTAGTAAGTGAGTCTGACTACATGGCAGTCTTCTATCAAAGTATTAATGCTTAACAAAAGAATATATTAATTTCTCTGAAAAAGGTAAATTTAGCAGGTAAGAAATAAAAAAATGAAAAGTATTACAGTAGTTGTTTGCATGTCTCTTATTAGTACTTAACATGATATATGGTACACATAACTTGGAGGAAAATCAATTTTGCATTAATCTCTAGTTGGAGGCATCTCAGATTTGTAGAACAACTGATAACATTCAATAAGGAACAGTCTCTTCTCCAGCAGCAAATTAGTTTGGATTTACCATGGGATAGCATAAGCAACAAATTCTTGCATATTTTTCTTGCAAGCCTCTACCAAACACTGATTCAAAAACTATCCCTAACACTGATGCAATAACTATCCCTAACCATCACCAATGACTGAAGCACGCCACAGAGCAGCTTGGCTGCCTGGCTAACCAGCAGAGGCCTGGTTATCTGTCCACAGTGCAGCTGTTGGCCCAAGCTGAGCAGCCACTGAAGTCAGTGGGGCACTGCCCTGCCATGTGAGTCACCGGCAAGCTGGTTACTGCCTGGCTCACCAGGCTGCCAAAGCACAAACAGGTAGGGCTGCCTTCCCTCTGAACTGTCAGACCCATCTGTTGGCTTTCAGACAGCTCAGCCGTGATGTTTAAGACCTTCCATCTCGCTGGGCATTCTGCACTGTCTGTACTTTCTCCCCATCAGTAATTCCCCAAATTCCCTTTTCTTATCAGGTCTCATTCAATCACATCAGGCTAATTTGTCTTGTCTAGAAATCTAGCAGATCACGTAATTTGGGAACCACGAGACCAAATCCCATCAGTGAGGTAAACATAATCATAGAATCATGTACTCATACAATGATAAAATAGTTTGGGTTGGAAAGAGCCTTTAAACACCACTGAGCCCAAATCTCCCTGCAATAAGCAGGGACATCTTCAACCTAATCGGGTTGCTCAGAGCCCTCTCCAGCCAGGGATGGGACTTCTACCACCTCTCTGGGTGATCTTTTCCAGTGCTTCACCAATTTCACACTAAAAAAAAAATTCTTCCACATATCTAGTCTCTTAGTTTAAAACCCCTTATCCTGTCACTACAGTCCTATTAAAAAGTCTGTCACCATCAAACACACTTGAAACTTAACACCCTGGGATGGTGAGGACATGTTGTCAAGGCTTGACCAACACTCAGAGTAATACCCTTTGTGGCTCAATCATGTAGGAATCCCCAAATAGTCCTAAGGGAGACCTGGAGCATGTCATGAACAAAAACAGAGCTCTGAAGGAAAGGTGAAGGACACACAGTTCTACCTCATCCTGCCAGACACAGGGGAGGCAGCTACAGGAGAGAGCTCCTCCTGAAAGTTGATACCTGTCTGCACGACTGACCTCACAGATTGAGCTTTAGCCTTCACAACCACAGGACCCTTTGGGAGCAGTGAGGATGCATGGACAGAGATGGGATCCAACTGATGAGGTTATTCAGTTTGTTGGTGTGGCTGTGGGACCCAGGATGATTTTGCCTGAAAGCTAATATGAAAAAATGAAAGCTTAGCCACTTCTATTCAGCAGATGACTCTGACAGTGTTGAAACAAGGGAGGGTCCAAAAGCAGATTAGGAGGAGCAGAGCTGCCCCATCCCTAGCAGAGCAACCTTTACTTACACTGGATGAGATCTTATCTGCTTACGGCCTGATCTCCTACAGCTTTGTCTCCAATGGTTGAGGTCACACAAACCCATGCCAGCAGCATGGGTTCAGAATGCCAGCTGAAGGGCTTAGCTGCTGAGAGAGCACTTGAGAAGTCTTGTTTTAGTGTGAATTCTTGATTGGGTTTGACAGCTGACCCCAACTGCAGCCTTTCCTTCAGCTGAGGTACCCTGCTCCTTCCAGATGCCAGATTTCATGATCATAATTAGGGCAGGAAACAGAGACACACAGGGATACGTGAAAACAGAAGCCTAACTTTCATAGGAAGCAAGGCAAAAACCTGCTTCTCTGAGAAAACTCACTTTGGCTAGGAATTGTTGATTAACAAAAATGTATATAATATTTATTTGCAAATAAAATAATAGAGAAATGGCTCTTTTCAGTGTGGAGAGGGTTCTCAAACTAGGAGAAAATTTCACATGCCACTTCTCAATGTTCTGTCCTGTCCATGCAAGACCTATTCAATATTGTCATGAACAGCCTGGGTAACAAAATGGCAGAGATAATATGAAAAGAGAAAAAAATCTGAGTGGCCATGATCAAAATTATTGAAATCTAGCAAGAAGAAAAACAGTGCTAATAGGGAAATACCAAATGTATGGATACATTTGAGTAGTAACTGTCTAGAATAGGGATCTAATAAAAAATTAAATACAGATGCTCTTGGTTAAAGAAAAAAAAACAAACAACAACAACAAAAAAAAAAAAAAAAAAAAAAAAACCACGTTCAGAGAGGGCCAGGAGTGGAGATATTCGTTTGCCAATTTTGAGGTGATGAGGCTGGTTAGAGAACTGCTGTTTGGGGCTCTACACTTAATAAATAGTGTTGAGAAATTAGAAGTACAGAGGAGAAAAAAAAATAGGAGGCAAACATCTGACAAGTGGTCAGAATTCTTCATGTGGAAAAGGTAGATATGTTTATAATATAGAAAGGAGTTCCTTTCACTTTCTAGTGCTGTTTGGGGCGGGGGGGGGGGAGGTTTGCACATCCACAGTAGGCAGGATTTTTGTTTTTTTTTTAAAAAGCTTCATTTTCGTTTCAGGTCATGAAATATGACAACAAGATTTGGCACAATAAGCTTTATTGAAGATTTTTACAAGTAAGTTGGATGCACACCTGTTAGAAGCCATGTAGGTCAATGTTGTCCAAGCTGTTGACCACAAAAAAAAAAAACCTCTATAAAGTTAAAAGACAGACACCTTTTACTCCCATTCTACCAGACAGCCAGAAGGGGAGTAAAATGTCAGTTTATATGAAGAATGTGCCAATGGCTCTTGAACAGTACCCCCAGCCCACAAACAGCTGAGCTGAAGGGAGTCCAAAAGCATCACCAGCATGATCTGACTGGAGTGTCCTGCCACATTTACCCTTGCCAGGCATCTGGTGTCACCTCAGTATGGATGTGATACGTGAGCCAGGCAGCCTTTGACTGCTCCAGGTCCAAAGGTCAGGGTACACCAGACGCTTCATGAAGCAGCTGAGACTATGGAAGACCTTGAAGCCTCTTCCAGCTCACCAATCCCACGTGAACAAGAAAAAGTCCTAAGCACCAGCTGTGAATTTAGGTTACTCCCCTGGCTCATTGTTTTCAGTTCAGTGAGGAAAGACAGAAACAGAAAGGGAAAAAAACTCTTTTCAGGCCAGAACTCAGGTGATGAAAATAAACTTGTACCAAACAGCTCATTGCTGGCTGTTCTCAGAGGGTTTATGCGTTGGGCCTCTCAATTTGGGAAGAACATTGGGGTGCTGGAGCTGGTTCAAGGAAGGAAAACGAGTACGGATTATCAATCCCGTGAGGAGCGGCTGAGGGAGCTGGGCTTTAGCCTGGACAAACGAGGCTCAGGGCTGACATCACTCTTTACAACTCCCTGAAAGGAGGTTACAACCAGGTGAGGGTCAGCTGCTCCTCCCAGGTGACCAGCGACAGAATGACAGGACATGGTGTCAAACTGTGCCAGGGGAGATTAAGGCTGGAGATTAGGAAGAACTTTTTCACGGAAAGGGTGCTTAGACATTGGGATGGGCTGCCAAGGGAGGTGGTGGAGTCACCGTCCCTGGTAAGGAAGGACTGGATGTGGCGCTCAGTACCCCGGTCAATTGACATGGTGGTGTTTGGTCACGGCTGGGACTCGACGACCCCAGAGATCTTTCCCAGCCTGATGGGTTCTGGACTCAGGGACGGCAGCTTCCTTGAGCCCAGTACCGCCCCTACCGCCCTCAGCCCCGCGGGGAGGAGGCCAAGGCTCCACCCCGAGCGCGGCGGGAGGCGGCCTCGCGCCTCAGCATTTCCGGGTCGGAGGCGGGGCGGTGTGAGGGGGCGGGCGCTGACGTCGCCGGAGGGTCCGGGGGCCGCTCGGCGCCTGTTTATTGTTCTCACCGCCGCCGCCGCGTTCTGGCTTTCCCGGCGCCTGCGGGGCCGCGGCGGGAGGGAGCGAGGGAGGGCAGGCAGCAGGACCGAGCGATCAGAGCCCCTCCGCCAGCGGCGGCGCGGGGGCGGAGGTAGGAGGGAGCGAGCGAGCGAGCGGGCGGAGGCGCCTTCCGGGGGCCGTTAACCCGTTTCCGCCTCTCCGCAGCGCGAGCCCGGGCGGCGAGCGCGCGCGTCACGCCGGAGCGAAAGCGGGACAGCCCGGGAGCGGCAGCCCGGGAGCGGCCATGGCCTACGCGTACCTCTTCAAGTACATCATCATCGGAGACACAGGTGGGTGAGCCCGGGCCGGGCCGGAGCGGGGCGGGAGACGGAGAGGAAGGCCCGGCTCCCCGCGCCCATTTCCGCAGTGTTGGCAGTGCCGCCGACGTGGTGGCTCCGCGCGAGGAAGAGGCGGTGTCTCCCCCCCGCCTCTGCGCCGGGCCCCGCCCGCGGCCTCGGCCTTGTCTCCCGACGGCCTTGGGCCGCTGGCAGCCGCCTCCGGGCCTGGCTGACGGGTCGTGGAGAGCTCGGGCTGTGTCACGGCCCTGGCTGAGGCGGCAGAGCGGGCCAGCCGAGACGGAGAAGGCGCTGTCACAACGAAACTTAGACCTGGGTAGTGCCCGTGGTTTGCAGCCTTGTGGCAGCGAGGCCGCACTCTTCCCCGCAGTTTTGTGATGAGTTTCTGTCTTATTGCTGCGAGTTACCTTCAGCTCAGGCTGCAAGGATGCTCTTTCCAGGCTCAGCTGGAGCAGTTGTAGCAAACTGTGTGAAGACATGTTGTCCAAGGAGAATTAAAAGCCCTGGCTCTTCCAGTCTAATTTAAAGGGATCTCTTTTTTATGTGTATGTATGTACTAACACCACTGCTTTTCCAGATGTGTCTTGTCACTTTTTAAAAACTTATTGAATCACAGAATGTCAAGGGGTTGGAATGGGACTTAGAGATCATCTAGTCACACGCCCTCTGGTATGGGCAGGGACACCTCCCACCAGACCACATTGCTCAGGACCCCATCCAACCTAGCCTTGAACATTTCTCTAAAACTTACTCCATTCTGTTTGTAACTGGCTGCTGTGCGACAAATAATGCTTACAAATGCTGTTGGCATAGCCAACAACAACATGTGCTGATAGGAGTTGCTGCTTGAAGCCCCTTTGCCAATATATTTTATGCTGCTTCGGCCTAGTATGGATGGGAGTAACATACTTTGATCAAATTGTTGTCAAGACAAGGTGGCTAACTTAGTTAACTATTGTGCCTGTGAATTGTGTGTTTTCCTTGTTGTTTTCCTCATACCTGCCTAAATACCTTCTTTAATAAGTTTGATGACACACCTGGTTTTTTTAGGTGCTATTCTGAGGGTGCCCTCGTAATTGTACTTCATACCTCTGAATCAAATTATCTGTTGGTGGAGTATAATTATACATTGTAGTTGCATTACACATGAGGTTGTTAAATATGCTGGGTGCAACTACTGTGTGACTTTTATCTGCTTTTTAAATGTACATTTTATCTCTGAAGACTTTTTTTAGGCTTCTGCAGTAGTAGCTGTAGTGCAGGTGAATCGTTAGAAATATATCACAGCTGTAAAGAACATGTTGAAAGCCTTAGGCTGTAGATGATAACTGAAAGTTCTGATTTTTGTTGAGTGTTTACTTGAGTGACAGTTCATCAAGCCAGGACAGGAGGACAGGATATTGCCTGTGCAAATTCAGGAGAAGTAAGAAGAGGTTTGTCAGGTTGGGGTGATGCAAGGTGGTAGTGCACACTTCAGAATGACATTTCACAACAGGTGGCCAATTCTGGTGCATCTCTAAAAACTGTAGTCACTAAAGTGGTAGACTGCAGCTTACAGTTGCTTTGGTATATTGATTATATACTGATTAAATTTTTACAAAGAAATAACCTTAGTGTTATGGTCTGTGCTGCACTCTTGAATTTGAAATGTTGCTTGAAATGTGAAATACAGAATGGATGTGTCATTTCTGAAGTTGTTGCAGCTGCTTAAGAGCCAAATATCAGAAGAGTAAAAGAAAGGAAACACAGAGGAAAACGGCTCACAAATTTGCTTTTTTTGTTGGCTTTTTGGTTAGGTTTTTTTTTTTTTAATTCTTGTGACTTGTATTCTTGAGTTGCTACAGGAAGCTAATTAAAACTATTGCAATGATTATCCTTGAGGTGAATTGAATATGTCAATAGACAATAGAGGCAAGTTGGTTTTGCTTTTGTTTAGATCTCCTGTGAGCCTTTTAAGTATTCTAATAGAGCTAGTAGTGAAGAGCCAATTTATGTTGTGCACAGTTGCCAAGATGATGGTGGTAGTGTAGGTATTACTGCTCTTCCTCAGATGAAGGTAATTAAACTCAAAGTTCTGACAGTGGAAATGAAGAGTGGATGGTGACTGTCCTCTTCAGTTCCCGTGTGGTTTCACACAGCGTTCCAGCCAGTGAAGATATGCCACTGGCCTTGCAGACCATGTGGATTTCATAACAATCAAGAAATTTGTTTCTGATATTTGGAGTCTTTGGAAATGCCTCAGCTGCCTGGTGACTCAGCAGTTAGTTGTAAACAAACTGTAGGAGAAAACTAAGAGACTCAGCTGAGGACTGGTGTTAACATTTAGCTCCTCTTTCAGCACTAAAAAACAAAGTAGGTTGTGCATAAGCAAACCAATGAAACCCCCTTGGCGTTATGCAAGACACCTGTATGTGCCTTCTGTGAGCTGTGATTCCACATGCTTTCATCTGCTTAAACTCAGGAATTCAGGATGATCTCAGTCTCTTAAAATGACAGCCTCAGAGACTGACTGTGCAAGACTGCTTTGTGTTCAACAGCTCTTGTCCCTTTGCATTCCCTGTTTCATTGGTCAATGTCATTCACTGACTTTTTTTCTTTTTCTGGTACTTCAGGCATGGTAGCTTTATGAACATGGGTTTGCTTCTAATCTGATTCTTAACTGTGTTTTTTAATAAATAAAAATGGTTTTCTGTATAATTGGAAATGGTTTAGGATCTAGTTAGTTTCTTGTTATGGGAGAGGCCTGAAATGGCATGGCTGTATTCCAGGTACAAAAAAAATATTGCCATAAATCTATGTGGTTTTTACATTGTAGCAGTGGGACTGTAGCTATGGAGTTTTAAGAGAAAAATACAAGTACTGTGTAATACGGACTACTGTGAAACTTAACCAGGAAAAATCCTTTGATCTGGCTATTTCCAAAGCATTATAGGACTTTGCAAATGAATTTAGAAGTGTGAGTGGTGAATGCTGCATAGGCCTGTACCTCTGGGACCTTTGCCTTTATGGTTGATGGTGTCTTTGATTTTGATTGCCAGTAGGAGTTGGTGTCTTCATCCACTCTTCCCTATACATCTGCCTTTGGCCACCAGTTGAAGTTGAGGTGGACTTTGATCTGAGCTAGGATAAATGCTGTTGGCATATGAGAATTGTCTGTCTGTGCAGTTGGTGACTGAAAGTCTGTCATTTTTTTCTTTTAGGTCTTTTTCTGTATGGTGGTAAAATCTTCTTTAGTTATATGTTTATCATCAGTGTACCATGTGGGAATAAACTGGGAATGATAACAAGATTTCTGTGAAAATGAGAGATGGAATATTTTTTTCAGAATAACACACATTAACCAGAATTTTCCTATATTAGAGTATGCTTGCTAGATTCCACCAGAGAATGCTTCAAACTTTAGGATACCTCAAGTACTAGTTTTGTAACAGTCAAATTTCTTGCTAGCAACATAACTTGTTAGTTTTAGCCTATCTCGGTGTCTTTTTAGGATCAGTGTTGCTGCATTTTCCATGAGCAGGTTCACCTGCTTTTCTTAAATGCATTACTTCAGCAACTCTCTGAGCTTTTTGCATAATGGGCTTCCAGTCACCTTTCAATTTCTGCAAACAGTTGCTGCTCCTAGACCAAGAGTGTCTCTTAAGTTATTCTTATGAGGAGGTGATGATGAATGAAAATACAGTTGCTTGGTGATCTAATTCTCACTCTCTAGAGTAAAGTAAACTGTCTAGTCAACCATTTCACTTGTCTAGGAGACTTTCAAATGTTGAAATTAAGCAATCGAATTTACTTTATTTTTCAGTCCTCTTTGTGAAATACTTCTAGTGTCTCTGCACTTTGCTCTGGAACAGCAGCTGTTATTAGCTAGTAATGTGTATGACCAGAGTCTTTCGCCCTTATTTTCTCTTAAGTACTTCTTGGCTAAACTGGTTTTCATCTCACCAGAGCTGGCATTAATATCCTGCAGTAGCTCAAGAACTTGTTTGTGCTGAATACCAGAGTACTGGTCTGTACTACTTATATCTTGCTTTGAGACCCTTTCAATTATGCTTTAATCACAAAAGAGCAGAAATTAGGTGTTGTATAAGAACATCCTCTTAGCCTCTTAGAACTTAACTAGAATTAACAAACTATATGTCCATACAAATGGTTTCATGAGGCTACTAGTGTGCACACTTGTACTAATTCTTAACACTTTATTTAAAAGAAACCCTAGACATCTTGCCACTCAAAAAAACAATCTAACTCAACCTCACCTCCTTTCATCTAAAACCATGTTATTTTGAATGGCTGGCAGTTTCTAAGTGGTTTGTGACCATGCAGAACATGAAGAAGCTTTTTTATAGACTCAAATGCAGTTTAATTTTGTTTGGAAATACCTTAATTCTTCCTTATTTTAAAACATATAGTTAGCAGTGGAGCAGTGCCATACAAACTGAAATATGGTAAAGCTGAACAGCTCCTTTAACTTTGTATGCCTGTGCTAATTGTTAGGTAGAAAGGAAAAATTTGCATCATTGGCTTCAAATATGCTATTGAAAATGTTCAAGTGTTGAAGCTGGATCAGCTTTAAAAGGGCCATTTTTATTACTTTTCCCAAAATTACATAGGCAGCATGAAGGATTTTGGAGGTTGTTTTTCTTCTGTTCTTGTCCATGCTTACATTTGTATGTGAACTCCCTTTGCTCTTTACGTGACAATTTGAAATGTTCTCGTTTGTCCTTCCAATAAATTTAAATAAAGCTTTCCCACTTGATGGTAGAGTTCTGACTAAGACATAACTGCCTGAAAAGAGGTTAACAAAAATCTTTGCTTTTGGTTCATGTCTTGTTATGGCTAGGCCCATGAAAAGATAATACTGCACTTTCCAGAGTTTGATAAAGGTGCTGTGGTTGGAAAGGGAGGAGAGAGGGAATGAATTGCAGCTTGTGATAAGAAAAGGGCTTATGAAATATCTGAAAGCTCTGCAGACTACTTGAAAGAACTAAAAGTATCTCATAAAACAGGTTAAATGTATATATATCTTGTGGCATTTGTAATGTGTCATTACATGGTTAAAATCAAAGTTAGTTTTCAAATCTGGGTTCTTGTATGTATCATCTAGTTAATAACCTATTTTTATATATTATATATATATATAATTATATATATAATCTTGCCCATTATTTGAAACTGTGTTACCCTGTCTTTAAGATTTCTTTGTTTGTTTTTCTAAAGGAAGGTAAGAAAGCAAGAAGCCTGTTTCAGCTCAGTTCTTACTGTGGCACCTGTTTCATGGACATCCAAGCTGACATAGTTGGTTACATGTGAAAGAGAGAGTTCTTGCTCCCCTTACCTTGTGGTGACTTTGATAGTCTGCCATGATCTGAATCCACCCACTAATGCAGTAGAAAACTATCTTCTTTTTAGGTTAGCTTTTCACTTAGTGGCTGAACCAGGTGATTTGGCCTTGTGGTTGTGCTTTCCACATTCTGGCGTACTTTCAAGGAAGGAAACTGGATCTAGGAAGATTAGTGAGAGCAAGATATCAAAGGGAAGTAGGTCTTCATCTCTGTGTGTGGTGGACTGATTGATCACCATCAAGTACAAGAAAAACATTTCTGTGAGACTGTTGAATTAATCCAGGGTTTATCTGCTGCCAAAATGAGTAGACCTTGTTACCATTTCTTGTCTCAACTATGAGCTCTGCTGCTTCTGAGCTCTCACAATCACTGCTTGTGTGATCCTTCAGAGATCCAGCTCAGCTCACAAAGATGATTTGAAAAACAAAACTAAACAAATAGTAGGTATGCTTAAAAGAGTGCCAGAGCTCTTTTAGGTAAGGAGGTGGAGCTGTGTGGGAAGGAGTGAGTCTACTCACCAGAGACAGCAGGCAGATTAACATAGGAGATTTTTTCTTTAGCATTCAGTTTTTATTCCATGGTTGAGAGGACTACTACTGCAGTTCTTTTCCTCTGTCAGCTTTCTGGGGCTGTACTGGTGCTTAGGTGAGCAAGTAAAGAAATTCTTAACCTCCCCCTACCCTCTTTTCTGACGCATTTTTAATTTTGAGCCAAGTCAGCTTTTCAAGGCAAACATCAGTGAAAGGAACACTGCGTTTTGTCTAGAGGTAAGAAAAGCCTGGAAGTTTTCTTCATATTCAGTAGTACAGACCTTACTGTGCAGCCAGGAACTGAACTTTCTTTGCCCTGTTCACAGGGAATCGAGAAGGGGACAAGGAAGCAAGTCAGCTCTCTTAGCCAAAGACATGCTCAGCTGTACCATCACCTGTGCTGTGGTTCCAGAGCTGCTTTTCTTTTAAGTCCCACAAGTGCAGCCTACTACTGAAAGGAATAACCATTCCCTTTGCTATGTCTTTCGTAGCCCTAGTCTCATGCATGTACTGGTGTTTTGGATGAGTGTGGTACTGTGCTGGATCTGTTTCTTGGTGTAGCTTGTTGCATGTGAGTGAGAAGGGTGGCTTTACTGTGTTGAAGCTGGGCCGAAGTGGACAACAGCAAAATTCTGGCAATATCTAAGGAAACTGACTGCAGAGTTGCACCCAGATTAAGAGGAAGCTCTTAAGGGAGATAGAGGAATTTAGAGAATCAGCTCAGTCTGCTGGTTCAGAATTTAGAGCTGAAGGGTAAAATTACTGTAGCACAAGTTCTATTCCCATCATTGTTTGAGTGCTAAGAAGCAATGAAGGGATCCTTAAACAGGCACTTGCAGAGAAGCAAGCTGCCTTCCCTCTGAGCACGTAATCCATTGTTTTCATTTGTTCCTAAGCAAGAGCTTTTGTTGACTGTGGTTGTTGAAGTGTATCCAAGCTCTCTCATATAAAAACACTAGATTTTTTTTTTCTGAGGTGGTTTATCTCAAGCTATATTAAAATAATTGTGGCAGTAAAATGGAGAATGGGTTAATAAATAACTGAATCTATCCCTTTTGCATTCTGCAATTGTCTGTCAAGGTGTTCTCAGCTACTTCTCACAGTGTCTGCCTCATTTCAGGTGTAAGATTTACAGTGCTAAGTGAACAAGATACCTGGTAAGCAGCCGCTCTCTTCTTAGAGTTAACTGGTGTAGTTACTTTTAAACCACCTGCCTGCCATTGAATTAGCTGCCTGCAGCTGTTAACTGATCTTTGCAGCATCTGTTTATGTCACAAAGTGGTAAACTACTCAGGCATTCATATACAGCTCCTGTCTCTGATACATGTTCCTGTCTATGATAGGAGAGTTAGCTCAGGCCCTGGAAGTGATTTGGGCTACAAACTGTTTTCATAAGAACTTTTGTGATACAAATGTGCAATGTCTTAAAACCATAAAATTAAAATGAAACCTGTATTTCAGTCAACAGCAGTACAGAACTTAGGGACTTGCAGATGGGGTTTTTTGTAGGAAGGTTCTGATCTAGCAGGGATGGCATTAAAGAGAAACTAGTTATTTCTTCTGTGTGAGCCCATCAGTCTGCGGTCTGCTTCTAAAAGGACTGCTATGGAGGAGTGACTAGAGGTGCCGTCATCTTGTGCCAGTCTGAGACAGGGCCTGCATCAAAGGGGCTGTGCTTGTCTGTCATTTTCACTCTGCTGAGGCTACTGTTTGTATGCTCAATTCAACTGACTCGGTCACCAGCCTTAGAAGGAGAAGAAATATCAGATTACCACTTGAGAACTAGTGCTGGAATACCTAATAAAATGTAATTTTGTTGAAATACTGCTCCAACATTTGTAAGATTTGTACAGGAATATTGGATTGGTTTAAGCTTTGGGTTTATCCATTGAAACGGAAATCACTTTGCATGGTTAATGGCAAAAGCTATTTCTGGTGTGACTTACAGGTTTTTTTGTAAGTGAGGTGGTGATTATGTTCTCCAGTGGGGCAGTTTTATTTAATTGGTGATATAAAAGTTATCTGTGTATATAAACATTCTTCACAGAATCACCTAGGTTGGAAAATACCTTTGAGATTATTAAGTCCAGCCTATGACCTAACCTAACGCCTCCTCATCAACTAAACCATGGCACTGAGTACTGTGTCCAGTCTTTTTTTCAGCACATCCAAGGATAGTGACTCCACCTCCCTGGCTGGACAATTCCATTGTCCAATCACTCAATGAAGAATTTTTTTCAGATGTCTAACCTAAACTTCCTCTGATACAGCTTAAGACTGTGTTCTCTCATTCTGTCAGTTGTTGCCTGGAGAAGGAGACCAACCCCCACCTGACTACAGCCACCTTTCAGAAAGTCACAGAAAGCAATAAGGTCTCCCCTAAGCCTCCTATTTCCAGGCTAAACACCCCCGGCTCCCTCAGCTGTTCTTCACAGGGCTGGTGTTCCAAGCCCCTCACCAGCCTCCTGGACGTGCTCAAGCCTCTCAACATCCTTCCCAAACTGAGGGCCCAGAACTGGACACAGCACTCATGGTGTGGCCTCACCAGTGCCAGGCACAGGGGAAGGATGACCTCCCTCCTCCTGCTGGCCACACTATTCCTGACACAGGCCAGGATGCCCTTGGCCTTCTTGGCCACCAGGGCACACTGCTGGCTCATGTTCAGTCAGCTCTCGACCAGTACCCCCAGATCCCTTTCTGCCTGGATATTGTCCAGCCATACCATCTCCAGCCTGTAGCACTGCAGGGGATTGTTGTGGCCAAAATGCAGGACTTGGCACTTGGAATTGTTAAACTTCATTTTACTGGACTCTACCCATCCATCGAACCATTCCAGGTCCCTTTGCAGAGCCCTTCTATCCTCTAGCAGGTTGACATATGCTCCCAGCTTAGTGTCATCTGCAGATTTACTGATGGTGGACTCATCCCCTCAACCAGATCATCAATGAAGATACTAAACAGGACTGGCTCCAGCCCTGATCTCTGGGGGACACCACTAATGACTGGCTGCAGCACCATTCACCACCACTCTCTGGGCCCAGCCATCCAGCCACTGGTTAACCCAGTGAAGAGAGCCCCCGTCAAAGCTGTAGACTACCAGATTTTCCAAGAGGATGCTGCAGGAGACAGTGTCAAAGGCCTTGCTGAAGTCCAGATAGACGACATCCACAGCCTTTCCCACATCCACCAAGTGGGTCACCTGGTCATAGAGGGAGATAAGTTGGTCAAGCACAACCTGCTCCTCCTAAATCCATGCTGGCTGGGTCTGATCCCCTGGCTATCCTGTAGGTGCTGTGTGGCACTCAGGGTGATCTGTTCCGTAATCTTTCTGGGCATAGAGGTCAGGCTGACTGGCTGACCCTTATCTAGTTTTCCTAGATCCTCCTTTCCAGCCCTTCCTGTGGATGGGCATCACACTGGCCAGCTTGCAGTCATCTGGGACCTCCCAGCTGAGCTAGGACTGATGGTAAATGATGGAGAGCAGCTTTGGAAGCTCATGTGCCAGCTCCCTCATCACCCTGGGATGGATCCCATCTGGTCCCATAGATTTGTGAGCATCTTAGTGGCTCACCAGGTCTTTGACTTCTTCGTCCTGGATAACAGGGGGACTATTCTGGTCCCTGACACAATCTACCAGCCCAGGAGGAGAGTTGTCATGAGGACAGCCTGTCTTTCTATTGAAAACTGAGACAAAGAAGGTGTTAAGTACCTCTGTCTTTTCCTCATCTTTAATTACTAAATTCCCTCTCGCATCTAATAGAGAATAGAGATTGTCCTTGCCCTTCCTTTTGCCATTAGTATATTTATAAAAATATTTTTATTGTCCTTTAGAGAAGTGGCCAGATTGAGTTCTGTCTGGACTTTTGTATGTCTAAGTTTTTTTTCCTACATGACCTAGCAATTCCCAAGCATTTCCAGAGATACCTGACCCTCCTTCCAAAAGTGATATATTCTCTTTTTTTTTTTTCCTTACTTCCTTCAAGAGCTCCTTACTCATCCAGACTGGTCATTTTCCTTGTTGGCTCATCTTTCAGCACATAAGGACAGTCTGTTCCTGTGCCTTCAAGATTTCGGTTTTGAAGCATGCCCATCCTTCCTGCACTCGTTCTTTTAAAGGGCTGCTTCCCAAGGAACTCTCTGAATAAGTCTCTTGAATAGGCCAAAATCTGCCCTTTGGAAGTCCAGTGTGGAAGTTTTATTGATGCCCCTCCTTGTTTCAGCAAATACTGAAAATTCTAAAATTTCACAATCACAGTGCTCCAGATGTCCTCCAGCCACCACCTCTCCCACCAGCCCATCTCTGTTTGCAAGCAGCAAATCTAGCATAGTCCTTCCCCTGGCAGGCTTACTCACCAGCTGTGACAAGAGCTGTTCTCTTAGTAGAATTATTAATATTTTAAATTTTCTTGCAGTTTTGTGTTCTGTCCCTACAGCTCCCATACTCTGCCTTTCTCTGTTTCTTTCTTTTTTACCTGCAGTGCTTTCTCCCACTTCTTCTCAACTTCTCTTATGCTAACTAATTTTTTAGGAACAGAATCTCTACCTGCTTCAAAGCTGCTTGTGTTCCGACAGCTTGCGATCCTAAGTCAGAAAGCTAAAAAAAAAAAATCTAGTGAGGCAGATGCTGCAGATTTTGCCTTGGACTACAGTTCTATGGCACTGTTATTGATCTGCTGGCTGCTGCATTTCTTTTCCCTCATTTAAACTAACTCTTAGGCTTGTCTGGGCCTGCATTAAGCCATTTCTGTTTTCTTTGTCACTCCTCTTGTCAGATTAGCACACTAACCCAGCGGACAACTGAAATTGCTTCAGAACTCATTTAAGCTGTGTGCAGAAATTGACAGGAGCATACTGAAGAGAGTAGAGACAGCAGCACTAGCAACTCACTTAGTCTTGTAATTGCTGCCGTGTTTGGGGTATTAATCTGAGTGCCATCAGTTGGCCACAACTCATTTTGTGACACAACTAAATACAGCTTTCCTATTTCTGTTAGATTTGGTTGAAACTGGCTACTGGTCTTAGAATTAGAGTCCAAAATAAGATAGGTGGTGATTATATTTCTGTAGGCTTTGTTTCCTCCTTAAGCCATACTAAAAAACTTTGCTGAATTTGGTACTAGCAAGACCAGTGTCACTATATGCAAACCTCTGGTCTGTGTATCTTTTGTCAGTAGTGTGGCTCTTTTCCGTATCTCTTTGTTTGCTATCTTTTCTTACTAGATATGTCTCTTATGATGAGTTGTTGCTGACCTCTAGTATGTGGCTAGAATAGCTTTATCTTGCTGGACAGATAAAACAAAGTACAGCAGGAACTGGGATGCTACAGTATAATATGTTATGTGATAATAGTTCAGAGTTTAAACCAAATATATTGCTGTTAAATTTTAAGGGCTGAAAAGACGAAGTTTGACTGCGCAGAACTGGAAGAATAACCCCTCCATGTAAAAGAAGGAAAGAATTAACTGTAAAAAGTAATCTATTTACAAACATAGGTAGTTTGAGTACTCCTGCTGACTGTATTAACTTCTGCTTTTTTGTGTTTTCACATACAGAAGAAATTGCCCATTTGCTGATCAGTGTCCATGTAATGGGAAGTAGTTATTCTGATTTCTGACACTAGTTGGTTATCTGAGGTGATGGTGTTTGTGTAACCTGTCTGACTGTAGTGCAAACTCAGCTGCTGCCAGTTCTTGGAGTGCTTTTTGGGGTGTGGGACCAGTGGGCAGCAGCATATAGTGGTTGTAAGCAGCCACAGGTATGCTGTGGTTACCTCAGTAGATAAATAAGGAGGAAGATGGGAGACTGATGTTATTGAGGATCTAGTTAGCTTGGAAGAAAGCTGAAAGTACTGAAGGAGAAGCAGATGAAGGGTTTTGAGGAGTAGCAAACCCTGTAGTTATTGCAGAGAGAGGATGTGAAATGGTTCTTTGAAGGTCTGTTAGAAAACTTGTTTTCCACTTAATTTTAAAGCAGAACTACTTTTTAAAAATGATTTTTTGTTCAATTTTTGAAAATAACTGCTTTGATTATAATGTTTCTAGAACGTTAAAAGCTGTAATTAAAAAGTTTCATACACTTCAAAGTATGAGATCTATACCTTCAGTTCTAGTAATTAATTTTAAGTAATGTGTAATATTTCCTTAAATTAATTTCTATTGGTCCTTTACAGACTTCTTTAAAAATATGTTTAACACTTATTTCTTGTCTTTCTTTTAGGTGTTGGGAAATCATGTTTATTGTTACAGTTCACAGACAAGCGGTTTCAACCAGTCCACGATCTCACTATTGGTAGGTCTTTTTTGTGCTGCCCACTATTAGTAGTTAAGTGGTCGAGGTACCTCAGCATGCATTTATGAGTTTGTTGTGCTGCAGAAGTGTGGGATTTGTGCTGCATTAAGGTGGCAGTGAATCTCTAATGAGTATTTGTTAGCTTGTAAAGTCAATTATTTTTTTTTTATTGGGAGGGTACAGTCTAAAACAATTTTAAAAGTTCATAGCTGCAGTATCTAAGCTGTTTCTTCAGCAAAGCGGGCGCAGAAGAATTGTACAAGCTTGAAATGCACTGATGGTGATGGAAGTGGCTTTTTTTTGCTAGGGAACGCAGTACTAACTTAGCCACAAAACCTTGAAGACGCATTACAGATAAACTGTAGCATAGTTACCCTTAAAAATGGGCAAAAAAATTTATTTGGGAAGACTAACTTTTGAATAGAGGACTGAAGTGTGAATGTATTTGCTTTTGGAAGGGATAGGGATTTTCTTTCCCAACTCTTCAACTGTATGTGGACTATTTGTGTTAGGTATGATTTGATACTGGGGGAATGAATTCATGTTGATGCATTGCCTCTGATCTGACTGACTACAGTAAATAATAAAAACTTTTATTTATCTTTCCACGCAAAATAAGAGGAATTGTGTTGTAGTAAATTCTTCTGAGGGCAGGTTTAGTCTGCAGATCACTTTTGCTGTTAAGCATAACAGATGCTAGTCTCAGAGGAGGTTTCAGAACCTTTCAACTTGTTCATGTTCTTTCAAGGAACCTATCAGCTTTAATCATGAGCCTTGCACAAAATGTATCCTAGTCTCTATTTTTAGTTTGTGCCCTGGAGTAGGTAGGCTTCCTATGTTTGGGAGTACTGAAATAGCTGCTTGAAATATAAACAGATTTTCTTCATGTAACAGAATGTATCAGGTGGTTTGATTATGAATTCTTTCTCTTGACAAGTCCTTCCACACCTTGTGCGTGCCTGTTGTATAGTTCAAATTCTTTGGCTAACATGAGTTTTCAGATATTTGTGAGGTCTTGGCAGCAGATAGGCTGGCTGAGTAAAGAGCCTGAGTACTTTAGGGAGGCATGACTTATTATCATCTTTTCTTCTTTAGGCTTGCCAAATATATGACGCCTTATGTATCACTCATGCATTTGGCAGCCCTGTCACCTCAGACTGACATGCGTTGGGAAAAAGCTTCACCTCAGCAGGGTGGTTGTAGTGCCAGTTCTTTGCTTGGCATACAGCTAGCTGAAATCTGGGAGCAGGGCAGAAATTGAAGCTAGTAAGATGAGGAGGTGAACCTAGATGTAACATAATGAGGGATGTCGTAAGAGAGCTTGGGAAGTTGCTTGAAAAGGAGGTAAGAAGGATTTTAGCTTTTATATTTTTCATGTATTTGTAATGCTGCAATTCTTTAGTGTATAACTCTAAACTCCATATAGAGTGTTGGCTACTGTTTTCAAATTTTGGTCAGACAGAAACAATTCCTCTCTAGATCTGGAAATCAAAGACACCTTACTGTCTCAGGCCCTGAAATGTAAACAGAAGTGTTTTGGGGAGGAGAGCAAACATGGGGTAAATTATTTCATTACCCGAAACTGTAATTGGAAGATTAACCCCCAATATGCAAATGGACCAAACTTACAAAAGTATGAAAACCAGTGACTGGTCATCCATTTTTGGGTGTAGCCCCTGGCAGGGAAGGGGGCCTTCATCTGCCCAAAATGTACCTGAAGGCTCTTCAATAAATATAACTGCTTTTTTTTCCCCTTGATTTTGTCTGGCCTCTGTTTTTAGGTAGTCCGTAAAGGCATCAGAAGAGGCTGGAAATGCCTCCTTAAATGTGAGGGCATATGTGTATTTTGGCCAGGTTCTCCCAATTACCCAAACAGATTTGGAAAGATAGATAAATAAAGAACATGGGTTCAAAGTCATATGAATGCCCCTGTGGAGGAGATGGGGTGGGTTGAATTTAACTAATAAATGCCGTAATGGTTGTATTAAAAGATTGTGTTGATTAAATAAACCATTGTAAGCATTCTAGCTGTTTTACCCACTGCCTGTAGGACATGCCCCTGTTATAAACCTGATGAGCTTCTATTCCTTCTTTGAGAACAAACTTGATGTCAAACTGTTTATGGTTTTTGAAATTCAGTATCTTTTCCTGGCGTGTATTTTGATGGAATAGTATAAATATCCTTTTAGTTTTTTAATGGGGTTGTGTGCAGAAACTAAACATTTAAAATGATTGTCGAATTTAGATCAGCAGCTCTATAGTCACATTTCGAGATCAGGTAAAACCTTCAATGTTTACATGTGTAGTAGTCCAAGGACCTTCCCCTGGCTTTGGAGTGAACTTTAGGAAGAACAGTGTCATTCACCTGCTTCCTCCTTGCTGCCTCTCCACTTCCATTCTTTCAATTTCTTTGCATACAGTTGCTGCAAATTATTTGGTTGCTATAGAGCACAGTGGTCTTTGGCCAGTGGCTTTTATTTGGCTCCAGTATCCTGTTGGGGAACTCTGCCCCTTTCCCCAAAAGTCATTCCACAAGAAGCAACACTGCACCCTCAAATATTCTAAGCAAGCTCTTGAAGAGATAGTTGGAATATTTCAACTCAGGGCTGCATAATTGGAAGTCTTGAGTCCACGTCTAGACAATGACCAATTTTAGCAAAATGTCAGCTAGCAGATCAGTATTTTTTTTAAATAATGGTTATAGATTAATGGAAACTTAGTCTTTAAATATGTCCACTCTCTCTAGCCATTTGTTAGATTTTAACTGCTGCACTGATAGCCTCAATTTGTACTTGATTTTGTTAAAGATCTCAAAAGTGCCTTAAAAATGGCATAGAAGGCTGAATTTTTCGCTGAAGAAGTCACTTTTGTTTATTTGGAACACACATTTTCCCCCTCAGTTATAAAACTTGTTCTTTAACTGGCTAGAATTTCTTAAAGATGGGTGGATTTTAATTAATAGAGTAATAAAATTGTAGGTGACTTTGTATGCTCCCTTAATAGATTATTTTATTGATAAGGAATTGTAGGTTTCATTTCTTCTAAACTGGCCCCAGCAATCTGTCATTGGTAGAGTGTTAAAATAACTGTGACTCTTCAATTTCCTGTTTACATTCAAAAGGGTGTGTTTCTCCCTCTAGAGAGAAACACACCCTCTATTTAATCTGGAGCTCTATTTAATCTAGAGCTACTAAGTCATTTGGAAAACTTTGTTGGAAATATCTTCCAGACACTCGGACAGTAACAGTTACCTTTCTTCTAGAAAGCTCTTTTAGGCAGCTGGAAAATTGACTGAAAGCAGGTTGTGAAAGAGATAATTTTCCTATGACGTTGGTTGAACTTATGTTCTTACTTTTGTAGTACTTGATATTCTTCTTTCTGATATGTGCTAATAATGTAATGTTTTGTAAAATCTGTTCAGGTGTAGAATTTGGGGCTCGAATGATAACTATTGATGGAAAACAGATAAAGCTTCAGATATGGGATACGGTAAGTAATAAATCATAAAAATTGTTTAAACATATTTCTCCACTAGATTTTTCTTTGTTCTGGTTAAGCTCTATCATCAGCATCCATAGACTATGTACTTTGTCTTGCAGCTTTCTTTGGTATCTATGAAGTTAAAAATTTGCTAATATATCCTTCTCTTGTTGTGATGTATTGTTTGGCATTTGCACTGTAACTTCCTCAAGCTTTGTCAGATTTATAAGACTGGAATTCATACTGTCTCACTATTTGATGAAAGTCTTCCATATTGCCAAGAACTTCCATTTCTCTACAATCTTTCTTTGTGCATTCATGCAAGATTTGGTAAAGACAAAATCCTGTTTTGAAATTGTGATGTGTCTGCTACCTTTAATCAAGAGTTCTCTAGAGGAAATGCTTGCATTTCCAAGGTAGAAGAAAACACATGTCTCACCTTTCATAGAAGACTTGGAAACACAAGTTCAAGAAGGGACTGGTAAATACTTTAAGTTTCAAAACACTTTCCAAAAATCAGACTTTGACTTTTGAGGGAGCTCAGGTTAAGCTCTATTGGCTATTCTTGTGCTGTCGGTCACTTTACTACAAAGCAGTCAGCATCACTGTCTACACTTGTGGTAAAGCAGGTTTAAGATGTTCATACTGGTAGCTATATCTTTTAAATGTATTTGGCTGTTCCCTAAGACAGAGTTGCCCATTTCCTTTTCTGAAAGCATTTTAGGATACCTTTAGAAACTGAAAGGTATGTGATCCCTAGCCTCCTGTATGTGCTTTTTTTTGGTACAGCAAATCAGTGGAGGGACATGTATTCATATATGCATGCCTACATATGTGCATGTGTACATAAAAATGTAAATAAAAGTAATATTTCAGTGAACTTCATAGGTAAGATCTTACATATTTTACAGGTTCTTTACTTGAAATGGCACCTAAAACCTGTGCCTCGTTGGAAGTTCTAAGAAAAATGCATAGAAAGATATAGCTAGCTTACTCTAGGCTTTTTCTGCTCTGAGCATTTTTACTGTTATAATTGTGGATTGCAGACTACTAAGTTGGCTGAGTATTTTTAAGTTCAATAAATAAGTAAATCTCTGCATAAAAAATAACTTCATAATCAAACCCTTAGTATAGAGTGTGACCATATGACTACATACCTATATTGGTCCTTGTTTTCTAAAATTGGGGCAGATTGTAGGCACAAGTACTAATTTTACTACTGGCTTTGGAACTGATTCTGTTAATCTCCTTAGATAACGAATGAACTTCAGCTGTGTTTCAGTAGATCATGCTTTTCCTGATGCCTCTGACTCAGTGACTCTTTGCAGTCTGGCTGTTGTCTTGAATGCATGCAAATTGTCCAGCCAAAATGGCAACCCAAGTGCTTTTGACTATAATTTATAAACTTTGAGTGGGGAGTTTTTTCTGGCTAGCTTCTTAAGTATATCATACATAAATTAAAAACATTAATTGAAAGCTTTCATTCACTGACTAGACTGTATGCTGATGTTGTACTTAATAATTTATAAATTGTATGCAGTGAATGACAGTATGCTGGCCTTAGTTAAAAGTTTAACTGTATGCAATGTGATTTTTAAAACACAGGATATTTCTGTTCTAATCCAGTCTTGGTTTGTCAGCATATCTGAATTCCACTGTATCATTTCTGATCTTAGGTACAAAGGTGTTGAAGGAATAGCAAAAACAAGAAACATGATGAAGTGATAAGAGATATTTTACTTATGAGTGTTAAGATACACAAATGTCCATAATGACTAAGGTTACTGTGTTCTGTCTGCATTGAGCATTTTTTGGTTTTCTGTTAGCCAAAACTGGTAGCTGTTACTCATGTTATCTCTATATTTATTAAGCTGTAACAACTTCTGTTTGATGAGAGAAGGTTCATTTTACACCTGTTGCTAAGGAAACACATGAACTATTTATGGTTTTGGCTGGTGCTTACTGAGTCACAGCACTAGCCCTTCTCTTATTTGGTGCTAGCCTTATACATCTGCTTTTAATCCATCACTGAACAGGATGCATCCTGAGCAGTGGCATAAGAAGTGGAGAACTCGGTAAAATTTGTTTGGATTGCTTAACAATGAACTTGCTTGCTTAAGAGAATCAGACTCTAAAATTCAGGCCAGATATTTTGTGCAACAGTGCTCATTTTGTGCTGTCTTCAGCAGATCACTGCAGCCCCAAGGAAAGCCCTGTTGTAGTAATGGGAACACATGGCAGCTGCAGCATACCTCACTGCAGGAGTATATTGCACCTTACAGGGACAGCTGAAGCTAACACTGTTGCATGTCTGTGAGATCTGTTTGTGTGTCCTTGTATGATAACTCAAGAATATTTTACTTTTTCATTATCATCCTAGTTTGGATTAGGAGCATGTTACAGAAGTTAATTCTGTTTACTGCAGTCTGTTTTCCATGTGGGAGTACACAACTGAATTCCTTTTGAGTGAGGCCAGACTGGAAGATATGCTTAAAGAATGCACGTATGCCTGTTAGAAATTGTAGTCCAGTATTTGGTCCTGTGAGCTGGTAGTCTAGTAAAACTAGTCTGATGCAAAAGCACACCTAGCCCCAGCTCCCTCCTCCCCCAAAAACCCCACAAACAAAAATCTACATTCCATGAAAGATACTCAGTGTGGCCTTTGCATTCTTAATGTTATGTGTAGCAGTCTCAGCTCTACTGCTGTTCTTGTCTGCACAAGCAAATAGTGTCCTGTTGTTCTCTCCCAGCTGCAGGCTGTTCTGGATCTCCCCAGTGCTGGGCTCTGCAAACTTGCTGCTGTGTGTGCTGTGGCACGCCCAGGTGTTTAGCTCTGTGAGTCTTTGGGTTTCACTATTTCTTTTCAGTGTTTTTAGGTCTGTAAAGATGAGGTGTTGGACCAAATTGTTTCTTTGTGTGTCTTTAGATTGTTCCTTCTCTTGAGTCTTTAGTCTTAGTAATGGCTTCCAGTAGCTGGATGGACTGAGAAATACTTTTGTCCAAACTGCTTAGTTGGTAATTGCCTATTATGATAAGTTAAGCAACTTTTGTGGAAGTGTGGTACTTGAGCTAGTGTCAACTGCACACAACTTTTAGAGAACTAGAAGTGGTTTTACAGCAGCTAGTAAGGATTAAAATGACTGTTCTGGAAACTGTTAAGCTTTTTGAGTTTAAATAAGCTGTGTAGATAAGGTTGGTTGTCTTGTGTCAGCAGCATAACACTAAGAAATATTAGCATTGCTTCTCAGAAAAAGTTCATTGTTGTAGAGAGAACTGCGCTTGTTACCAGGCTGAGTCAGTGGCCTTGGTTTTGTTGTTGAGGGGGATGTTCTGTATTGCATTGACTGTTACTAACAAATCATTGTTGATGAGGAAAAATAAGCAGTAATTGAAAGAGGATATTTGTCAGACACTGCAGTAGGAGAGCTCTGTGATGACACTAAGTAAAGATGATGTTCTCTAAATTGGTACGAAAACGAACTTTTCCTGTGTACTTGAATGCTATATTTTTAGTATCTATTTCAGCTTTATTTCATGGAAATTCATTATTTAAAAACATTAATTCATATAGTACCTTAGTCCTGCTTAGACAGACTAAATATCTGAAATAATTGGTTTTTATAACCAATTTCAAGTAATTTCTTGATTTCCATACAAGTGTACTTTTTAATTGAATTGATAGCATTTTCTAGTAGTTGAAAGCTTATAAAAAAGCGTGTTTCTGGAAGACTGGAGGCATAATTGTTAAAGATGTATTTCCCTTTCAGATATTCTGAATATACTAATTATTCTTGGAAATTAAGATATATTTCTTGTGTTTGCAATTGGTTTGGATCTATTAGAACCAAATGAAGTTCTATTCATTCATTCATTAAATGAATATTCATCCTTGCGTCTCTGACAATTGCTAGCATGTAGGGCTCACCCCCCAAGAGCTCTTTACTAACTGTTTACTTCATACATTTGTGGGCAGCTGGTGTATTTTTACTACATTTTTACTAATTTGACTCTTTAACCATGGCACCTGCATGCATATTGCTGCATCTCTTGGCCCTCTGATGGCCCTCTGCTGTGAAGTTGCAGGAAGAACTTATAGAGAATCTACTTTAGTTTCTGAACCTAGTCTGATCATCAATCACAGACTGTGTTTGCTGCCACGTGGGAGGATTAACTTATTTCTGGATCTGTGGATTGAAGGGTGAGGCAGAGAGATCTGTCTGTTTAATAGTTATTCCTGTTGCTGTTTGTTTAATACGACCCATCATCTGAACTTCAGTGCCAGTAGCTTAAGTTACTGTTCACACCCATGATGTCACTTTAGGAAGCTGAGGCAACTTGATATGCTTTCTAGCTTAGTGTTCATAAACCTTTGTCATGCTTAAATGTATTTGGTTATTGAAATACTATATTATTGGCACATTATTTTCTGAATTGTTTTTTTATTTCTTGGCAGTTTATCCCTACTTTCTACGATGAGTACAAGATTTCTGTAAGAGCAAGCTCTTGCTTAGGATGAAGCCTTAAATGGGAAGAGTATGAATCACTTTTTTGCACAGTAGAACTCTGATTTTAATGAGGGTTGCTATTTAAAACCTAAAGGCTTGAAATAGAGTTTCTTTCAAGTTATAAGTCTAATAATGGAAGGATAAAGCTTTGTTTCTGTGATGTGTTGGGAATTGCTCTGGCTGTCTAAGTGGCATTTATTCAACACCAGAAGAAGAAGCAGCAGATGTACAAATTACCTGTATTTAGACATATATACAGTTTAATCCTTGGAGATCTTTAGTCCTCTTGAAATTTCAGTTCTTACTGCATGCTGACAGAGTTATTCTCAAACAACATGTAACTTTGCTAAAGCCATCACATAAATTCTGAGACTTATATATTATGATAGATTCTTCTTCATAAGCATTTTTTGTTCTGTTTTTGTTTGGGAATGTTTTTGCTGGAAACAGCAGGGGTTGTTTTTTTATTTTTACATTGCTTCTGTGTCTGTTTGTCCTACATGCTAGTAAGTCACCTTAAAGTTCTTTTATTTTCTGGATTGGAGACATGATTGCAAGAACGATTAATGCATTTGTATAAACAAGTTGACGTGTGACTAAGAGGCTGTTAATGTATTTATAACTTCCAAAACTATATTTAAAGGTATGTATTGCTTCTCTTTCTGGAACATTTTATTCCAGGGATCAACTTTGTGGAGTAGTTCCCAGCTGGCATCTGTCACTGGTGGTGTGACCCTTGCGAGTTGTTTATTTCTTAAATGTCTTTTTAGTCTTCTTTGTAACATAGGAAAGTGTAAACATGTAAATAATAATTCCCAGTGTGAATAAAATGTTCTGTCACCAGTTTTGAACATACCACACTTGTATGTCTGTTTTCAGAGTGAGGGAATCTAGAGCCACTAGCTAGGTGTGTTGTAGTTCTCATATTGCATGTAGATGTGTACTATAACATTCCCTCCTTATTAAAAAAACTATTGATTATCTTGGATGCTGAAGGCCTGCTGGGATGTTCTCAGATAACTTGGTCCTTGAAGAAACTTTACGAATTCTTCATCATTGAGAACAGAGAATTCAGCACAATTAATGAACTGTTTTCTAGGGAGACACACTGATGTGGATGCTGGTTTTTTAACTGCTTTCTTGTCCTGCATTATGGCTCTTTTCATTTTTCCCCTTACTTTATAGATTCAAAAATATGCAGTTAAGGGACTTGCAAGTAACTCTTTGAAAACAAAGGCTTGCCTGCGTATTTTGCAACTGATGCAACTACACTGCATACTTGGAAATGACACCAAGATTTCCTGTGGGAATAGTAACATTTTGAGTATTTTTTTAAATATGTCAGAGATACTGTGTCCATGATAAGTTGCATAGCTTAAATGTTCCTGAAAACTCTAGTACAGGTCCTAAATCTCCATGTATCTTGGTGACCTGAGGTGATTGATAATGCTTCATGTTCTGCTTACATTGTTATTTTCCAATTGTGTTTTGGTCTTTATACTGAAGTATACTTTGAAAAGCACATTGCATATACGTCTGTGCATTTGAAGCAGGGATGAAGATTTTTGAAGACTTATAGAACTGTCTATGTAGACAAGTCTCTGCCATCAGAAAGTTTGGTTGTTTCTGTGAACCATTATAGTATGAATTGTAAAACCTTACAGGGTAGAAAAAAGCCAGAAAAGAATGTTACTTAGCACTTAAAACATTTCTTGTTTATCAGAGGCTCACATTTTTTCATGATTAGTGAACTACTCATGTCAGACCTAGCACCTGTTTCTCTGAAGAGAGAGGATGCATGTTCTAGGTTCCTGCAGGCAGCCATGTCTGACCTGGAGTTTCTGTTTGTGAAGTAGCTGTCAGGTCTGGCTGTTACCAGAAACATCCTCCATCTTCCCATTTCCACGGCAGTGTAACTCTGACAGTGGATATATCCTGGAACTGTCATGAAACAAAAGCTTGTGTCACCTGTACTGGATGTAATATGGCCTTGGCAAACACCCTGTTTAACATTTGTTTCCTGACTATTGCCCCTACTCTTCCTAACACCACAGCCCCCTGCCTCCCCCACCATCTGGACATGGAACTCAGCAATCTGCTTTGCATAGCCCTACTTGAGCCAGGGATGTTGGAATAGGGGAGCACCATAGGTCCCTTTCCCACCTCAACTGTTCCATGACAGAAAACTTTTTAATATGAAGGAGAAATAAAAGCAAGTAAATGCTGGATTTTGCAGGAATGTGAAGGGGATGGTAATAACAAAAGTATACTCAAGATAAAGGGCCCTTCTCTGGTGTTGAAGCTGATTTTAATTTATACTGAGCTTCTGTACTGCTGCTTCTATCTGTTGCTCTTGTAACAAGTGACTAAACTTGGGTCGGTCCGTCTTTGTAAGACTGATAAAGTATAGTTGTAGTACACTCATGGTTTTTTAAGTCAGTTTTGGGTAATAGCCTACACTTTTTTTCAGTTTTGACTTCTTTTGACTTTTGAAATAGCTTGTCCCCCTTGGACAAAAGGGAAGTGGATGGACAAAACTGTCCGATGAAGAAGTAAAGTAACAATGATGCTTAAAAATAAAAAAAAGCTGTGGAAAGTATGCTACATGCCTAACCCTATGTTTGACCTTCTATATTGACTCTGTATTGACCTAGATCTCATTCAGAATGATACTGTTCAAGTAGCCTGGAAATTTTATATATAAGTGGTTTCTATTGTATAATACATTTTTACGTTACAGACAAAACAAACATCAGTATCATGGAGCTTCTTTCCAGAAACTCAGTTTTCTTCTGCTTAGAATGAAAGGGAATTGAGTTTGTGTTGTCCATGGGTATATGTAAGCAGCAATTAATTGTTGCTATATGGAAAATGTGATCCCTTCACCAAAGAAGGTACCATTTTCCACTCTTTGCTTAAGGAAGTGGTGATATTTAAATTTCACCATTGCCAAGTGAGACAATTAAAATTATTACAGTAGTTTCAGTATTTATGTACTGAACTTTTGTAAGTGATTCTTTTAAGAATTCACAATTCATACATTTTTGTGAGATTGGCTAGAAGCTCTGAAATGCTGCTTGACCACGATTAATTTACTCGGGGAGATGAACAATTTTGCATGTCAGGATGGAATTTATGAAGGTGTAACAGGCAATCTTAATGTGTTAGGTGAAGTCCAGGTCTTGTGTAATGTATGGAATACCCTGGTAACAGTAAGTTGTCTGTTTAGGAGGGAAATGTTTCATTTATCTGCCATCCACTTGAGCTAGTCGCCACACCAAGAAAAGGTGGTAAAGCTTACTTGAGTTTCTTTTTAGGAAACCAGGTATTACACTAAAAAACTGTTGTTTATTTGTTCTACTTCTTGTTGTATTCTACTGGTTGTCTATATTCTGTTACTAAAGTTTAGTCCATGAAGATGTACTTGGACTCTTGGCCAAGAGCATATGTGAGTGTATTCTAATGGTGTTGAAACTGTTGTGTTATACTGTATTTTATAACTGTTTCCACTGGAATGGCTAAGGTAAAATGTTTTCTTAAATAGAAGGTACTATTTACTATGGAAGATAAGGATGCTCTCTGAAAACTGAACACATCTAAACTTGTTGTGCCACTGTTCTTATTGAGTGACAGTATCTAGATCAAGTTCTCTATGAATTTAAGATGTAGTATTAAGAAAAGTACAGTAACTGTGAGAAGAAAAAGTTGTCCATATACTAATTTTGTAGGCATGCCTGAAGGGTTTCTTGTATTTGATAAATATTTCATTCTTGTGTTTAATGTTTTTAAATCAGGGCAATTTCTTATAGTTCTACAGATTTGCTGCACGTAGGGGTTTTTTCAGCATTAGTATTTCTTAAGCATGTTCTGTGTTATCTTTGAATTATGCTAAAACATCTGTTATTGCTAAATATTAGAAGTAAATATTTCTTCTAGCAAGTGTCAAGTGCTAGATAGCTCTTCTGAAAAACATGAGCATGAAGAGCTCAAGATCCGCAACCATGAATATTTATTTTTCAGGACTGTATTCTTTTGAGCATGTTCTTTTAGGTGCTGAGATTTTTGCAGAATACTTTTCTTTGAGAACTATCTAATATATGTAGACTCTGAAGTTTTTCACAGTCCATATGAAGATGACTCTGGCATCCTGTAGCTGCTTTGACAAGCATTATTCATCAAGTACAGAGGAAATTGATTAACTGTGGAGCAGAATTGTGTAAAATTCAATTCACAACCATTTTCTGTTTTTTCTTAATAAAATGATTACTGAAAGAATTCCATCTGAAGACTGTTGAAAGCTGGCTGCAGTTTATGATATAACGGATAAAATCTGCATCCTTGGCCTTCCAACAACCTTTACACCAGCAGATGGTGGGCGTAAAGATGTCATTCATCATTTATTTACAATGGACTTTATTTATTCTAGTGTCAACAGCTGCCCCAGGGAGCGGGTTATTGAATTCAAATGTGAAGCTCTGGGTTATTTGCTTCCTTTCAAATTTGTCTTCAGAGCTTAGTTGCTAGGAGTCCATTCTGTGCTCTAATAATGATTCATGTATTGTGAAGCCATTCAGTAAATTGGGTTGTCAGGGATTGCCAAAAAAGGTTTAGAGGTCTTGTTCCGATTTTTTTTTTCTTTTTTAACAGCACTGTGCTGTAGTTGGTCTCTTCTCCCTATGTGCCTTCTCTTGCTGCTGTTGGTGACTTTGTCCCCAGTTGTCCCCTTTCTGATTGCCCATCCATACTCTTCCCCATCTCTCAAAAGTAGAATTCTGTGATCCTGTGATTCTAAGTTCATGGTTTTCAGGAACAAAAAAATAAGTATTAGATATGAAGTAATGAAACTTTGTGTTCTACAGGCAGGGCAGGAGTCCTTCCGTTCCATCACAAGATCGTACTACAGAGGGGCCGCAGGGGCTTTGCTAGTGTATGACATTACAAGGTGAGAATAGCAACTGGATGACAATGGTATGCCTTTGTAGAGTTGTGCTGTGTTGTACTGTAGTGCTAAGTGTCTCATCTAATTTGGCTTTTTGTATAGTTACTGCTAATCTAACATTGTGTCAACTTTCTTTAAGTGCTTTAATAAGATAGCATATGTAACCTATATACTTCCAATTTTCTCTTTAGTAGTTGAGAAAGCATGCATAAAATCTCAGTAAGAATGAAATAAAATATTTTTATAAGCTATTGACCATCAGCCTCTGGATTACCTTGATTGAGAAATACCTGAAAATATTTCATTAATTCCTTTCTAGTTTTTTGTTATCATGAGGGATATTTTTTCTTTAATTATACTGGACTACTTTTACTGAAGTGCTGTTCTGCAAAGGAGTGAAGTAGTAAAACATAGGAGTTTGGCTATATAAAGAATACTAGGAAACTTGTAACATTGCTGCATTTATGAGGTTTGGAAAATACAGGTCTTAATCTGATACTTTTTTAGTAGCTGATCAGAAGTTACTAAAGTTTCCCTGCTATATTAAATATAGTATTGATGTGCAGTTTATCTGTAAAACTGTCGGTACTCTGGCTGGTTTATGAAAATGTTCAGGCTCCAAAGTCCTATTAAGTTGTGTGCCTCCTTTTGTGGGTCTTGGCTCTTGTTGCATTGAGCAACCACTTGTACTAGAGATTTCCTAGATATTTTTCCTTTTGTTCCCTTTTTACATTTAAATATCGAAGCAGCATATAATTTCCTTTGGATTTCCAGTAAATCTTTGATTAATAAATAAAATACAATAACTTAAAACCACTCTACAAATATGGGATTTATTACTTAGTTTGCACCTTCTGTAAAAACTGTAATGTCACATTTGTGTACCTCAATTTAAAAGATTTCACTGCTAAATTTATTATTCAACTTATAAACTCACATAAAAATTATCAACCATTTTCTGCTTTCACTTAAATATTACTATATGAGTATGTGTTTATTTGTGCTGTTGTTTGGCTTGGGTTAAGCTCTTGGGTACTTTTATAATTCTGTTCAGTTTTTATATGTATATAAAATTACAGATTCTTACAGCTCTAAGAATCCTTTTTACTTTTCGTAGCAAACATGTTTTCAATTACTTTTTAGCTAGAGTTCATTAATACTGCTTGTTTGCTAAATTTTTGTTTGCCCGTTCTCCCTCTCAAAAAGGGATTTTTTCTCTAGAGTATGTGCACTAATAAATGAGTTGGTTATTCAAGTAGAAAAGTGGACTAACAGGGAAAAGATTTCTTAAAATACTGCTTTTAATACTCATTGTCTTCTATACTTAGGAGGGACACTTTCAACCACTTGACAACTTGGTTAGAAGATGCTCGTCAGCATTCCAATTCCAACATGGTTATAATGCTTATTGGAAACAAAAGGTAAAATTTTATTAGCTGTTATTTTGTAAGAGGGAAAGATTTAACTTCTCTGTATTGCGACTTTTGGGTTTTCTTATTTGTAGGCAATATGTTAACTTCAAATTCCCTTCTGTCACTGTGCATAGTTCTGTGGTGAGCCTAAAACCTTTCTTACTCAAACCAATACAATGTGCAGCACATGGATCAACAACGATACATTCTGAATATCTATTTTAGAAGTAATTTTATTCCAGGGGATTGATTGCAAATGCGTGAAACAATGGATTATAAGTTATTTTCCATTATGCTTTTTAGTTTCTGGAATCACCCATTAGAAAAACCTAGATCTCTCCCTTACAAAGAGAATGTGATTCCTAATTTGAGGTGTTCTAAAGTGCTTTAGTTTTTGGTTAAGTATCATATCAGAGAAAATGTCATTTAAAAAAAAGCCCATAGTACAGGACTCACATCAAAAACTTCTCTCAGAGGTGAGAAGTGCATACCTCAGTGATTGAGACATTTCTGATTTACAAGACTCTTCCATATTCTGTGCCTTTTAGCTGGGATTGGGGTCAGAGAGTGCTTTTGCACTGTTTCCTGGTAATTTCACTTACTTGGTCTTCTCATGAGTTACACTGTCTAAAATTATTCCTTGTTGATGCTGAAACTTGGTAGTGAAAGTCTTAATAAAAGCACATCAGTGAATATGTTATCTGTAATTCTTCTAGTTCTTGATCCAGTGAATTACAGCATATCTAGATTTTTTTTTTTTTTCTGGATGCAGAATTTTTTCAAAATATCAAAAGCATAAGCTCAAAATTCAATAATCCATTAATTATGGGCCTTTGTGTAATTGACTGGAACTTGTGCCCATGCCTCAATAATTCTTGAAGGTAAAGATGCCAGTTGAAATAATGGTGTGTATGCATGCCCCTGAAAATTTCATGAGCAAACACATCATTTCTTAGATACTACTAAGAAGCAGATTTGTGATAGTGAGTCTGGGTTTGCTGTTTGGGCCTGTTGAACTTCTATTTCCTTCTTCCCCCTCTTCTCCCTTCTGTTTTCCCCCATTGCCCCACCACCCTCTACCTCCTCCTGAAAACATGCTACATATTAATAATTGTGAAGTTTTTAAAATTTTTTTGCATTATCTGGTAAATGACTAACAACTTTCTTTTTAATTGAGGAATGTGTCAAGCATAATCTTGACAAATTAGTATAAAAAATGTAACCCTGTTTTATTAAATGAAGCTTTGGTAAACCCCTGATGGTCCTGACCAACTGTTTTTATACTTGTGTGAGTAAAAATATGGCACTGAGAGAAATGTGTACTGTTTACTTGAGCTAAGTTTGCATGCTTAATTGACATCTGTAACTCTTTCTGATTATTTTAGCGGTTAAACTAAATTTTCATGTCTTGTATTCTGTGGACGCAGACTGATTTGCAGCTTTCAGTTAGCCCGCTAATTCCCAATTGCAACTAGGTTTTATTCAAACAATAAATATACTTCAAATGTGCACTCTAAATTGTTACAGATTAAGGTGGCACATGAACTAAGAATATTAAGAGTTAAAATTTTAAGCTTTTTAAAGGATATTATTTTCAAGGAGGGCAGGAAGAAAGCTCTTTCAATTTTATTGCATTATCCTGAAAGAGTTCTTATGGTAGGACTAAGACTAGAGATGGGTGGAAGGAAGAATGTGTATGCTACCGTAGTAGTTTTGAAGGAATAAACGCGACTCTTATGACTCCCAAAAGTGCACTTGACATAAGTTTGTACTTATTGCTGGATTTGAAGAATGTTGAGAATTTAATTTGAAATATAATGGCTGTTTGTTGAAACCATTACAAATACTAGTGTTAAAACATTACAAATACTGTACTTAATCTTCTTTCCAGAACAAAGCATAGCTATATTGATCTAGTAAGACCAAATGCTTCGAATTATTGGAATGGAGAGAGGAAGACAACTGTGGTTAGTAGAAGCAGTTAAAGATCTTTAAGAATATGTTTAGGTATCAGTATTGAGTTTTGATTGGGCTGTCTTTGCAGTTTTTGATACAACTGCATTATTTAAAGTTACTTGTTTATGTTCTGTCATGGAAATAACACTGTAGTGAATCAAGGTTTTAAATAAGGTATTTTTGAGCGTAGCATGGTAGTAACAAATAAAGACATTGCTCAGGTTCAAAAACATAATGTCGGCTAATACTGGGAGTGCTTAAATATAATGAACATCAGCCTCAAAATTGTTTTGAGAAGATATTTCTATTATCCTTATCTTCAAATTTTTAAGATATTTAAATAATGTGCTGAATTGTACTGACTCTGTAACTCAGCTAGCATTTAGTTAAAAATTTAAAAAACCTGCTTTGCTGCAAAATACATGCCACAGTGAGTATTACATTGTTTTAATATACGTAGAATTACAGAGTTGGCAAAAACTGAAGTCTAGGATGATACATTTTGTTTGTATTCTAACTGCACATTAAATATATCTATTTGTACACTAAGAATAGTTACAGATTTATAAGATATTTATGCATCTACAATTTAGATGAAAATTCATTGAAATATATATCTTACACTTATACATGAGTAATAAGTATATAATTCTTACTGCTCAAGATGTAATATACTTATAAAGAAGGACAAGCTGAATTCCTTGTTATTAAAGAATCTTTAAAAAGTAAGGGTGAAATACTTATGTCTGTATGACTTAGAGAAATAGATTTGTCTCTAGTTGTCAAGTCCAAGAGGGGTTTTTTCTGCTTTTTTGGGTAATAATTTTGAATTGAATTGCTTGGAAAGCAGGAAGCAAGAACTTGTCTAACAGTCACTTCAATTTATTTTGCTGCTGGAGGGCCAGGAGTTTCACAACCTAAGTGCTAACTTATTGGGAGAGAACAGCTAATGTAGTTCAAAAGAACTGAATTCTGCTTTTAAGTTTGGGGTTTTTTTATCAGAGAAGAAATTGACTGTATGAAGTTTTGCTACTGAATAGAAAAAAATAATTTTATATTTTAAATTATGTTTAATATAAATAACACATTCATAAAGCTCCTTTATCAGCTCAGCTTTATAGTATTGAATTGGTAGATAATATAATAGAAGAGAGTGATATATACTGAAAGTACAATGTCTAAAGTTAGTATTCAAGGAATACCTAGATAAATTCACACTCATCCTGTAGAAAGCTATTTCATGAAGTCTTTGATAAGATTTATGTCAGCTAAGGTGTATAGCTCAAGTAAGTGTGATGCCCGTGACTATTCCATATACTGTAAGTGCAGAGTTTACAATAATTCTACTTTGTTTAAGGGCTTGACAAGTTATATACTCAAGTTCTGATGGGGACTGTTGGCTTCTCAGGCTTATAAGCATGTCTGTGAACAACAATCTTTACATGGACATGTTAGACCATGTAATTTAACTTTTCTTTTTTCTTCTATCTTAGTGATTTAGAATCTAGACGAGAAGTTAAGAAAGAGGAGGGTGAAGCATTTGCACGAGAACATGGACTTATCTTTATGGAGACATCTGCCAAAACTGCTTCCAATGTAGAGGAGGTAACTTTGCTCAATACTGGCTTTTTACTAAAACACTTGATTTAAATTACACTTGTTTGTATAGATACTGTTCCTCTAGATTTTGGGTTCCTTAATTTGAATTAGCTACTCTTTATATTATGAGAATAATATATATATATATTATATTATATATATTATATATATAATATATAAAGCTACTCTTTATGTTATGAGAATAATATATATCATATATTATTCTATGTTGTAATTGATTACACAGCACTAATTATATTGTTGAGACTTCCTAATTAATGTACTTGTGAGGGTTTTTTTAAGTATTTGGTCAGAGAAATGGCTAACTTCTGTCTGCTCTGAAATCTAAGAAGTAAGGCTAGAATAGATTTGCTAGTCCAAAGCAAGCCAAGCTGTTGGTATTCTTGGCAGATGTCACTGTAACCTGTTCTAAAGGCTCCTGGTATATCACGAGCTCTTCACAACAATCTCTTGTAGTACTTTGCTGTTTGTACTGTCATCATCTTTCCTGTATACTACCTGGTAGGAATCTTCTTCAATTTGCACACCTTCTATTTTCTGTCCTCTGCTGACCTGCTGAAAGGATCATTGCCTTGGTTACTGTAGTCTGCTGTGTATTTCAATAAGTTTTTCAGTTCTTGCTACTTTAAAGAAATTAGCTCTTTTTAAGTTTGGCTTATAGTTCACATTTCTGGACACGTGAGTTCTTGCATCTCTCACCTTGGTTTACTGCCTTCCTTTCTTGAAGGGTAGTCATGGTGGGCTGAGCTCAGCTGCAACTGAATACCCACCAAATTGCTCATTTAGTGTTTCTGTCCAGCAGGATAGGGGAAAGAGCCAGAAGAGCCAAGGCAAGATAAAACTCAGGGCCTGAGATAGTTTTAAATATTAAGGAAAGAGATGGATGAAGTCACTTACAACTTCATACAAACAATTTGAATTTCAAATTAGATTTAATTTCTCTGAGAACCAGTGACTTTGACTACCCTTTGGTTTTTATTCTTGAGCATTATGTCATACAATATGAAATACCTCTCAGGCCAGCTCTGGTCAGCTGTCCTGGCTGGTTTATGTGCTCCCACAATTTTACCTGCCCGAAGCCTAATCACTGTCAGGAGGGGGCAGCGTAAGAAACAGAAAACCTTGACACTCAGCAGTAGCTAAAACATCAGTGTGTTATCAACTGTTTAGTCATAAATCCAAAACACAGCACCATGCAGGCCGCTGTAAAGAAAACTGTGTTGTAGCCAGACAAGTACAGTGGTGGAGCAAGAGCTCCAGCTGAGATGTTAGTGCTATGTACAGCAGAAAGATTGCTTCACATTGTCTTTCAAGCCCATACTCAGTTCATCCCCACTGACCTTTCTTACAATGACATAGCTTCTTATACTACCTAATCCATCCCTATTCATTTCCAAAACTATCCTAAATTCAAAATGGTGTGTGACCAATGAGGTATTCTTTTAGTGGTAAAGCCTTTTAGTTATAAAATATTTAAGTTTTTTGAAAAGTTACAGTGAGCTACAAATGACTTTCACAGAATTCATTACTACCTGATTCTAAAATTATCCCCTCTTTTTGTGTCAAAAAATACGTCCTAGTGAATGAATTGTCCAGTATCTAATGCATCTCTGATTATCAGGAGGCAAATGAGCATGAAGGTCTTCATCAAAAAGTTCACACAGAATCCTCTCCTTGTGTGAGTGATATGTGTGTGCGCTAACCTTCTAATTTTGGTGGGAAAGCTTTAGGATATAATCCTTTCCAGTGACAGTCAAGTGCATTTTGTAATGGTGTTCTCAGTAAACACAAAAAAAGTGGCGTGAAGTAGAATAGTTAAAGAGCTACAGAAGCAAAATCCTAATCTCTAGCAGTTTTCTTCATATGAACAAATCAGCCTCTGTTGGTAATGTTTTTTTAAGCTGTTTCCCTTGTTCAATCCTGATTTCCATCCCTGTGGGATACCTTAGTAAATCCGTAGCTGGAGAAGTACACTGACCTTTTTGGTGCTTAGAACAGTTTAAAATTGTTCATTATATTCTTCAGGATTTTGTTTCATTACCTATGTCTTGAACAGAAGTGGATGATAAGGAGTGGAAAACATTCTGCTGGCTGTTTGTTTTGTGCAAGGCTGTTGGAGAAGTTTCCACCCTATTTGCATAATAGGTAATAGATGTTAGGGAGTGGGAAGTAGATCCTTCATAGTTACTTTGAAGACTTCCAAGTCTTCAAATTCATTGTGACCACAGGGTTAAATCATCATATTTCATGTGGAATGCGATTGTGTAAAAAGAGCTTCTGCATCACTGAGAAGATAGAATGGTTACTGGAGGCAGGTTAGGCACAGGCTTATCATCTGACTGCAGTGCAAGGACAGTTAATGCTAGTCTCTTCAGCAGTATCATATTTATTTGAACAGGAGTTTGTTGTTGATTTCCTTTTAACCTCTGTCTAAAGCTGTACAGGTAGCCAACTATCAAAATACTACTGGCTTTTTGTGCTTCTCTTTTTCTTCTTGGTGATTTCTAAGGTGATTGTAGTTAGAGCAGTGTACACTTTCATGAATGGCTGTGGGCTTTCTTACAGTAGTCTTGTTAACTTTTAGAATCTTGGTTAACATATTTTCTCTGCTATGTTGAATTGTGAGTGGGTGATGTGCACTCTGAAACGCTGTTGGCAGACTTCAGTGTTGCTTATTTACTTTTTCTAAGAAAACACCATGATGTCCATTGGGAGGCTTTTCACTTGGACACATGTAAGTCTGGAGTCTGAACCCCAGGCAGGCTTGCACTTGTTTTCATCATAGCATCCATTACTTTCTGACCTCTCATTAAACCAACACATAATACATGATAATTTTTTCTGTCTCATTTGCGAGACATTAGCCATTTTATCACATTAGTTTTTTTCATTGGTAGTTCAGCAATAGTTTGTGACTCTTAATTGTGCTCTTACCTGCAACCTGCAGTTCAGAGTTTGCTGAGAGCTTATTGCTTGGGCAAGGGCAGAGTAGAATCACCACCATGACCTCAGGGTGACCATGTAGTCCCCTGCAGCACATGGTGCTTAATTCTTTGTCCCTGGCATATCAATGGCTTGAATCTATTTATGTGCACTGATTCTCAAGAAGTAAGGATACCTAGCTGTATTTGGTAACTTAGTGCATTATTATTTCATTCCAGACTGCTACTTTTAATAATGATTAATGATATGACCAATCCTAAGCCAGAAAGTTTTCTGGATGCTGGTCAAAGCAGTGCTAAACAACATCACTGTTCAGAAGCTGGTCTCGCTTGAGTTGTGCCGCTGTACCACTGACTCCTGATGTGAGAGTTGGTTTTAGTAAGTTGTTTCCCATATGGAGGGGTGCCTGTGCCAAACGTAAGAACATTGTTTGTGTTATTCCAAGTTGCCTGTACATAAATAGAAGGCAATAATAAATTCATTATTTAGGATTAAATCTGATTAGACTCATGGTATTAACTGAGCAGTGGAGCACTTCTGATACATGAAGCTTCATGGTCATTCAGTGGTTCTGTTTCAGTTGTAACTTAATTTTCTCTTCAGGCAGCTTCTTTCATGCTTTTGCTTAAATGAATAACATATATTCAAAGCTCCTGTAGCTTCAACAGTGGCACAGATAAGAGAAAGAAGATGCCCTTTTGTAATATTCTGAAGGGTGAAAGTGAAAATTTCATAGAAAGATTAGATTCTTAGCGGCGTCTAAAGTTGGACTGATTTTTAGAGTGTGTTTTATTTGCCTTCCAACCCTCCTTGAACAGAACTAACAGCTGGGAAACAAATAGTTGTTTGACATGGTAATATAGTAAGCAGGGATTTATTTAAGAAAACTTAAAAGTCATAGGATGTTAATAATTTTCGTAGCAAGGTCAAGTAACACACAAGAGGTAATCTGACTAGCACTCACAAAAGAGCAGGATCGCTAGGTCATGAGTCTTTAAAAAAACCCAAAAAACACCCACCCAAAAGTTAGGTTTATCTTAATTTGTATCAAAACCAGTATTCCTTCAAGTTCCTGGAAATCAAAGTTCTGTGACCTTTCAGCTGTGCAAAGCTGACATCTTAGCCAGTTTCTCCCGTGAGAAAATGGGATTGAAGCTTGTGTCAGTTCAGGTGAGGAAGGAGAAGGGGCAGGACACCTGGCTGTAATGAGGATACACAGCTTTTAGCTCTTGTGGCAAATCCTTGGATTGGGCCCCAACTTCACAGTAAGGAACACTGGCTCTGCCATGGTTCTTGGGGCTTCTGGGCATCTTATGGTATAATGAGAATAAAAGGTCTCAGTTAACTGAGTGTTTCAGTCTTCACAGAAGAGCATGATACTGCCTGCCTGATCTGTAGATTCCTGGAGAAATGCATTCCTAGTTCTGGGGTGGGGGGGTCTATCTTTTTTGTTTTCCCCTCAAGTATTCTGTCCTGTGTAACTGTTCAACAAGAGTTACAGGACTTTTTAAGTCAGTTTGAGCTCTAGTAATTTGTCTCATCTCAATAAGTCTGTCAGGAAGATTGTGCCTCAATGGGAACATAAAGAAATTGCTGTCGACTTCTGGTTTGTGTTTTTTTGCCTATACTTCAAATATAAGGTTAGGAATGTGTTGGGGTGGTTTTTGGGATGTGGGTTCATTATATAGCACCTTACTATGCTTACTAACCCCTCTGCATCCCTTTTAGTGTGCTAGGCTTCTTCCTGAAAGATAATTTACTTGTAAAAAGCATTGCCTTACTGTGGGTGCATAAAAGAACTGCTCAGAGCTTTGGAATCTCACTTTATTAAGTAGCCATCCAGCAGCACTTACGCACTGGGATGGTGAATACTTTAGGCATAAATCCATTTGTTGTCTATGTTGTTACTGTTTCCAAAAGCATTCTTAAATAGTAGAGTAATCTAACTATATCATATCTTACTGCTAAAAGATAAGATAGGAAGTTGGAGAGGAGGAAGAAAATTCTAGGTGTTGGCTGGGTCATGCTTTTAGAATTTGTGGTACATTTAACCTTTAAGCATTCTTCATGTAATTGCGAGAAAGAATCCAGGAAATAATGATTGCCCAGTTTTTATTTCCACGCATTAAATTTAATTTTAAGATTGCCACCAGAGGGCAGCATGTTCCACGAGCTAGCAGTGCTGAACATGATCGTACCTGATCATAGGCAAAGATGAACTTGTAAAGTCTTGAGTTTTGAAAAGTATCAGTGATTCATTTACAAGTTTTTTCCTGCTATGTTCAGCTAATAGCAAAGTCCTAATAAGATTGTTGTCCTGCCAATAGCTTTCTGAGAAAGACAAGTGGCATTATTGACATCTGCAAGTAAAAACTAAATGTAGCTGCTCTACTACTCACATTCTGGTGCCCCTAGCTTATTATTACTGCTGCATACAGCATCCATGAGACAGAGGTGTCAGGAACTTATTCCCTTACCTTTCTCTCAACACCGTTTCTTGTGTTGTTTTTACCAGTTACAGAATTCATTCTTCCTGGATTTGTTTCAATGGTAGTCAAACTGTATTACTTGTTTATTTGTGTGATTATGTGAATGTTGAAGTTGACTTCATTCTACATTCAGTGTTTGTAGGGTTAATTTACTTTAAATGCCATATCTGTAGTGTTTTGTAGTTGCAGTTTTGGGTTGTTCGGGGAGTTTTTTGGGGCAAGCATTGTGAGACGTGACTTCTTGATTCTCATGTTGCAATATGATCTGGGAAACTCCTTATACAAATAATCTAAAGTGATAATATACTGATATATTGTGATTTAAAAGCCTCTTTTGTTGGCTGTGCAGTAGGTGCAGGCATGACACAACAGGCAGATCACGTCTTGCAAGACTCACTTTCCCACTTGTACAGTAATGCACTTTTCCTCGAAGGGATATTGCTATTATTTGGGAACCTAGTTATAATGAGCACACAATTGAAAAACATGTTACATTAAAACAAGTCACTGAATGACTTGTATACAGCCTTTTTAGAATGCTGTGATACAGTTATATTCAGTGGTCTCATGCAAAAAGCATCAGTAAGTTGGGATTTAGAAAATGAGCAGAGTTAAACATTAAATGTAGACATTTTCCTGAAGGTACATTGTTTTCTTGAATTTTCCCAAAATGTAGTCAAAAGATTTTTAAATTTGGAAGTCTAATGTAGATTTTGCAAAAGTCTCTCACTTCCTTTTATGAGTAATAGAGGCACTGTGTACTAGGGCATTGCCATCTTTCAGGTGGTTATGTATAAATGCAGGGTGAGTCTGGTACTGCCTCCCCTGGAGCGGTGAAAATTAACCTGGACCTGATTTGGGGTGGAAAAGCATGTGTATCTTTGTCTAGTGTTTTAGTAGCAGCAGCATTATAGGAACGTACAGTACAACTGCAGTAGGCTTGGTAGGCAGCCAGCTGAGTCCTTGTGGGCTTGCTGGTGAGGTCTTGTGTGGAAGTGGCTAAACTGCACCTGGATCCAAGCTGGCATGTGAGGTGCTACAGCTGTGTTCTTGCAGTCCCCTGCATGTGGTCTAATAAATCTAAACTGGATTTGAGGGGAAATCATTCTGTCTTTCTGCATTTATGGCTCAGTTAATGTGAAAATAGGATAAACTGCCCATAAATAATTAAGAGTTTATAGTATACTGCATGTTCCAGATAAGAGTGAGAACATGCAGTATTAAAAGAGATTTTTAGAAAAAGTCAGTTCTGCTGGGTTCACCTTCTTGTCCTTGATAATTGAGGCACTAGCATGCAATGCCAAAATCTGATGATATAGCCTTAAAGCAGGTAGACTGCTGTTTTAGTGATCTTCTCAGGTGATTGATTCTGCTTACACTTTGAATCATAAGTTAAGATACATGGGTCTGAGAAAAAAATTGAAGTATCTAGGGATTCAAGTCTCTTTTCAAGGCTGATTAGTAGCAATTTGTTAAAATACGTACAAAGAAGAGAACATGAGATATACTTATTATGTGCTGTGTTCTTATAATTTGTGTTCAAATAGGAATTATTTCTGTGGCCCAGTGCAACCAGGCATTTTGCTATGCAAAGTAACAGTGAGAGAACAGAAATGATAGAACTGAGATAAATGGAATATTTGGATTTTTCATATCAGTAGTTTCTTGCCAATATGTTTAATATTAAAATATACTGTGCTGAACTCAGTATGCTCTTTTGCTTTGTACAGTACATATATAGTAACAGAAGGAATTTTTTGTGCAATGCTTTTTTCCAGTGCATTTTACTGGTTTTTGCAGTAAAATGATTGCAAATGCATTGCTACAATGACTGCTCTTGAGTGTAGTATCCAAAATTTAATTTATTCTCAGTTGTATCTGTTTGGAGTCTGTTAAAATTCTGGTTTGTTGCTCTAAAGCAATTTTTATAGGTTTAATGTAATTCTCATGAAATTAATTCTAAGAGTCTTGGTGTACTTAGCCAACATCTTCTAGAAGAGTTAGAAGTGCCAATTGTTAAGTGCTTGTTTACATGAAGTTATCATAACACTTTTTAAAGACTTCAAGTTCTGTTTAATGTCCTGCTGAAGTAGAAGTAAGGATCCTCACAGAATCCAGCTGTGTGAATTTTCTAAGTTGACTTACACCTTTCAGTGGGCACATATATGAGGCCATGACAATAATTAGTATGTTATCAGGAGCAAAGATAAGTTTGAAATTTTTTTCCTTACATAGAAAACTTCAGTTTCTGAGAAATTTGAATCAATTCATAGTTGGCCAAAAGCCAATTTTTCTTCTCAACTGTAACACGTGTTTGAAAAACGAACTCGCTTCCTAAGTGCCTTGTGAATCTGCAATGATTAATTCTTCTCATTATTTTGCTGCAAATTCTCATGACCCTCTGTGATGATTCGATCACCCACTTAGAGTTTATGCATATTCATATCTCTCTGCTCCTGCTGCAGTCGTTCAAGTCTCCTTCACTGGCTGTGGTGTGTGCTTGGTGCAGTAATTGAGCTGCAGTAGATTGATTACTCTGGGGAGCTGTAAGGCCTTTAAAGGTGAAAACATATCAGTCCTGTTAATTAGGAAACAAAGCTCTGGTGGCAAGTTCAGCAGTCAAATGCTTCCAGTGTAGAAATGAGGAAAGGTATGATTTGTTCCTCTCCATGAACCCTGTTTACTTTTTTATATTTGAATTAGATCTGTATTTGCTGTAATAGGCTTGTGCAGAAGGTAGCATGTCTTGTATGATTGCATGGTGTTGGTATTTTAAAACAAAAAGAACTGTGTGTTTATTGTAATTACTAGCTGCTGTTAATCACCTCCTAAATTATACATTCTTTTAGGTGTTACTTGACCTATAAAGCTAAATGAGAGATGAAAATGGAATCATTGATTGTAAACTTTAACCAAAAACATCTATATCAATCACTTGTTCAGACCTGATGTCAAAGTATTTTCTCTGAATTAAAACAATAGATTTTTAGAAGTTGTTACAAAACCTGGGGCCTCTCCTTTCTACTATTAAGATGTCTGTTACTCATTGTGTGCAAGATTAATTAAAGAGAATATGTTCTTAAAATTAGGTGAATATTAAATGATAGTGTAAGGTTTCAGCCAGCAGACAGCATCCTTACATCATCATTGTAAGTACCCTGTGGTTTTATGTTGCTAAGCACTCTAATCTAGAGTGGCCTATTACAAAGATATTAAGGGTAGGGGAAACCATCTGCCACACAATCTATCCATAAGGGTCAGAAATAAATAATTTAAAAGTAATTTATATATCTTAAAAACCACTTTTTCCCTGTAATTACTGGACAACAGATTGTAGAATACAGATGTTATGAAAACGCCACTGTTTTTGTAAACAGCGTGTGATCCATTGCTGATTCAGGGTGGGTTATAGGATGCTGTTGTCATACCTGTTTCTGCAGAGGTCAGGAAGGAAGTCTCACTGAAGCAACTGCACATGAGATTGAATTCCAATTAGTGCATCCTACACTGAAGGATATCTCATTCATTGTGTCTGTGCTCTTTTTTCCTCTGTTTTAGGCATTTATTAACACTGCAAAGGAGATCTACGAGAAAATCCAGGAAGGAGTTTTTGACATTAATAATGAGGTAACTTTTAGTACTCTGTACACTTTCTGCTTTTTTAAAGTACACAATTCACCTTCCCTAGAAAGCTGGACAGTAAAAGATTTGTCTATTCCATTTGGCTGTGGAATTGTCTGCCATTGTGATAAAAATGGATTAAAATAAGTGACCCTATCCATCCATGAAGCATCGCAAAATAATATAAATCCCCAAAAGGGAAGAAAATCCACTTTCATCCACTTCTCCATATGGTGTCATCTGTTTTCAAAGATAATTTTCCACTATGTAAATGGAGGACCATGTTGATATGCCAGATGCACTCCATGAGCTGTCCAGTGTAGGGGAGGGATTGCTTTGAGAGTTACATAAAAGACTTTTGAAATGTTCTTGGTTTAGGTGGCTGGATACTGTAGGGAATAAAAGATTAGCCATTTTGCTTATGCACATTAGTGAAATTATTAGGGCTTGTGCCTTTGTGTGTTTGGGATAGGGGTGGAGAGCTGGAGAAAGGGGAACAAGGCTAGAAAGACGTATAATGTCTCTTAAATTTTGAAATGACTGTGCTGTTGGAAATCTTGCTTCGTAACACTAGTATTATATAAGCTCTCTCTTAACAGTCTCGTAAAAAATTTGACACTGTGAGGTGATCAGTCTTTTCTGAAGATCAAATTGGGGTTTTTATCCTGTATGTCCCTGAATAGTGTTGTTGAGGTGCTTAGTGAAACCACATGTGAAAATCTGCACCACCACTCTGTTCTGTTTGTTCTCTGTGGAGAGGTATGTCCAGATTGTCAGTGTGATGCTTCTCTTAAACATTACTGTCCTTGCAGGATTGTTCAGAGTAGGGAGGGAATTGGCAGGACTCAAATTAAGTAGCTTCATCTCTTTCTACTCAATATATTTCAACATGAGAAAATTGAGTCTACGGAAAGTATTACTCATGACTTCAGAGAGGAAAAAATCAGAAACTTCAGTAGTATGCAAAGTAATGCAACAGGAAACTTGTAGCTAAATAAGACATGAATAGTAATCCTCTAAACTAATTCTAACTGGAAAGCGTGTGTGCATGTTGGTGAAACACTTCTTAAATTTAGTTCACTGATGAAAAATTTAAGATCATCTTTCACATCTTTCCTGAAGAAAATGTAGTTGGTAGTGCAGTATAAATTGGAGAGCAGAGTGTCTGAAAAAGCATGCTTGTTGTATCTGTCGAGTTTCATATAGTAGCTGACTGCTTTACTGTGACTTACCGAGCTTTGATTGCAATATGCTGTCAAGAGCCAACAGTCCGTGCTACTTATTTGGCTTTATGCCAAGTCTGGCTTCTTGATTCCTCAAGAAGTTGCTATCAGCCCAGAGGGGGCAAAACCAATGAGCCATAGGGCATGCTTTTTATTAAAGGGGAGTCAAAGAGCGAAAAGAAACCACATCAGCTGCTGTCAATACTAAGCGAGTGCCAGAAACCCGAAGGCTACCACTGCTGCAGAACAACTGCCAAGCACTATAAATCTGAGATTTGCTGTGACGCAAAGTTTCCTTAAGAGCTTAATTTCTGAAGCTACTGTATTACTTTTCTCAAAGTGGTGTATTTTTAGGTAAAATCCACTTGAGGGAGTGAGGGTTAAGATATAAGTGTGATTTTGATGAATGAAAGAGCTACGCTGTGTGTGGGTTCTTGGCAAGTAGCCATGTCTTTTGGGATCACAGAAATTATTGATGACACAGAACACTCGTATGCCCTTAGCCTCTACAGCTGATTCAACACAGAAAGAAATGCTGTCTAGAGGGGAAAAGTTTTATATTAAACTATTAAACTAGTGGAGATTTTGGCAAGAGGGGAGAAGGTTATACATTCTTAGCAAATGTTGTGTATTTTTAAGCTATATGCCAAGTAGTATTCAAATACAATTCTTGCTCTGTGTTTTTTTAATAGTTTAAGTTACGGAGTGTAACACAGAGATAAAATTTAAATGAGAAGGAAGTCATCTTACTTTAAGTAATATTTAATTGCTAAGAACATGCTGGGAAAAATTACAAACTTTGATGTATTTATTGCATACATTAGGAGAACTTATTATATGATCTTCTAAATAGAAAAAGTAGTTTTTCAAGTATATTCTGAAATATTTACGCTGTGTATTAAACTTCATTTCAGGCAAATGGCATAAAAATTGGCCCTCAACATGCTGCCACCAACGCAACACTTGCAGGCAATCAGGGAGGACAACAGGCTGGAGGGGGCTGCTGTTGAGCCCGTTTTTACTTTCTAGCTGCCTGGATGAGGCCTACTTACTTGTTTGTTCACCCTTCCCTCCCCCTGCCCCGCTCGCCTCCACTTCAATTCAACTGAGACATGAAACTTGTAAGTTGGTTTCCTGTTGCAGAAGACTTTATCCTTCAAATTCTTGTATAACTTTGAATAAATGGTTAATGTTCACTTAAAGACAGATTTTGGAGATTGTATTCATATCTATTTACATTTGATTTCTAGGTCAATTGATGTGATTATTTTTGTTAAATGTTGTCTTGTGCCCTTGACTACGAACTGAATTGTATTAAACACTACAAAGTCATCTGAGTATTTTAATCAGTTTGTGTAGTTAGGTTTCCCAGCTCCTGAGGTTACCTAATGTTTAATATTGTAGAGCTGTCCTCAAGTTTTTTGTCAATTTTCAAGGCTATGAAGAGAAGCAGAAGGACTCTTTTAATTCTGTATTTATCACTTTCTGTATATATAGTTTAATAACCTGCTTGGGTGTACTTGCCAAGCTAGAATTCTTTAATGCATTTGCATAAAATCTATACTACTTAGAGCTTGAAAACTACAAAAGCATTAATAGGAATTGCTTGGATGCTAAATTTTAAGCCTTTTCGACATTGTTAGCATGTTCATGCTCCCCTGTCATTATCCTGAAGTCCAAGAGAGATGCTTAATGTATATTACTAGAGGCTACATACGTGCTATCTATTTTAATGCCAAATGTTTGCTGTTTATCCACAATTTCCACAACACCTCTTCAGAAATGGATTAGCTGTTTGCCTTAACAAATACTGTAGGTGAAAACAGAGTATGGATGAAAAGTAGAGGAGGAGTTGATAAATTTAAAATGGCACATTTTAAAAACGTTAATCTTCTCAATGGTTTTTTCTTGTTTACCACTTGATTTCTAGGTATATTTTTCATGCAAGGACAGTTTTTCAACCTAAATGTATAGTGGTCGTGTAAAGTTTTCTTTTAGTGACAACTTGTAATCCTAAATATATGGTAAGCATCTTGTCTATTGTGAAGAGGGTGTGAAAATAAAATCTGCCAGTTTGGAAATCTTGATGAAAATCAAAACTACAAATGTTTTGTTACTTATTATGGTGATGGCTGGGGGGAGGGGCCATATTTTTCCTTAAGTGAAAGGATTGTAACAAGGCAAAACAAAATCCTGTGTTTAAGTGTTTATTTGTTAAAATACAGAATGTTCATGTCACCTTTCATACAAATGTGCAAACAACTGAGTTTCCATCTCATCCTATTTAAATAATTGCAAACAAAAGGGTGATGCTAATGCTAGGCCATGCTTCATGTATTGGGGAAAATAAAGGGGTGGGGGCAGGCAATGACTGCAAAACTTTTGTCTTACTGGACCAATATTGACTGCAACACAACACTGGAGGAAAGGGATCCTCATGTCAACCATTCTAATTGTCAGAACTTGAACATCCAGAGTGAATAAATTTCAGCCTGATGGGTGTAACATAGCAGTGGTTCTGAGATTAAATAAAATTTGAAAAAATGGTGTGGAACCTTTTGTTGGTATCTCGGGGAAGGGGGAAGCAGTATGGATTTCTGTTAGTTGCTGATGTTACTTTTTTACACACTTAGTAACATTTTCAGCAATGTAATATAATTATTTTCAACTTTAAAATTATTAAGAAGTTACTCCATTTATGTACTTTCAGCTGTTACCTGTATATTATACAGAGTTTGCATTTATAGCACACGTTTACTGTTTCAGTTGAAGTTTGAAAATCGCGTTGCATGACAGTAAAACCGTAGGACTGAACTGCATGGATGACACGGGAAAACTGGCATGTCCTAACTAGCTGTTTACAAGAAGGAGCGAAGGAACAAGAGTATTAGCTTCGATTAACTAGTTGAAGTTTTTTTCACTTGGCAGTGTTGTAGAATTCAGTTGCTTGAGATGAGAGAAAAGTGTGCTCTTGTAATGAAGCTCAGGCTGCTATATAAAGGGGAATAAAGTTAACCATAAACATTGTCCATTAAGGGAGCAGGGGGGAGACTTGTTCTCTGCCCTGAGAAGAGCAAAAGTTCATTCTGTTTTAGCAGTGATGATTTGAAAAACTGAAAGCTTCTGAGGGTCTCATTTTCTGAAAACATGGAAGAGGTATAGAATTGCCCAGGAATCCAGTTCCAAAGAAACACCAGTGCTGCTTTTTGTGGGTGAGAGGGGCAGGGGGAATATGCTGTGACTTCCTAAAGTCATGCCTGCAATCAATTGCTGATCCTGCTGGTTTGGTCCTGGCTCACATGCCAGTCTTAGACTGTACATTATGTTAATACCATGGTACTTTCAAAGAGTGGTTAGAACAAACCTGAAATTTCCATGCATTCTGGCTGGCTTTTTGTCACAAACTTTATGCACACATAAACCTTTTGTTGCTACAGAAATCTCTCTATTTTTATACGGATTCTTTTTGAGAAGCCCTGATGCTATTTTATCCAATTACAATTTGAAAATTTTATAGCACAGAACTTAGTAGGAGGGTTTACTTCTAAAACATTTGCTTTAACAAGATGGTTCTTTCACAGGTTTCAGTTTTACTTGCACCTGAGTGACTGATAACTTGCTGAGATTTCATGTTGAATTTTGTTGGTTACATTTTCACAACCAAAGAACCAAAACATGTAATTGTTTCCCAGCAATTTGTACAGCTGTTACATATAATGTGAAACTGTTGATACCAAAAAAATCATACCAAGATGCAATTTTTCCCTTAATCCCCGTTTAGAATATGGTAGAAAGCATAGTTAACTTAAAAAAAAAAAAAGGGAGATTGGGGTGATAAACCCTCTAAGCATGACTAAAAACTTGTCTCTCCCATTTCTACTAAAAATTAAATGCTCCAGGAATTTTGGCAGTCACTGAAGAAAGATTAACAACTCCCCCTCAGTCTTAGACCTGTGTGTGTCTTTTGGCTTCAGTCAGTCTGATTGACTCTTGTGCAGATCAGACTCAGCAGCGAGTTAAGGTAAAACAACTGCCAAAACACTTAAAACACTTGCTGATAAGCTAAAGCAGCGTGTGTCTGAAGCCCCTGGCAAGCAGTGAGAGCTCTAGCCCCGGCTCCAGAGTTGTATCCTTTTTGCTGTGTTACACCTTTTGTGACACTTAGTTTCTTGTGGTGGCCTTTGAAGAACCTTCAGCTGCAACATTTATATGTTGTTTGGGTTAGAGGGGCGCACACGTTTAAACTGGCAGGTTTTTTCTGCCTGAAGAGTTTACCTGTGACGATGTTAAAGCATTAAATCTGTTCTTGGGAAGAAATTGAAACTTCTTTTCAGGCTCAAAAATACAGATAAACTGAATTGGAATAAAGAAAAAGTATATTAAACGAACTTAGAAATAAATCAGAAGACAATTTTGAGCATTACATGATTTTTTTTTAAATAGTCTTTCTTAAAGAGGGTACCCGGATGTGCCTGTATTTTTGTCTTAGTTGTTACCAGCAGGGTATTGCTTTTGTAAATGCTGAGGCCTGAGGTAGTGAGTCCTCTTAACAGGCTGCTCTTTGGATACTACTGAGTGTCCTACAACTTTCATCTTAGGTTTTTTTGGTTGGTTTGTGTCTTTTGGGAGGATTTTTTGTTCTAAATCAAGTTTCTCCTGTGTATTATCTCCTTTTTGTCTTTTCTATTTTCATATTGTTTCCTTCAAACTAAATCCTGTGAGCAAAATGGTGCTCTCTGTCTTTACTTGCTCCACATCCGTAAACTCCCACACGTACAGGAATTTGCCCAGTATGGGGCATTTGTTTTAGGGGTGGAAGGGTGGGGCAGAGGGAGAGAGGGATGTGTGCTATCTGGCTGCATGATACAAAATCATGAAGGAAGTATTGCACAGGCTCTGTTACTTGTTACACCTACTGCGTGTACTGGTTTGCATGTGTAGGGGGATATAATTTGCCTAGTTCTCTTCCACTATTGCATCGGAGGAGATAGGGGAGACAGAGGAAGACTAACAGGTTTTATTTGGATATCTTAATAAATTTGTTTGCTGAGATCATATGTATGATTTGTGTATACTTAATGTTACTCCCCCTTGAATCTCTGGGTTCTCTTCTGCCACATCGCTGCAATGTAACTTTAACAGTATGCAGTGGTGATTTATTGTAATACACTACTGAAATCTCCATTTGTAAATAATCCAGGCTGCTGCTGTGTAAGTAGCTGATGAAATGTCTTTACTGGGTCTGCCGCGTATGAAAGAAACCACAACATTAGGCAATAAAAACTACTAACAGAATGTTACAAAACCAAGACCATGACAAAAAAAAAAAAGCAGCATGTTGTGTATCTATCATTTTTATTCTTGGGACAGATTTTATTATTTTTGGAACTATTACAAGACTTATGTTAAATATTGTGGATGATAAGAGGAAACAGACTCTTGGCAAAACCATGGAAAACCAATTACAGCATATTACCCTATTCCCCTTCCAATAAAGGAGGGGCAAAGCTAAAAGTTTATTCTTTGCTTAGCAGCTGGAGGTGGAGGGGGAAAGCATTGCTGCTTTAGCATTGGCTTGAGGAAAAGGATTGTTGCTGTAGCAATCTTACTGCAGGCAATCCAAGGTGGAGAAGGCAAACTAGTGTGTTCCACAGTCAGTTGTACCCCAGCCTGAAAAAGCACAGTTATGAGAACGCTGAGTAAAGAAATGGCTATTCTGTGCCATCAGGTGTACTGTTCGGTTAAAAAGAAATGTTAAAAACTTGTGTTTGGTTGCAGATCTCTGTACTGTCGTGATAGGCATTTGACTTGATGTATAAACTGGAACACATATCTGATATTTGGACATGGGATTTAACTGCAACATCCCATCGCTCTGTGACATAGAGGTGAAATAAGGTATAGGAAAAACCTACTTCCAAGTTTTATTTAGAAGTCTGCACATCCATTTGTACTCCTCTCCCAAATTACACTTCTTGTAAAATTGTCCGTGGCAGCATGAATGTAGATTAATTGATGCATCAATATATTTGTTGGAGTTCCTCCCCACCCCCTTTCCCCCAGCATAGTTATGATTTTTAGAATTCCTTCATTAAGGAGTCAGAGATATAAATGTTTATATTGGGCAGACTCTTGTTGATGGTTGGGTCTGTGGTAGATTTGCTGTAAATTACAGCAGGATCTAATTAGCCTTTCTTAAGTGAACCCAGTTCCATTACTTTTCCTAGATTTAGGCGTAAAATACTAGGAGGGAGGAAAATCTTACAGTGTGAGGACAGTTCAAAAGAGATCAATGTACTATACTAGCAGTTGTCAATTTAACATTGTCTGGGTTAAAGCAGTCAAGTAAACACTGCATGTTCTGATTATGGCATGGGAAAACATTTTCAGACGCAGGAAATGCCTGAAAGAATGTGACTTAAAAGCCAGTTAAATAGCAAAGATACTCGGGAAGGCAGAAGTCCATGGGGTTGCTTGCTGTCTGTCCAGATGAGGCAGGGAAGGCTCTCAGTTTGAGGCATTGCCCAGCACCTGAGCACGGACACCCACACCTGGGCCAGCGCTGCTACGCAAGGACTGGACCAGCTGTGAGGAAGGAACTTTTAAATATGGATGTTGTTGAGAGGTGCACATTTGGCAGCACTAAGACTTGAGCTGAGGCAGTGTCCAGAATTTATAGGACACATGTGAATGAATGGCTTTTAGGAGGAGGGACGAGTATAGAGACAGCAGAGGAGATGGGCAAATTTACTTGTCAGCTGTTGGCTCAAAAATAACCCCCTGAATCAAGGTACAACACCTCTCTGTGATTGTTGTATACAAATGCAGCAAAGCTTTGTCTTGAATGTAGTTAGAAACAGATTGTCCTTTTGGGGGTTTTTTTAATCCATTTTAATTTATGAGGATGACTAGACCTTGGGTTGCTGGTTAGTGTCATGTCTAAAGTACTTAAGACGTAGAATATCAGAACACAAAAGAATTCCTGTGTCTGGTGCCCTTGAGAGTCAATTCAGCCACTTCTAAGCAAAAGGTGACTGATCTAAGCAAACTGGTCACTGATGAAGGTCTGTCAGCCATCAGTGGTGCACAAAAATCCATGGATGGGCTCTGCTGCTCCTCCTTGCCCAGTGTTGTTCAACTTTCATCTCAGAAGTAAAACATTCCTGCGCAGAAACAAAAGCACTTGTGGCATCTCCCTTAGTTACTGCTATGAAGCAGAAATTAGGTTTGAGAGCTCATGTGCAATATTGTACTTCTGCCTGGGAAGTTTTTCTAAAAAGCCACATAATTCCAGAGAAAGAGGCATCCTCATGTGCAGGACTGACCACTGTGCATAATAAATTGTGTTGGCTTTTCCCTGCATTCCTATCCAAGTCCAATTCTTTTTTTTTTTTTTTCCAGTTTGCTTCTCTTCCTTTTTTTTACTTCTCCTACCTTTTTCTTTCCTTCTTGGAGTTTGGGTGTCTGTTTAAAGGAAATTATTCAAGAAAAAGTAGCATACTTACAGTTCCCTATTCTTCTGAAAGAGCTGTTTTAACTACCACTGGTAAAACAAAACACTTTCATCTACTTTGTATGAAGTGAGGATTTCTTTTAACAATGTCACTATGTAAATTTAGAGACATAGTTGGTCACAGACCCACCTATATAACTGCTAAATCCCTGCTCCTGGATCATCCACCAGTAGTAGAAGGCTTCAGTAGGATCACAGAAGAAAAATGCAGTTGCCTATTAGTCGTATTTTTGGCCAAGCACCATCCGAATGGTGGGGTTTGGTTTGGGCTTTGTTTTGAAGGTGTGTGTAACTTAATTTCATCCTGGCTTTCCAATTTAATACCATTGCTATGCAAGATGAAAAGCAGCTTTCCGTCAGTGAGCTCTGAAACGCTGAAGTTGTGGGGTTGTTGCTCAACCAGTTGAAAAGAGGATCCATTAGAAGAGAAGCCTCTACTGAAACTGCTGCTTTGTGAGCCAAGGCATCGGCTTGCTTGCTGCAGGAAGGAGGAGGCAGCTCATTATCTGGGCGCTGGGAGCCAGCGTGTTGGAGTCTCCTCTTCCTGCTCCACAAGGACTGAGGCGTCTCTGAGGTAAGCAAAGCAGCAATGCGATACTCCCTAGGCTTATCAACCACTATCAGCTGGATCTCCTGTTTGCTCCAGACTCCACCTTTACTTGGAAAGTGCTTGCAGTTCCATGAGGTAATTCCTCCTCCCAGCGCTGCGGCTTGTTACCACGACCATGTGCTCCTAGCGTGAGCCGGGACAGAAAATGAAAAAAGCCTACCCCGACATCCCTGTGCCGTAACTTCCTCTTTCTCCATCCTGCCGGGGACGGCTGTTGAGCTTCGCGGGCTTTGGCTCTGACCATCGCGGCAGCGGTCGGTCCGGCCGGGAAGGGAGAGAAGGCAAAGCAGCGCTGGCCGGGCAGAGCCATCGCCCTCCCGCCGGCCCAGCTGCCCCGGGCACCGGCGGCTGTCGCTCCCCGGCCGCCCCACCGCCGGCTCAGCCACAGGTGCGAGGTAGCACCTGCTCGGTTGGCACCGGCGCCGGTATAAATCTGCGTTATTTTGATTAAGCTCGGATTGATTAGGAACAGGTCCGGGCTAACATACCATAAACACCTATTAAACCGAAATAAATACGTCTACAGGGGGCTTAGCTTAAACGGGCGCAGCTTTGCCTGCACGGGGGGCGCGGAGGTGGCGGCGGGCACCGCACACGGCGGTCCCCACGGAGCGCGGCCCCGACGGGTCTCGGCACACGGCCCCGGTGCGGGTGCCCGATGGCGGTGCCCCATGGCTGTGCCCCATGGCGGTGACCGATGACGGTGACCGATGGCGGTGACCGATGGCGGTGACCGATGGCGGTGACCGATGGCGGCGGGCGGGCGCCGGCGGGGCAGGAAAGCCGGTCCGAGCTGACGTCGCTGCGCGGGGGCGGCCGCGCTGTCGCCGCGGGAGGGGGCGGGACGGGGTTCCCCATGGGAGGGAGGCGGGTGAGGAGCGCGCCGTGGCCGTGGCTCCCGCGGAGCCCTGTCCCGGGGGATGGTGTTGATCCGTCGCCACGGCAACCTCCGACCCGCTGGGGGAGGGGGCGCAGGTAGAGGGCGGCGGTGCCGGGGTCGGTCCCGCCATCCCTGCGGGGCTCCCCCCATCGCCCCGGGAGGTGCCCGGCTTGATCTTCCCCGCGAGGCAGCCCTGCGAGAGGAGCGCGCCTCTGGGCCCCTCCCCATCCCGGCCGCGATCCTGGGAGGTGTCCCGGGTCCCAGGGGACACGCAGCCTCGGGATGCGAGCTGGGAGGGAGGGAGGGGGCACGGTGCTCCTACCCCGCTGTGGCCCGGGGGTCAGAGCCGCAGAGCAGCGGGACCTTTCAAAGGAGTGAAGCCCTCCCGGAGCGGGAGCGCGCAAGGGCGCGGGGAGCCCGCCCCGCCCGGCGGACAGGGACGCGGGATACGCGACGTCCCGTTCCCGGAAAGAACAATGGCCTTGCGGAAGCCAGGCCGCTTCTCCAGCCCAGCCGGGGCTTCCCTCCGGGATGCGTTTGCCTGCTCGACCTACGCCCTTGCAGGCGGCCGCGTCCTCCCCTCGCTGCCCGCGTGTGGAGCCGCACCATTGTGCGGCTGCACGGAAGCGTGGGAGGGGTGACTGCATGAGGGAAATCATTCCCTGCGACCAGGCAATGGGTTTCTGTGTCACTCCAAGGGCAACCCGGCCTGTCGCGCCTCCCTGACCCGGCAAAATCTGCCTGGAGCCCGTCCCCGAGTTCCTCCTGTGACCCAGCTCCAGCTGGAGCGGTGATCACCCGCGTGTTGTGGTACCGAGCGGCTCTGAGCCCTGTCAGTAACTGTAAACACAGCACATAACTGTTCTGCTTAGAAAAATAATAGGAAAACTGATGCGTTTGACTTCTTTCACTGCATATTATTATTTATAATGCTATCAAAAATAATTCCAACTTTTACGTTAAAAAGTTACTGGAGTGGAGGAAGAACAAATTCTTTCACTTTATTTTTGTACTTGGCAAAATGAAGGTGAGAAAAAGAAGCAATGAAAGTAAATATTTTGATCTTTAAGTGGTTTGACAATAGAATTTTTATGTCTGTAAATTTTTTTTCACAACATGAGCAACAAATCAATATTTTTCCAGTCACCTGTTTTACTTGCAAATGCAGCACAAGTCTCTCTGGATTGTGTGCCCCTGTGCATTCCTTCTCTACAGCACTGGCTTTCATTTTAGTATAAATTAGACTGGCTTCATGTAGAGAAAATGGAAATTCCTTATAAAGTCAACTTTTCTTTAACTGAAGTCCTCTGTGGACGATTCAGTACTGAATGTGATGATTAGACAGCAAATTTTTTTTGTGCAAAGGCAAAACAATTTGGGTTTTTTTCCTCTAAATCTTACAACTCAATAAAATGCTTAAAAGTTGTCAGCGGGCATAGCTGGTATTCACCTGATTGAATGCTTTGGTTTTAATTTGCTTTTTGGACAGGTAAGAGCACAGCACAGACACGCCTGGACATTTGGCCCTTCTGAGAAGTTTGTCATTGACGAGGCAGATAACTAAACTGTAAATGCCAAAAGAGCAATTTCAACACTCACAGATGAACACCTCTTCCTTTTTGACATCCCTAGTTTAGGTGGGTTTAAATAAGTGGGAGAAATATATTTTATGCAATGCATGCTTTTATGTACTAGTAGAAAGTATACACTGAACCACTATTTAATAGAAAGACAAGCAGCATCTGAAAAGCACATAAGCCTAATTGATTCCAGACACAACTGGCCTGGATTTTGTTTCCTCTTATTCCAACTTTCTGACCTTGTAAAAATTATCTTGATTGTGTTATACTAAAACAAGGCCATGATCTTGCAAAAACTACCATGTGTGCTGGAGCTGAGAGGTGCCCAGGAAAGCGCTGCGTACGGAACGAATGCTGGCAGCGTCAGGTCCCAGCGCTGCCTGGTTTGTTTTCCCTTGCTTATATCTAATCATGGTGAAGCAACAGTCTCACTTCTGCTGAAAGCTGCATCTGGGTTTTCATTTTTAAAGGGGGTGAAAAATGTCTAGTGAAACTTACAATTTGTGGTGAATGATCGGTTTAAAATTCTCAGAGCAGTTTAAGCTACTGGGATTTTATGGCATTTAGACCAGGAGAAGGAACAGGGAGAGTTTAAAAAAAAGCATTGCCTATATTTTTTTTTTCAGTTGTGTGTGTGCATGTGTGGTGGTATCTCTGTTTTTCAGAAGATTGTTTCTAGGGATTGGTAGGAGGGTTGAAGGACTTGCTGGCTTTGATGATAACCCTTACAATACCGTTGTGCTTTTGCAAAAACATGCACGGAAGACCCAAGACAGCAGAGTGTTCGACATGCTGCTGTCTGTGGCGCTGGAGAACTTCTAATAATATTTTCTGCCTGAAAAAAATCCAAGGCTTGGGTACACTGATCCTTTTATTACAATAACTGCTGTTGCTCCTTCTATTTGGGAATCTGTGTCTTGCTAGCCTTAAATCTCTGTGGAGGGTAGTGACAAAGAAAGGTCTTTCCAGCGTATTGAACTGATGATCCCTCTCCCTATTTCTCTGAAGGCTCTCCTGTTGGGTTTTTTTTTCTGGATCAGGAATAAACTGTGTATTTGGGCCTTTGTCAGCAAGGTTCCCATGGGACAATCATTGTAAGCACTGGGATTGCCTGTTTAGTAGCAGAAAGGCTTATAAAAAGCAACTCCAGGTGGAAGTGGGCCTTTTCCTGCTCCTCCCTTCATCCTGCTGCAATTCCCTTTCATCCAAGCCCTGAGAACTGCCTGCCATTCAGACTAAGGTACAAAACTAAGAGAGTTGTACTCCCTTGACTGAGATATTAGAGTGTCTGCCTTCACTTATGCTGATTTGTTAATGTTCTGGGGAGTTTTTTTCTATACAATGTAATGTGTCAACTTCTGGTGGTTGTACAACAGCAAATATAATTCAAAAAGCTAAGCCTACCTCTGAAGAAAGCAAGCAGCTTTTATGCATCATGAAACTTGGTTTCCAAGAAGTTGGCATCAACATGACTGCCATCACATTTGGGATTTTTTAGCTACCATGTCAACGTTTCTTATTTCCCAACAGATTGCTAGGTGGACATGGTGTGTGGTTTGTTAAATAAAAAAGCCTGAGAGCATGTGCAGTGTTCTGACTCAAAAGTCATGTTAGTAACCTGCTACACCACAGATGAATGTTCGTGCCAGCACTGCATCTGTTATCTTTATCTTTTAGCAACTACTTTACAGCTTTTCTGTTAAGTTATAGACAAGCTCCAGGTAAAAACCTGCTGCCTTGGAAGCCGTGATACAATCTGTGTGCTCAGTGCGGAATATTCGGCGTGTTCTGACTTGTGTTTTTTAAGAGAGAAAACAATTGGTCCACTGCTGCTGAGCTGTGCTGTTCTGTGCAGCGCTGCCAAAGTGGGCAGCCTTTGGAGTGGGACCTGTGGCATTACAGATGTGCCTCAAATCCCCTCCCTTTTCGGCCACCACTGGATGAAGACACAAGTTCTTCCTGCTTTAACTGAAACAAGGTTCTGTGCTGTTCCTCAGAGTGTACCAGCAAATACAATGATTGTGTAAGTTGCCTGTCATACCCAAAGTATAAACAAACCTGTGCACAGGAGAGGTGAGTTCCTGGCCAGCTTTCAGGGGAGTTCCCTCAGTGCTGCAGAGCCAAGGTGTTCCTCTTAAAGGATAAAACAAATTTTAGATATTTATGCAAAACAGAAACAGAAAATGTGCAGAATGGTGCTTTTAACACTGCCCTGTAGCTCCAGCTTTATTTCTTCATGTTTGGCACATCAGAGAACACCTCTGCTTTCAAATCATGTCAGCATGAGTGATGAGTATGCAGCACCTCGTGGAATCAGAACTTACATGTCTCCTGTGAAGCTAGGTATTCCGTCACTTGTGAGTTGGTATTGCCAGAGTACCTTTTCTTCAAAGTTTCAATTAATGGTGTATTCTATTAAATACTTCACTGATTAGGAGGGAAATGAAGGTTGCCCAGAGGTGGTTGATACCTGGAAACATTCCTGGATTCCATCCCTGGAAACATTCAAGGTCAGGCTGGATTGGGCACTGAGCAACATGAATGAGTTGAATATGTCCCTGGACATTGCAGGGTGGTAGGACTAGATGGTTCTTAGAGGTCCCTTCTGACACAAACTACTCGGTGGTTCTGTGATCAAACTCTGTCCAGCCAATCAGTTGTTTCTTTTCTTGCAGAGAAGTGCTCCACAAAGGACACGTGTGTGTCTGGACTGTGAGGAACTGTGAAGATCGTACAAGTAAGTTCAAGTCCTTACACACTTGCTGAATATCTCTCACACTTTTTAAATGTCCCTATATGCACAATAATTAATAATAAATGTGAGTGCATTCTCCTTTTCCTCCAAATTGTGCTGTTTCCATAACTAAGTATTGATTCATATTTAAATTTTCATCCCTTAAACTGTTTTGTGTCAGTGAAGTGAAGACCTCAGCTGGCACCTTTGCTACTCTGTAACAGAAAAGCATTTCCATAGCTTTATACTTAACTATGTATGAGACTGTTTTATCAGCTTCATGATGTGTGAGACTGATCTCTCAGAGCTGGGTCTGAAAGAGCGGAAGGAGCAATTTATTATACTTTTTACCCTATATAAACATACAGTGACTTTATTTATGTCCCTATATCCTCCAAAACCAAATTTTCCATGCATGCCATTCTGGAGACAGAAAGGACAAGACAGAGAAGGAAAGAGACAGGAGAGATGTCACAAGTTACTCTGCTGTAAGGCACTGGGATAGCGCCATGATAAAGCCAGTGTACAAAAAGACCAAGAATAAACTGAACTGGTGTAATGCAGAGTATGTTTGTGAAATGTCTCAATTGCACCAAGCTAGGAGGACAGTGACTGTAGATGATCAGTACAGAAATCAGTTTTTCATATTGGAAAAATAAATCATCAGTTTCATGGAGAAATCAGGGTAGATGGTTATAGGGAGTTTGTAGAGCGTCACTAAAAAAATTGCAGTGGACGATGCAGTGCTCCTGCAAAATGCTCTCTTAGGATTTATCAATAGGTGGCATATGTAAGTCATCAAGAACAATGTAAAGATGGCTCCACTGAGTGCCAGTAAGTTCCCAACTGCCACATTGTCCTTGGTTTCATGGTGCTGAAAAATAAAGTACAGAACAGGGAGAGAAAGCAAATAAGAGATGTAGAATACAAAAGAAAGTGGTGAAGGAAGGAAGGATACTGAGCCTTAAAAATAACTTTTAGAGGGAATCACATAAATTTTCCAATGTGTAAAAGGTTAGAAGAGGTTTGATCAACTGTTTTTTATATGCTGGTGAAATACCAGAACAGGCTACCTAGGAAGGTCGGGTCTCTGCTCCGCAGAGGGTTTCTAAGAACAGGTTAGACAAACATCTGTTGGGGATTGTCTGGGGCTACTTTATCCTATCTTTGTGCAGCCTGGGGGGACCAGATGGTCTCTTCAGATCCCTCTCAGCTCCCTTCCTATAAGTTTACCAAGTGGGGAGGGGAGTGGACCTGAGTTTAATGAGAAAACAGTACCATCCTATTAGTTGATCCTCTTTCAGAATAGAAGAAGAATCAGGAAGAAACCACATTTAACTTAAGTATATAAGTAAATGGATTTTTTAATTGTTATTTAACTGTAGGCTTGCAGTTTTATGAAGCATTTAGAAAAACAAACACATGGTTGTAGAAAAAAAGTTTTTAAAAAGTTATAAAAAAGTTATAAAATGGAACATTTTTAAATGCATCTTTTTCTCAATGAACATAAGTAGGAAAAATAGTTTATAAGCATTTTTCAAGGATAGTTTGTAAATATTTTTCAAGGATATTATAAGTGTGTGTTTGGCCATAGGTTTCACATTGCTTCCCATTTCAAAACAAGCAATGACAACATCCGTAGTTACATCCGAGGATGTCACACCTAGGTGCTCCTTGCATATGCAAACCCAGGAAATAATGGTGAGAAATCACTCTTGCTCCCCAGTCCACAGAAGGAACAAGCTATTCAGTACCTGCTCTGAAAAATCTGTCTGGAAGGACAGACAAATGGCAATGTGAAAGTCAGTGCCTTGCCTCTCAGCAGGTGAACTCTGTCACTGTGGCAGCGTTTCCTCCCTCCCTCCCTCTCTCCCTGCCTGTGTGTTGGGAAGTTCCAGTGAAATATTGCTGCTGTGGAAAGTCCTGTTCAGAGCAAGGAGACGTGACCTCTCAGCGAGTCAGATCCAATTTTACGGGCGGCTCTGAGTCAGGGTGGAGCCCGCGCACTGAACTTTGTATTTTAGGAGGAAGTGATGTTGGTGGCAGCCCGTGTTGCTAAGCAGATGAGTTGCTGTGTTTTTATTTCAGCTGATACTTTCAGCGGGGGTGTGACTTCATTCTTAGATATGATGCCTTCCATTTATTAAGGACAAAGGTCAGGAAAAAAAGCCAGTGCTGCGATAGCTGTGGCTCTCCATATAAGAGGCACATTCTGCTGAGCAGTCAAAGATGGAAATGGGAGTCCTTAATGCTGCTCCTGCACGGTGAAAACAAAACCGACCGTGAAGCTGTCAGTTCATGTCATGGTCCAAGAGCAAACGTCCTCACCAGCAGGGATAATGTGGAATAGGTCAGTTGCTCCATTTTTATAAGAACTCACTACTGTTCCAGATTAAAGAGGTGGCCTGGTCTTGTCTCCAGTAGTAGTGAGAACCAGGAGCCTGAGGTGAGCAGTCACGTACTGGCCTGTTAAATCAGAATTTAGATGGAAAGCAAAGTGATCCTGCCTCATATGCCAGCAAACTAAGTGATGAGTCTGTTTGGGAGGGACAGCGAGTTGTTTGTCACCTCTGTGCCACTGGCACTTGGCTGGGTGCTGCCTTCCAGCTGTATAGATCATCACAGGTGATGATCTATACAAGCGGCAGTAGCTGGGCAGCATTTTGGAGAGATTGAGTGGGACAGTGCAGACAGGCTGGGGACAGCTGCCCACAGCTGTGTGTGCAGCCACGCCACCCACAGGGACATGTCACGGTGCGCTGTGACAGACAGCCTTTTCACCTATTCCCCCCTAAAAGTCCTTGGTTACATGCTGAAGTTAGCCTTGAGAGAGCTGTATGTTGTTATGTGAGAGATACTGCTGTATCAAAATGCTTCAACATAAAATAAAACATAAAATAAAATAAATTTTGGGAGTTATATTTCCTTTTTGTTGCTGGATTCCCAAGGATGAGGCATCAGGGAATGCTGATGCCCCTCAGAGAGCTCTGAGAGGCCTGACAGGTGAGTGCCATGTGGGCAAGAGCTGCTGGAGCTCGCTGCCCCTCTGCTTTTCTGGTTCAGTTGCTCAGTTAAAGAGCTCCCTGCCACAGAAGTGGCTATTTGGGCCAGTTCCAGCTTTTGTCACTATGGCTGGCTTGAGTTTCAAAAAAAAAAAAAAAAACCCGACCAACCCACACAAGTGTCTACCCTGGTTTGCCCTCTGTTCCCTTAGCTTGCTGGTGCCACAGGGTGGCTCCTTGTAGCACTTATATTTCCAGCACTTTTAGCTCTTCAATTGCAGTCGTTAAAGTTGTTCTTTCTGATACGAGTCTGTTGCTTCCTGGTACTTACCAAAATCCACGTGCTCTTGGTATTTCAGCATGCTATGGGTTAGCGAACGATTTCTTCTGAAAAAATACTGTTTTCCTTCAGCTTATGGCATATCACTATCATCTCTGTTGGCCACTACACACTCTGTCTCATGTTTTTCCATTGCTCTGTAAATTTTGAGAAACTTTGAGTAAAACTTTCACTTGTGAAAGAAAAAGAAACTTGACTTTTTTTCGTTTCATTTGACTGAAGCAGTGTTCAAAGATGAATAAAATGTGAGTGTGTATCAGGGCTGTGTGACTTTGGAGCCACTTCCCAGCAACCATGGGACAAAACACGATGCCTTTGCTGGTCTGAGGCTCTGAAATGGCATCCTGAATGCTGAGCCTGAAGTGCTCAGAAGGCAGTAACTCCAAGCACAAGCTTGGGCTCACTGTATGATTCACATCTCTCCTTGAATGAATAAAAGTAAAAGCAAGCCTGTGAGAGGAGAAGTTTTTGAGTTTTGGGTACATCTGTACAGAATTTCCCTGGGAGCTGCAACTTCTTTCACCAAAGCAAAAAAGGTTTTTGGAGAAAGCCACCTGCAGGGCATAGCAGCAGCACAAGTACTTTCTGTCGGAACTGATGCATGGCTTGGACCTTCAAGTGCTGAGCAGGTGAGGAACCAGATGTGCTGAACAGAGCTGTTCTCCAGCAGGGTGGGCTGCTCTGAGCTCTCTGCACAGCCCTCAGCAGCTCTCAAACAAGCTCAATACCCGGACTGGGTTGTCAGGAATGAGGCACAGACTGCTTGGCCCTTGTAGCCTGAGGGCCTCCCTGTGCACAGCTTGTCTGGGGACTCACGACTTTGTGAGGTGTCATCTGCTACCTGCGGAAGTGACAATGTCTAGATCTCAAGACCACATTTTGCTGTACGTGGCTGTTAAAACAGATGCTGGTTCTTCAAAGTCTACTGAATAAGTAACCTGCTTTTGTATTTTCATGTGATGCTAAATCATTTGCATTTTGTAATTCTGATACTTTAAAACAGGTTTAAATGCTGCCCAGTAATCTCAGAGCTGTACTTCTTACAGAGCACATTAACTTATCTCTGCACAGCTATGCCTGTCATACACAGTTTGGTACAAACTATCCTCACAAACTTGAGAGTTTACCTGGTTAGGTAAAGTGTAGCAATTCGCTGGGGTTTTGTTGGTACACATACCCTTGTTCTGCAACTACTGTTGAAATTCTCAGCCATTAATGCAAATTCTTTCTAATCTGTGAGCCAAATGGCTGCCTACATCAGATGGATTACTTCTTCCCAACAGCACACAAAGGGTTGGGTGGCTGGCTACAAGTGAATTTTCATCCCTGTCATCTCTTGGGTATTTTAATAAGCTGTTACCAATAAGGTTAATCATGAGGATGCCATGTTGCTGTTTCCTCACTCTCCTGTGAAGCTGCCTCGTTGGTAACTCCTGGAGTTGCAGCTTTCTCTTTGGGGACTGCCTGAAGCACAAGTTAAGGTTTCAAGAACCTTTCCTCTGTAGCAGCTGCACAGTGATGTATTTTGCCCACATCTGGTATTACCACTGAGTGTGCATGTGTGTGAACTTGTGTCACATTGTGACAGTGTCCCACCCTGGAGCAGTGAAACCACTTTTCCTTACTCTCTATTTCCTGTTACTGAGGAGTTAGAGAATGGCTGTAATTCTCCCCCTTCTGTGAAAGTGCTATTTGCAGATTCTTCTGATGTTGGAAAGCATTGGGAGACTCCCTGCACATTTTTACGACCCAAGTAGTAAGCCAGCTGATTCCATAGGCCACGGCCTGAGGATGATTTACGGCACCTTAGGAGCTGGTTCTGTGCCTTCTACAAGACACAGTAGAGACTGGGGCATTTTTTTCCCCGTGGAACAAACATTTAACCAAGTACCTCTCCATGCCCCCCTCCCCTCACTGCATCTGCCATGCTAATATATTTCTTTTTTTTAAAGAAGTGCAGCATTTCTTTGGTTGGCTCTCCCTGGCACCACGATATGCTTTGAATGCTTTTCATGCTCCGCAGCTTCTCGCTCTGATTTCTGCTCAACAAGAAACTGAAACAAGTTCTAGAGGGAGCACTGACGCTGCTGGCAGTTGGTCTCAGAATGAGTTTCTCGCGCCCCTAAATCTTGGAGAACTTAAATCTTTGAAAGCAAGGGGAGTTCCAGGCAGGCTTACGCTACCCCAGGGTGCTTGGCTCTCAGACTAGGGGCACACTTAAATGATACATGCAGAAAAAGATACTTGGGGTAAATGTTTCTAGGCTGTTTTCTCTCTTGTCTGTCAACATATTGCAAGAGAAAGCTGAAACTGATCACATTTAGTAACTTGCAAAAATACCTCTCTGTAGGTTTGTTGTTTTGTCATTTGTTTTTTCAAAGGGTAAGAAATGCAAATAAAAATAGAACGATGGTAAACTGGGCAAATTTAGTGAAGGTATACATGGGGCATGTGCTGCTTCCAAGTGTTTTGTTTTTAAATACTATTTCCACTTGCTATTTTTAACTTCATGGAAGACCTTGGCGAAGAACAGGGAGTGTATTCTACTGCACCATCACGTGCTATCAGCTTTTCACTGCATTTTCCAGCTGAAAACCTGGGAGAGCAACACCCCCCTAGCTGCTGGCCCCTTTCTGGGTGATTGCACGGGCCCAGCTGCACGGAACATGGTGATGCCTCTCAAACTGCTAACCTCCCCTTCTCCCAAAAGGAACCTTCCCCTAAACCCAAGAGAGACTGAGTAGGCCAGACATGAATGACACAATGTGGAAGAGTGTCATACTTCTTCTGGAGAAGCCCGAAATATTTTTGCAGCTGTAGTGGCCCTCATGGCTGTGGAATCAACACGGATGCCTGGACTGAGGGAGCCAACAACCCGAGAAGCTTTTGACATTCACGTTGTCTGGATCCAGCTCCCAGCTTACTAACTGTGTGTTAAAAGAGCGTAGAGGAAAAGCTGTGCGAGATCCTGTGAGGACAGGACGCCTTCTCTCTTTCCCACGGAAAAGATACGAGGGTGGGTGCAGCGAACAGCCCCTAAAAGGAGCGGCAGGAGCTGGAGGGGGAGCGTGTCCCTACTCAGGAGCACATGACTTTGTTTTTCCTTCTCCAACCTGCCACTAACAATGATGGTAAAAAGTTATCTCGTCAAATGACTCGCTGAAAATTCCTGTAATGCCGAGTATCTTTGCACTGGGTTTACGCTTTAATCTCTTTATACTTTTAAGACGCTTATTTAGTTTCCAGAGCAGTGCAGGGAGGACCGCTAAGCGCGCTACTGGTAATCACTTTTGGGTGGGATTTGTCTAATTTACTTACGGAATGAGTTTGTTTCGCTTTGTATCACGAATTCGAATGCATCGTTTTCAAACCCGGCAGCGGCAGAGCCGGTGCCGGTGCGGTGCCGGGGGAGCGCGGCCCCGCCGGGACGGGGGCGCTGCCGCGGGCGGGCGGGCGGGCAGCGCTTAATGGCCGCTTCCCTTTGAAAGCCCGACCCGCTCGGGACAAAGTCCACCCTAAACCGCGGTCTCGGGCGATCCTACCCGCGCCCCGCCCCACCCCGCCTCGGTGGCCGGGATGAGAGAGGCGGGCGGGGTGCGGTGCCCGCCGCCCGTCCGGGGGCAGAGAGGCCGGGGCCGGGGCGGGCGGCGGGGGGCCGGGCAGCCTCCCGGGACGCCTCTCTGTTTCGTTTCGCCGCCGCGGTTGGGAAGTTTGAAGAGCGGCAGTGACACAGTGACACCTCACACACAACACACCCCCCGGGCTTCGCCGGGAGTTTCCCGGGACGGGACGCGCCAGGGAGGGCGGGCGGGCGCGCTGACCCCGAGGTGCGGAGCGGTGCGGAGCGGCCCCCCCCTCGGCCCGGTCAGTGCGGCGGGGCGGAGCGCAGCGGAGCGGCGGGGGAGCGCACGGAAGACGCCGTGCCCCGCCGTGCCCCGCGGCAGCGCACCCTCGGCCGGCGGGCGGCCGGAGCCCCGGCGGGG